>NC_056739.1:1496958779-1497013779 GCF_019279795.1 Protopterus annectens
AATCAGCCTGCAAATACCAGAGTATGAGTCCACTAAAGGATAGGTGTTCACATAGGGAAAAAATCCCCACACACATATAGAATATGTATAAAAGCAGTTCCTACACACCTGCATCTGCTATATACACTTACCAACATCACCCCCACACCCAAACTAATTACAACAATACATACTGTCATACCATAACCAATTATTCATCCACTGTACAACATCTGCTGAAATCTTAACATACCTGGACAGAGACACACTAACATGGCCCTATGTGAAATAGTTGCTGTTATACAATGCAGCAGCTGCTGATGTTACAGGGTTTGTTTGAACTAATCCCATTTCAGAGGGTTGAAAAGTAATTACACCAGGAAGTGTTACCAATTACTGATTATCAGCACAGTATGATACACATTTACACCAAACTAAAGATGTCTGGAGAGCACACTGTAAACCCTCTAACATTATATGCATAGCCATACAGCCTTGAGCTGGTCATACATCCTGGCCAGACTGAAACATATGCAGAAGTATTAGGTACAGACAAACCCTGCACAAGTAGCAATGTTCAGAAATATAGCAGCAGTACTCACATTTAGACCAAATCTTCTAGGCATTGCACACAAGATATTTGTGTTTGTCTACATACAGCTGTTGCAATAGATTTCAAACAACACTTCCAGGCTGTCTTCCTCACAAGCAAGGCAAAGGACAATGCCAAAGGAGGGTACTCAATTATACTCCACCGTTGCCATGGTATTGGCTAAGGGAGTAGCTGCACAGCTGATGTGCATGTAATTAACTACTTTGGAACACCAATTGGTGATCAGGATAGCATGTTACTGATCTCTAACTATAAAAGGATGCCTTGTCACACATTCAAACCATCTGTATCTATCTGCAGAACAGTACAAAATACCCAAAAGAAGATTGAAACACAAACCGAAAACTATTAATACACCAGTTAATAACACCTCCAGTTACTAAGAAGGTATGTATAACATTTAGTATGTCTGTATATGTAGCACCTGTTCTGTAATAATTACAGTGTAATCAATGCATATAGTGGAAATAGCTGTCTTGTAGTGATGTATTGTTGAGCATTAATAATGCTTGTAGTATTCTATGTGTGTACTCCTGTAAGTCACAAGGCAAACTCCTCATACACCACAAGGGATGATATATATGGGCTTGGAATTCACCAATTCTTTTCCAGCCACTGTCAGTGTCAGGGTTGGTCCAACAAGTACGTTCTATAACAGGAGATAGTATATGTTGATATATTGTAACAGTAGACATATGTATGGGTGTATTAGTGAGATGAACATGTCAAAGGTGGGCTTACTGTGCAAATATGATTTGCATTGTGTGATATTGTGCCAATAACTGTGCAATGTACATTATTTTAGGCAGACTTGTATTCCATTTTACATAGCATTTCTGTTATGTTATGCAAACATTAGTTATGTCTTTTGGCAATTACAATACTCAATAACAGGATACATATGACTTGTATTCATCTGACAGTTTAGCAACATGACAGCAAAGAAAATTGGAAGAGCTAGGTAACTATCCATGCACATAAGACATGTAATATCCACCTCACTAGTATCATTTGCAAGCAATAACAGCTGTGCATGTGTACATGTTATGCAAATGTGTAGTGACCCTTGTTACAGGGCTGGCCCAAATGGCTATGTGCACACCTACATAGAGTGGATATTGAGAGTAGAGACACACTGATTGAACTTTCAAGTTTGTGTAGCCTAACCTCTCATTGCCAACCTAACAGCCACTTGCAAATACTGTATATAAGGTTGTGCACAGTACGGGTAATAAAACAGGCTGCATATCATCTTTAACTCCAGTATAACATCTGCAGTAGGAGTGTAAGATGTAGGAGATTGCTGCCCATGTGTAATAGCTTATTCATAGGTGATGGTTTACACTATTTGATTATACCCTGATCATGTTGATAGTGGCAGCAGAGTCTATTGATACTTGACTGTGTTTGGGGAGTGGGTGTCTGTGCCCAACAGAGCTCATGGTTCTGGTGGATATGTGAGCATATACCCAGAAAAGAATACAAACCTGTTGACACTTACATCATCTGTAATCAACTATCAGGATGTGATGTGCTCCTCAGAGGACGATTGCTCCTAAAGGTAGCTACTATGTTTCTGTAATAGCCAGTGGTGTCACGTCTATAACATAAATATTTACTTGTGAGCATCACTGTCTAAAACATCTTCCTATGCAAAAAGTAAACTAAATAGAGTACTTGGTACTTGTAGTACTAAATGCTCATACAGGCATGTCCACTAGTCAGGTACTGGTGTTTACTAATGTCAGCTTTGTGTATGTGGCCATCCTGGGGGAATGTCATCTCTATGCCATGTACACTGCCAAACACACCTAACACCACACTCCACACATTGTCTGGGATGCAGCTACAGGGTAAGCTGGAAGGTGGTCCAGTCTACAGCCATGACTGGGCTGGACAGTCATGAGGTGTATGTTAACACATGCATCTCATCAGCACAACCAACACATACCCTTACCAGAACACAGTAAGGACACCCACACATACCACTAGAAATCACATACTTTCACAGAGGCTTCTAAGTATCTGGCCAAGCAAGAGACCTTTCAGGCTGGAATAGACAGACAACAAAATATAATAACTGTATGACATAGTTTGCATAATTGTGCCACACCTCAGAACACATGGCCAGAATCATGCCCAACAGTACTCATTTGTGAATGCAAACTCTAGCACTATGTTACACACCAAGCTATACGAGGGCAACATACTGTCAGCTGTCTGTCTGCCATTATTAGCCACATACCCATACACTCAGACCACCCTTTGAACTATACACATGGCTCTGGCATATTCCATGTTGTTGTGCAGGACCTGTGATGCAGTAGCCTGGACTGCATGGAAACACACATGTAGGAACTGTCAGGTCTTGTAGCCCATGCAGGTATGTCCCAAGGCCTGGGTAGCATTCTGCCATTGGCCAGAATGATACTGCAGTATAGGGACAAAAGGATTGTTTTACACAATTGTCTAATGTACTGGTGTAATTCAAAGGGTATCCGGTACTTCTCTGCCTGGGATAACATGGTTGACAGACCATGATGCTTTGCTAGACAGGGCCTGCATCTGTCACCCCTGGGAATCTGGATACTGGCTAGGGCTCATGCTTCCACTATAGTGCCTTCATCATGCAAAGTTCCAGTGAAAGTCCACTGCTGTAACAGGGACAGCCAAGCAATAAACTTTGGGTCTCGCTAATCAATGATACATTTCAGAAACTCAATATGGACTCATTTACGTCAGTCCTCAACATGGACAACATATCTGTGCAGTGACTGAGATATGGCTCAATGCTCCGGAGAGCACCCCTGCATGACCGTTATAACACATACCTTACCTCTTGGCCATTATCATTTATTGGGACACACGGGCCACAGGTATGTCCATATTCCTGAAGGATATGTACACCCCCACTCTAGTTGCACTTGCATAATGTCAGATGCAGTATGCTGAGCAACTACCTTTGTGCCAAAGTGGAATCCCAATTGCACCTTGCGACAGATCACCCACCATGCCTCAGAATTCCCAACTGTCATATTGTGCTGTAATGGGGAATTTTAGGTTTGAGACAGAAAACCATAATAATGGCTACTCTCAACTATCCCATTATGAACTGGGAAGACTCATGTACCAACACCTGTGCTCAATGCATGTTGGATTTCATCAACCCCAATGACCTGGATCACTATAGTCACACAAACAGGGATAACAGTATGCTACACATAGTCAGTCTCCAAAAACCAATGTTATGCTTCTTAAGAGTGAAGTGGTGACTGTCATGGCACCCATGCAGATGGACAATGCATGAGCAAATGCTGAATCCTACACAAATGCACTTTAACCACTCACGTAAGTGCAGTGACTGTGCCATTGAAACAGAACCAAGATTCTACCAAACACAAACAGGAAGACAAACTGTTGGTACCCTGGCTTAAACTGTTCAACAGAAGGTAGTAACTGTTGCAAGAGTGAACACACATGAGTGGAGGTGATCCCTGGTCAGCCTAAGTAAGATGCAGATACACCATATAAAACCACACAAAGCTACTGGGAAACTAATCAGCCACATATTATGAGGCCAACCACAGAGCATTCTATAGCTGTGTCATGAATTGTAATGGCAACAACAAGACCTGCCGTGCTTCACAGCACTATGGCATGAGAAGTACTGCACCTACAGAAATCGCACCTGTTCATCCAGATGGGGTCTTGGATAACCTAACCCCATTCTCACCCCCCCCAACAGGTACACATATTTATATATCCATGTACACTACAGAGCCCCTGTAATAACAACTATGCAGGTACAAGCTGCACTCTCTAAAGCCATACATACAGCTTTCATGGGACCTGTCAACATCCCAGGGTGTATCCTACACAAATGTAAGAACAATTTGCTCCACATACACATCGTGTTCAATCATAGCTTCATGTCAGGTTGTGTACACACTGAATGGTGCACAGCAACAGTTATCACACCCCACAAAGGGGAGACACCACTGATAATGGGAAATAGTGCACTACTACCCTGCTGAGTCTGGTCTGTAAAGCCATGAACCTTGATCAACTTATTTGATGTAGTCAGTACAGATGTAGATGACAGTAAGGTTTATTCACACAGCATATCATGCCCTTGCCAGGTCTTAGGACACCATCACCCATACTGTGTTCCAGCTACACTCAGCAAACTAGGTGTATATTCCTATGTCACAGGAGTGGTTGGCAACTGGACTGCTGGCAGAACCATCACTACAGAAGGTGTCTGACTAATACACGCACATCAAACCAGTGCCAGCTAGAGTAATACAGGGTTAATTCCAGGTATTCCCCCTTATTGTTATCTATACCACACAGACTAACACAGAAGGCATCAGCCTATTGAAGTTTGCAAATGACTATGAACTAGGAGCAATAGTTGACTCAATGAGTGCTGCGGGCAACATACAGAAGGGCCTTTGTGGGTCAGATGTATGGTGTGTAATGTATGGCCACAATCTGACAGCTAAGTATTGCATTGTCATCCCCTATGTTACAAAACCTGTACCCATGAACTACCACCTAGGCAGTGGTCAACATAATGGAAACTGTGTGTGTATGGGATACAGCTGGACAGTAGTCTTTCCTTTGATAGTTACTTTACCACACCAGTCAGGTAGTCATAAGTGGCGCCCCTAATCATGACAGTGTGCCATCCATGAATATAGAGATCATTGTTCAGCCATACTCAACACTCAAGTGACCCATAATAGATCACATATTTTCTTTAAGGGTTATTGGTCATGTTCAGATGGCCTACACCGGCCTTCCCAATCCCTAGCTCCACTATGTAGCATGATGCCTACCCTGAATAAAGCCATGTCCAACACAGAGATGTTGGACATGCTACACTTACACATCCTGATTTCAAATAAACACATACTTCATGGACATCCACCTTTCTAGTACAAGGATCACAACATGCCTGACAGATCCCTGTCCCATACACTTCACATACTCTTGCCATATTATGCATCCCTGTCCAGCAAAGCTGCACCTTGCCCCTCTTTGAGACAGGGTGTGTTGACCGCATGGCAAATATATCAGTAACCCTGTGGATCAGTTCTGTGGCACTCCTTGAACTGGCCACTGAAACTTAACTGTCTGTTGGCTACAGCTAGGTAACCTTTCAGCCTAGGCTCATAAATGGCCCAGGGCATATAGCCTACTAGTTCACTATGACCATACATGCTATAGTTGATATACAACCCTGTAAATAACATTAAGCTAGCCATTGTCCCATGTGTTTCATATGTGCAACACAGGTAATACATGGCAGGATGCTAAACTGCTGTACAGTGAAATGTAGATGTATATGGCAAAACACATACATGTAAAACTTTCCGTGAGCAAGTCTGCAGGGTCACAGGTCATGTCCTTTAAGGCTGTGTATGACTATATATGTGACATATACACAACATTAAGGTCTATTGCATTAATGTGAACACATCCAGGCATGTGCTGATAGGTAAAGACACCAGTACAGGCAAACAGACATGCCCACATCAAGACAACATCCACATGGAGTCTGAGCAATGTCATCACTTAACACACACATATATGATGATAACATCAAATCACCGGTACGTGCCAAATGTGTGTGAGTTAAACACGTCAGTGGTGTTAGTGTCATGTAGATTTGCAAAGACATATTTGTAATCTTAATAAATGTGATACATATGTATGTTTGGCTGTACTTCTGTACTTCTCTGTGGGTTACTGTGACCTGTCTCCATCATTATGTCTTTCAGGTATGCTGCATGCCAGGCTGCCACCATACATCCGCTTGGAGGATGAGGTCCTCATTCCATACCTCCTCGACAACCATGTAACACTCTTCAGCCATGGGACACAGGATGCAAAACAGCAGGATGCCCAGTGAGAGGAACTGCACAAGAGGGTAAATGTTGTTGGCGGCCACAATCGCACCTATCAGCAGGTGCACCAACACTGCGCCATCATTAGATGGGCGAAACAATGTGCAAATGCAATCGCCAGGGAACAAGGTGCAACAGGTGGGGGGGGCACTCACCCAGCCCCCACTCACACATACCGAGGAGCTACTGGCCAACCTGGGGTCACCTGCAGAACTCCATCCACAAGCTTTAGCTGGTGTTGTGGAGGTGGGTGTCTCACAACCACTGAGCCTGGAGTTGACTAATAAGTCACTACTGCACATATAACACAACTATATTTCATATAGTTACATGTGTTACTGTACAATATGTAATGTAACATCATATGCAAGGAATGTATGCACACATGCCACATACTATAGTTTGCTACTCTATGTATGCACAGATAGGCATACTCCATAGTATAGTCTATTGTACTGGCTTATGTGCTAACATGCACATTGCACCCTGTAGCTATCACACAGGTGTGGATAATGATATTACTGCTGTGACACTCCTATTTAGATACCTGTGGCATTTTGCAGTGACAGCAGCCTGTTGCAGATGAGATTGTTATTATTTATCAGGCTTGATAATGCACAGATCATATTAACTGCATGCTATCTACCACATGGCCATTTAACACAAGTACACATAATGTATGGTGACCCTGTTAATATATACAGGTCAGACCTGCAATGCATCACAGTGGTTACCCATGTGGAATAATTGAAGACTATATAAAACACCTATACTAAACCTTACAAACTGTCATTGCCAGATGTGTGGACAGCTGTGAATGCAATGGTGGAGGTGTGGTTTACTGTAGAGACATGTACTACAGATCAGCATTACACATGAGGTAATACAAACAGTACTATATAGAGAGCATATGTGTGTACACACTCTAAATGTTTTGGAGCTGGAGTATGACCAGCCCACAGGATTCACCCTTGTGGATTATACCCTTGCTATAAATGTCACACAATGTCATGTGCTATCTGACATGTCCATGACATTTAGTGGGCTGATTGCAACACTGCTTAACTATCCTGCAAAACATATCTCACATCCCAAACATACCACCCTTTGTCTGTATAACCCTGTCCTCCGTGGAGCATATGACATCTATGGGTGTATGTCATATGGGACAACACTGACATGTGAAATAGATGCCCATCACAACCATCGGACAAAACATGTTTACACCTGGCCATGGAGGATGGCCAGAGACATGAAGCAACACACACAGTAGAAGTGATGTACATGTGTGTACACCCTGTTGTACATTGGCTTGACACAATACAACTATGGCCTTTGTGTAATGGTGATATTGCAGATGTGAAACACTAAACATCATACAGGCCTGTGCACAGCTTGTGTAGGCATGAAATCAAACCACTACATAACATGTCTTGAACATCATGAGTGTGTCATGACATGAAAGCATTCACCTACACAGTATCCAAATACATACATGTGTTGCACAACATACACATACAATCACATCAGGCCACAGATACAATACATTCACCTTGCTGGTGTCAGACATCACTGTCATGCTTGCTCCTCATGTGTGTGAGGTACACAGATGACATGTGGGACATGGAGTACTGCTAAGTTACCCGTGTCTGGGCATATTTGCCAGGCATTAGCAATATGGTTGCAGATGTGCAAGGGTGTCATCTGTATACCATTCAGTGACCTGTGTCACACATTCCACATTAGGGTTTAGTGTGTATATGCCTCAATGACGTGGGTCACATTCCACATTAGATATGTATTGTATCTGAACACAGTCATGGCTATGAACTGTGTCTGAACCTCACACTGTATAGCAATAGTGAAGCCACATGATGCCCTGCAATGGCTATGCACATCAGCTCAGTGTGCAGTATGTCACTGTATATCTATAGGGTGGACTGACAACATTGCGTCAACTGAAGGTCCATGTTAGTATAACACGTCCCTGCATTGGGACACCATTACCTCACTGTATATTTGAAAGGACACCATTGTGTTAAACATGTATGCATGTCATTCAACACATCAGCAGAAGACATGTCATACTACATGTGATTGGCAAGGACATATGCCACACATCAGGCTGGTGTACTGTTAACCTGTGCTGGTCTGTGGCACCATTGCAAAGTAGGGACAGCCATGTCAAACATGTGTGTGAAGCCACATGCACATTGTCTGTAGACTCAGCTCAGGGGTAAGCAGAATAATGTTGAACATACATACACTGCTTTGGGGGAGATATGCAAGCTAGGGCTCAGGCAAACATAGTATTCACTCAACATACCCTTCTCACACATAGGGGCAGTGTCCGACACAAAGCATCAGTGGCAGATGTACAAAGGCAGCAATGGTCTGTTAACATGTGGGATATATTGCACAAAACATGGCAGTGTGGTGCAACGGTACATAGTGCATGCATTGTGTTGCAGGTTTGGGGCATAACCTACTAACACAAATGGTGCAACACAGAGATGCATGCTAACTTCTACTATAATTGTGTAAGGTGCATGCCTTCTGCCATATCACATGCATGCTGCATGCCGTTGGGTGCCATAGCATGTGTCTCTGTCTGTGTCTGTCTTTGTCTGTCTGCATCTGTCTGTGTCTGTCTTTGTGTCTGTCTGTGTCTGTCTGTGCATCTGTCTGTGTGTGTACTGTGCTGTATAACTTGTAATGTGCAGTTCTTGTCTGCCCATCACAGGTGTTGATGTAGCTGCATTGCCCTCCTGAGGTCCACCTGATGTTAGTGTCCCCACAGACTCTAGCAGTGATGATGAAAGTATGATGAGGTACAGGCAGGGTTGTCAGGGGCTGAATCTGTGCCATTGGTTGCCATGCCACCTGCATCCCCCTCATCCCCACACACAGTTCTCATGCCTACACATACCCCATCACCAGTGGCCATAGAGGAAAGACAGTTGGTAGGTGGTAGCATGGAACAGGAAAGTGTGGAGACTATGGAAAGTGTGCCTGCACACCATGATCCCAGCCAACTGACTGGCGATGTCCCACACAGGCATGTGTTCAGTGCTGCTCGTAGGAGGACCTCTGGTCAACATGCCCTTGCAAGACATAGCACATCAGCTGGTGTCACCAGATGCATGTTTCAGGCTGTAATGGAGGCACAGGCATGTGCTGAATGGCACAACAGAGAAGGTCCAGTGGACATGTGTCATCAGACAGTACCCAATATGAACCTCTGCCTGGTAGTGCCTGTGCAACCCCTGGCAGGCGCAGGTCACGTGGCCATGCCCAGACACCATGAACTGTGAAACCTGCCCTGTACAGTCTGCAGCTGTCAATAATACCCCTGTGTAGGCCAACCACATGCCAGACCTATGTGCATACATACACGTACACACCAGAAACAAATGTAGGTCACCTCAACACACACAAGCATAACATCCACACATGCCCAATGAGATCAAAGGCCCTAACCCACACACACGATGTCATCCAATGGTGCAGCCTAGGCCTCTGGCAAACATTATCACCCTGCGCATATGATGATGCCTGTGCTGCCTCCCTGTCATCCACACCATCGATGCGGGGACATGCTCATATGGTCTGATGCACAGGGTGAACTTACTAGGAAGACAATTATAGATTACAATTGTTGAATAATATTGACAGGCAGCAGACATACCATGTACTACAGTTTTAGAATGCATTTTGTACTTTTGACAGTATGTATCATGTGTAACAACAGTAACTGCACGTTGATCTTGACGTTCTGTCTTCCTCTTTCAGGTGTAATTGGATGTGCTGGAGGATGTCAGTGTTTGTGGTTAGTGTCCCATATGTAATTGTAGACTACTCACAGGTATGTGTGACAATACCTGCATGCACTTTTTAGCTTCCACATCACAGTTATAATCTCCCACATTTCAAACATGTTTACTGAACTAATGATCCAAGAGCATGATAGCTGTGTAGTAAGCTACTGTGGCCAGAGCCATCACATCCATAGTGGGTGACATCACAGGTATAGTTACCTGGAGTGGGGAGGAGGTAAAAGAGTGGTTTAGCAGATGGCAAGGGTAAAGGTGGCTTCTCATTGGGAAGCAGTAATATCCGCTCCCATGACAGGATGCAAACACACCCACGGATTCACAGACACAGTAACACATGCAGGGATTCACCGACACAGTAACACACACACAGGTGCCAGTGTTGGGATGAAAACCCCTGCTTATGTGCAAATCATCATAGGCTATGTAACAACAAACCTCACCCCAGGATGTACATGTTTACAGGCAGTTAGAATGCCCTTCTAAGATTGATGACATCAAAAGGGATACTATGTTGCATTGAGTGGATGGGGGGGGGTTCTTATCATTTCACTATGGTAAAATACTGCCTCACTCCAGGGACCAGACAACGACACACACACACACACACACACACACACACACACACACACACACACACACACACACACACACACACACACGCACACACTGTGGCATTCACAAAGATATACACCTATGTCACACACATACAGACACTTGATATGTGCGAAATTCAAACACCTGCTTATGTCTTGCTTTCTACACTTCACTCTGTACAGATGTCTACAACAGTGTACAGGAGAGTGAAAAACATTTGGGATGTATTCCCTACCATACATGACATATATGGACACACACACACCCACATGTGCCACTACTGTGAATCAGAAACCCGCCTATCTCATGGTAGGTATTACAGAGTTACAGCACTATCGCACATGCTACAAAGTGTACTGACTCTTTCCTTTGCCAACTGTGCTGATATATGCACAGTATATGCACAGGGGAGGTGTTACTGTTCCAGATGTCAAGAGGTTTGCCTTCAGTGTCACCCTTACTGCATTCTAAATTGTGTGTCTTCCCCTTCAATTACCAAAACCATAGCTTAGCAGTTACACAGGCTATTGTAGGAATGGTTTTAACACTCATGTGAGCTGTCCTCAGTAATCATTCATCTGCAAAGTAGCCCCAACACTTAGTAGTTATGTCCAAACATCTGTCCATACCTAAAGTACAGCTTATTGTACTTTGAGCATATCACCATATACAGTTGACAATATTTAGGCTGCATTGCAACTGCATGATGTACTAAGACAACAGTCACCTTCAAACATCAGACACTGCACACGCATGGAATCTAAACACACATCAGTACATGTACACATATGCAGTCTCCATCAGTAAGTGGACTAGCAGGTCAAGAATATACATTCCACACCTTCCCCACACCATTTGTGAAACCTAGCTGAGCATTACACCATAATGGATGTTGCATTCATGTAGTGGTAGGACAGACAACCACCTTCACTGAGTAGCCAAGTGTACATTTATGCCAACAGCACATTAGCAAGAGACACACACTGCAATATTCCATGTCATGATCCCACAAACTGTTAGTTGACAGTTCCACTGTGAAGCTAGGGCACTGTAATGGTCAATAGTGAGCACATCATATTTGCCACACACACATATTTGCCACACACACCTCATGATTACTGGAAGAGTGCCAGCAATGTGCTCTGTTTGAGCTAGGCATTACACTTATTCAAGCATGTGCAAGGTCTGTGGCTTGTAAATATCTCACCCCAGCATGTTCTGACTATTGTGGTAGTATGGTTAATGTCCAGACAGCACACAGCATACATGGCTTGCAATTATTGACATGGGGTATATGTAGGAGCTGTGGGCACACATGGCTGTACATGTCATGGACATATCACCTGTAACTGCTCAGGAACATACAGAGCATAGTTGCATTTCCCTGAGTCTGTCAATACAGGCTATGTGTGTAAGTCCTATGATCTTGTTATTTGGGTATGTTTGTAGGCATTGCATTTGGTGGACATGTCTAATGACATACATGCCACAAAGGTTGTTGTATGATATGATAGGTGTCATGGATGACCAGTAGAGAGGGAATATTACCTCTGTCAACATAGATATCAAACCTTATGTACTGTTAGCATTCAGCAGCCATGGACCTATCTTCCATGTGCATGTGTGTAATGAATGTAGCCACCTGTGTGTACAAAGGACAACAACAGCTATGGTATTTTCACTTATGTTATATGAGTGTGGGATGTACATATCCAGGGAAGGTACATCTAGGTCATATCCAACCATGAGGGTGTTGTTTACTGGTGTACAGCAACAGTCAACTGTGTTAATGTTGACAACATCAGAGGGACCCTGGTATGTGTACAACTGACCTGGTTACAAACAGTGGTATTGTTGCATTGCATAACACATTATGCAACTGTGTCAGTACATGGGTACTTTTCACAGTTGATGAAGCGCTAGGTACAGTCCACCAGTCAAAGGTTATTTGGTGTCCTACCATACTATTTCGTACCACATATATGGATGTGTGTTGGTAGTCTAAGGACATGGTGGTGGATGTATATGAGGATACAACCTAGAATGCATCTTTTGCCACTGTCACCTGTACCTGACTCATCTGTGATGAATTATGTCGGAGTGGTGGTCTTTACTTGTGAGTATCCTTTATGAATATGTGGACACCACTACCTGGAGTGATCCATACCAGTGTCATGGCCCACATGTCTGGATCTGAGTTATATGGTGGTAGTGCTATTGTGCACTACAGAGCCTTCAGCCAGGAGTTCTTCACTGCACAGATGTCAGTATTCCCTATTGTAAGCTCTACATTGAGCAAATGGATTATGAAAGCCACACATCTAGCACTGGTTAGCATAAGCATCCAACGCAATTGTCTTGTAGGTGCCAGGGTGTTACTTCTGTGTTTAGGACTTTTGCCTTGGAATGCCACTATATGGGTAAATGCGACCTAGGTATTATGCACACTCCCTTGAATCATGGATGCATGTGCTCTGTGACAAAGGCTTGTTTTCTTTCAGTCATGACATCCTGGAATGATAGACACTGGACAACATCATAATTACAGCAGGACATTGGCTCATTGTTTTGGTCGAGCAGTTGCCACTCGTACCATGACATCATTGCAAATGGCAGTATTGTGCTTGGTATCAAATACTATATCTAAGGTGATGGACAGCAGCAGACATTGTGTAGATGACCAATGTCAGACATGCTTAGTTGGGCGGTCCTGCTAATAATGACAACTACTAACACAGCCGGGAGAGATCATCTTGACACCTTCACCACAGTACCATTAGACAATGGGGCTCACATATTATGCTTGCATATGCCACTGTTCCAAGTATAATGCCACTGTCCACAACCTGATATCAATGTATGCCTTTCAGGGCAGAAATGTATGTGACACATGCTGTAGTTATCATCCACCTGTGTGTCCCAGTTATCCTATTGTCTGTCACTTCCACACATGCATGATTGTGTATACTTCACATATATATATGGCACTCCTTCATGTATGTGTATGCATGTGTATCACACAGCACAGACGCAGATATATAATTTACTGGCCAGATACAGGTATCTGGTAGTAAACCTGTATGATGTGCATATATACTGACAGTTAAGATGTACATAGCTGTAAACCTGTGTGTTTACAATAGGAGTCCATTACAACATGTTCTGTACATCTAAGTGTATGAGCATGCACACTGTGGCCTTCTGTGGTTAGACTCGGAGTATATCCCAAACAGCCCTGTGTTACTAAATGTATGAGCTTACCCACAGCCACCTTGTGTAATTTGAGTCAGTGCATCCAAACAAGCCCTTTGTTTCTAAGTGTATGAGCATGCCCAGTATAAACTTGTGCAGCTGTAGTCATAGTGCATCCCAAATGGCCCTGTGCTGCTAAGTGTATGAGCATGCCCACTGTGACCTTGTGTAATTGGAGTCAATGCATCCAAACAAGTCCTGTAATTCTATATGTATGAGCATGACCACTGTAACCCTGTATAGTGATAGTAGTTGTCTATTCCACAGATGGACATACTCCAGTTCAGGGCTTGTTGTGCTACAACTATACCTCTCAGGCTTACCTATGTCTTACCTGCAGATGATGTGTCTTGTTTGTGCATACAGGTTGTAATGGACACCTACTTTAAATACACAGGTTTACAGCTATGTACATCTTAACTGTCAGTATCCCTGTTAATGTCCTCAATATTAGAAGGGCATTCTGACTGCCTTGAAATGTGTCATCTCTGTGTCGCATCTCGTAACTGCGTAGTACTGTAATAGTGATCCCTAGATAGGCAGGAATTCTGATCCCACCATTGGCAACTGTGTGTGTGTGTGTGTGTGTGTGTGTGTGTGTGTGTGTGTGTGTGTGTGTGTGTGTGTGTGTGTGTGAGAGCAGATTTCTGAGTGTGTGTGTGTCAGCAAATGGTCGAGTGTGGTTGTGTGTGTATATTCGTGTCTGCATCCTGTCATGACAGTGGGTTTTACTGCTTGCCAAAGAGAAACCACCTTTTGCACTGGCCTTTATCCTTGTCATTTGCTAAACCATCCTCTTCCCCCGTCACCACTGCAAGTAATCAGTCCTGTGATGTCACCCAGCTCAGAAGCAGAATAAGAGTAAGTGTAATTGTATGAGTTCTGTGGCATATACCTCAACTGCATACCACTCTACTAGTTACCTTTACATAGGCAAGACTTGTAAGCACAATACTGGCAAGTATGTGTGCTTGTGTGTGTGTGACTAACCTGTAGCCAGGCATACACATGTGTTATGTCTTTTAACATGCTGTGCACCATTGTAGTCATCTGTGGTGAGTGGAGTCTACAAATTATTGCATAGTTAAGAATAGAAAAGAATAGACAGTCAAGAACGACTACTGTTGGGTATGTTATTTTCCTCTGCCACTGTCGAGCAGTGACACAGATGTGGTCCCTGGGGTGTATGTCCATACCCATCATTCCCCCACCCATACTTCATAATCCCCGGAGTATATTTCCTTAGCCATCATTCCCCACCCCAAACTCCACATACACAACAACCATCCCTTCTCTGGTGAACTGATTAAGATTTAGATGTTATAAAACAAGAGTTGCCTCTGTTTTGTGTACACGCCAATTCCTTTGGAACCCTTCTGTGTCACAAAGGATGTTTAAACATGTTTATATATATGGCTATAGCTGTGTCTGTGTATATGCACACACACACACACATATATATATATATATATATATATATATATATATATATATATATATATATATATATATATATATATATATATATATATATATATGTATATATATATATATTGATGGATATGTGTGTACACATCCCGTAAGTGCATATATGTATTTAGTATTTAGTTACAGCAGTTGTACATATGTAGACTTGTCTATGTTGTTTCACAGAGTACAGTACATTCAAGGGTACTGTACATATGTACACAAAGTGACTGTCCCATTTGTTTTTAGTACTGTGGAATACCTATAGTAGAATGTGTATTATAAAAACCATGACACATGTATAAAACCCAGGGGGCTTAGTGCTAAGTCCAGTGACCTTGGTGTGCATGATCCAGGGTTCATGACCTGCAAGGGTTGTTGATAATCTCGTTTAGGACTGAATAAGACACTTTTATGCAGTTGTAAGCGGGTGTAAATTTGTTTTCGCAACAGTAAGCCGTGGGTACACACAGGTAAAAGACATGTGCAACTTGCAGTACACTTGAAATGCCCTTCTTTGGCAATCCTGCTGATGTCACCCACCTAGAAATACACCTCTGGGAAATTTGCAACCCAGTAATCTATATAGCGCGTCCTGTAACAGCGTAATGCTATAGTGTGATAAGCTAGTTTGGTAGATATTCTAATCTCAGACTTGACAACTGTGTGTGTGTGTGTGTGTGTGTGTGTGTGTGTGTGTGTGTGTGTGTGTGTGTGTGTCTGCCTGTGAAGAGAACAATGTTTTTTAGAGTATGCATACTTCTTGCAATTCACATACTCAACTTTGGCAAGGGTGCTGATGTCACCCACCTAGAAATACACTTCCTGGACTACTGTAACCCAGTAATTTCTGAAACGCGTCCTGTAACTGTGTCATGCTGTAGTGTGATAAACTAGTTTGGTAGGTGTTTTATTCCCAACTTGCCAACTGTGTGTCTGTCTGCCTGAGAAGGGAGCAATGCTTTTTAAAGTATGCACACTCCTTACAATTCACATACTCAACTTTGGCAAGGGTGATGATGTCACCCACCTAGAAATACACCTCTGGGACTGCTATTGCACAGTAATTTCTGTAGCATGTCCTGTGACTGCATAATACTGTAGGGTGATAAATTAGTTTGGTAGGTGTTCTAATCCCAGACTTGCCAACTCTGTGTGTGTGTGTGTGTGTGTGTGTGTGTGTGTGTCTGCTTGAGAAAAGAGCAAAGCTTTTTAGAGTATGTACACTCCTTACAATTTACATACTCAGCTTTGGCAAAGGTGCTGATGTCACCCACCTAGAAATACACCTCTGGGAGTGCATTAACACAGTCATTTCTGTAGCGCGTCCTGTAACTGTGTAATGCTGTAGTGTGATAAACTAGTTGGGTAGGTGTTCTAATCCCAGACTTGCCAAGTGTGTGTCTGTTTGCCTGAGATGGGAGCAATGCTTTTTAGAGTATGCACACTCCTTACAATTCACATACTCAACTTTGGCAAGGGTGCTGATGTCACCCACCTAGAAATACACCTCTGGGACTACTGTAACCCAATAATCTCTGTAGTGTGTGGGGTAACTGTGTACTGTTGGAGTGTGATTTAGAACTGTGGTAGGGTTCCATCCACAACCATAGCAGTTATATATGTTTTCTGTGTGTATCAATGTCTGTGTAGGGAGCAATGCATTATAGCCTACTCACTCGCAGGACATTTACATTGCCTTACATTGATGATCCTGCTGATGTCATTCCTTGTCAAATACACCACTGGGGAATGAGCTCCCTAATAATCCTCATGGTTTTATCTCCATGTAGTAATGTGATATAAATCTTGGTCATGGGTTCTATATTCACACATGTCAGATGTGGATGTGTTGTGCGTGTCTCACTGTCTGTTTTGTGAGCAATGCATTTTGGGCTAATCACTTGCAGGAAATTTGAAATGCCCTACTTTGGTAACCCTGCTGATGTCATTCCTTGTGTAATACACATTTGGGGATGGGGTAGCCTAGTAATCTCCATAGCATGCGCTATAACTGTGTAATGCTGTAGTGTAATAAACTAGTTAGGCAGGAGTTCTATTCCAAGAAATGGCAAGTGTGTGTGTGTGTGTGTGTGTGTGTGTGTGTGTGTGTGTGTGTGTGTGTGTGTGTGTGTGCATGTGTGTGTTTGACAGTCAGAGCCTGTGTGGAGGTAGCAGTGAGTGTCTCACCACTGGACATGTTGAGGAGCGGGTTTTGTAGTTTTCCTATATGGTGGCCATATTGTATGTCACAATGTCCACCTCGCAAGGATTACAGGTTTCAATCAGCCAAGAGACTGTGCTGGCAAGCCATACCCCCACATCTGGAAAAAGGCCTGATGAACAAAGTAAGCAACCCTACTATTACCCAGAATACGGTCTGAACCCATGTGTCATACACAAACACATTTGCCTAGAAAATCCAGCTATGTTGCTAGTACCCTGCACATTGTTGACAGATAGTAGGCATGGTGTGAATGTAGTGGGCTGCACAGGGCATGGCACCCTATCCACCAGTACAATAGGCACATAATTGCGGTCAATGTACCTTCACTATTTTCCCTAATGGATGCCTGCAACATATGTGGTGCCATCAAATGTGAACCACAAAGGACATACAATGCCTTACACACATGCCCTGTATAGATAGATGCCACTGACACCAAGGAATACCAGTATCATGCTATCAATGCAGCTGCAGGGTCAACCTGCTGTCTATTAGCAGGTCCTGCCAAACCAGGTCAGGACTGGCACATCTGATGATAATAGTCTATGTACACAACATGTGCCAGGCAAACCAAGTACACTTAAACATGTCACCATACATTAATGTGGGACATGTACATCCCAGGCAATGTCTATGTCAAGGGCAACACAGACATGGCATGCATTGCAAATGCAATGGCCACATGCAATGGTAACCAGGATGACAGGACAGTTAATTCAATACCCATCTGTGTGGGACATTGCAGACACTACACCCCTGAACCACACTGCAGACCATTGTCAGGTGGCCTGCTGCCAAGGATTACCCTTCACCCAGCCTTGTGCAGCCATCTTGCACAGCCAACCACTACACACCCATGAAGCAATGCACACATGCATGTCAGTACTGACACCTTGTGTCTGCATGTGGGTTATGATGTTCCCAACCACAGTCACACCCAGTATAACTCCCATTGGCATACTGACTGATGTCAGACACGTTCACATGCCCTAGCCCATAGAACCTCAGGATAACCCATGTGGTGCATGTAATACCTGTGCATTACTGTAGTGTGGCAAACTGAGCAGTTAGGAAGTGTATTTGTGAGCCCGACAAAGTGTGCCAATGTGTCTGAGTCCCTTAGAGAGTGTGGTTGTGTTGACAATGAGATCTGTTCATGTGGCCAGCCATGTGTTCTACACCTAATGTATGTCTACTATATCTCTGTTGCAGATGTCGCTCACCAGCACACATATATGTTCTTACAGCCCACCAAGATGTCAGCTATATGGCACATGGAGTAATTACATGCATTTGTAATAGTAATGGCTAGTCAGTCAGGGGTTTGAACCCCTGTACTGGTAGGTGTGTGACAGACGATATTTAGGTTTTAGTCTCCCAGCCCTTCTCTGATGTACTTTGCCTCTGTCTGTCCCTCACACACACTCTCTGGTGGATGTGGAGATGTACACCTGCTCAGCAGCAGCTTGTGTTTTGTAAGTGATGGTCATGATCAGGTGATGGCCACTGCACCTATTGCAGTCCTCCTCTAGCTGATTGCATGGGGAACAGCTGTGGTGACATTCCCATATCCGATTGAATGGAAACACAGTACAGTATCTAGGAACATCATGTTGGTGTTTGCCCATTACAGTCGCTGTGAGTGGAACCTGGATCTGGGGTTTGGTAAACAGCATCACAGATGAACTTTGGATATTCCTCAAATGACATACACAGTGGAAAATAGCCTAAAGACAGGAGGGTGATGTGCCAGACATGATTACAGCATGTAAGTATAGCTATGCTTCATTCAGACTACTGTCAATTTAACAAGTTGTGTGTGGTAATGGCTAGACTACATGTTTTAATAACTGACAAGACAGTGTTCTGTTTGTGAGGAAACCTCCATCTGTAGGGTCATCTTTGGACTGGTCAGTGTGTGGAACCATTTGTTCCTTGTGTTACAGTACACACATCTGTGAACTGCAGAAGCATAGTGTGAGGATTGCTGTTGGTACATGGTGACAGTGATGAGAGTTACTGCCATCACATCCCTGATTGGACATACATCACATGAAACAGTGGTATGACAGTCACTGTCTGAGGTTATCACAGTAACATGCCAATAGTGGGCTAATGTGATGGTAAGCAATGGTTACGTTTGATTACAGTTCCTTACACTCAGTATCCTTCTTGATTGCTTAACCTGTGTAGGCAGTGCTTACCCCCACACAAACAGGCTGTAACCCACTCACTGCTTCCTAAAAGTGCTTACTCCCACTTACCCCGTGCTAATTTCTTTAAAAGAAAAGAAAAAAAAGGGTGATAGGAAAGTGGTGAAAAAGGGCACAAAGAGGGAAAGACAGTAGGCAAGGTAGCTAGGCATGTGCAGAAAGGGTGTAGGGAAGGTCCATAGCTGTCCATTTCTTCTACAGCAATGGCTGTGTGGCACATTTGGACACTCACAACCCTGAGAGAGGGGTGAGGACAACAATAGTATGTTATGATGCCAATTAAAAATGCTTACATGTGTCCAGTGGACACATGTGTGATATGGATAGCTATGTATGGAGCGTGATTTTTTTTGTGGGATCAGATTGCCCTTTTTTTCTTTTACTTTTAGGTGAGAGTGGGATGTTGGGGAAGGAGAATAGGTATGATCAGGGAGGATAGGTTGGGTAGAATGACAGACAAGACAAACAAGACGCATACAGGGGCAGTATATAACACATGTGGGGGGGACCACCTTAGATGGGGAAGGGTGTTTGGAAGTCACAAGCCCATGAACCCACAAATGGATACAGTGGGACTGAGGTCCCCACCCATGGGCAGTCACCATTGCACCTTCACAACCCAGAAGGTGGCTGTGCTGGAGGCTGTGTAGGAGGGCCAGGCTCACCTTCTAGTTGCGCCACTCGGCCCTCAAGCTGGCATAGGCGGTCTCGAATCTCCCTGTTGAGCTCCCTATGCACCACGGCCTGGACCGTACCACGGGTGACAGGTTCCTGTCCGCTCTTGCTCCCGGGGGGGGCTGAGCCCCATCCCCTGTGATGGTTCCACATGAAGGTGGTGCAGGGCCAATGGACGAGGAGGTCCCAGGCTGGGCACCAGATGTCCTGGTGCCATGATCAGCTAAGGTTGGACAGGTGGGTCCGCTGGGACCGTCCTTTCCATACGAGCTATGTTGTAGCGTGTTTAAGGCAGATATGGGTTAGTAATACTCAACAGCATTCACAATTAATTATAACAGCATGAATAGCTATTTCCATTACCCAGGGCACCAGATATAAAATAGTTGCAGAGCAAGCAGAACACATGCATATATGGGTAAACAGTGGCCATTACAACAATATGCAGGTTTCACTGATGGCAACAGGATACCAATATGGGAGTATTTTAACATGGCACATGTACAGTAACAGATGTGAATGTTTATAAACCAATGGGACATATATCCCAACAAAGGTTAGGAGTGTAGACATACCAAATGAGTTGTGTAAATTGGTTATTTTTGCATATATGGTAGGGGTGAGAGAGAGAGAGAGTTCAATTAACAACTAATAAAGCCTTGTAGTTTTCACAACATTCGTAGTCACTGCAGTGGTCTGTCCCTTACATGTATTATTACACTACCTAATGGCATTATATTGTATAGTGGTATGTTTGTAGATTAGTATGTACTGGACCAGTGTCTTACGTACAGGCTTGACAAGATGCAGGTGTAATGCAACATGTTTTGAGACTGCTGACAGCTGTCATACACTTTGGTTGAGATGCTGGGATGATAGCTATATTTGCATGTACATTCTCTGACTATGTACAAGTCTATCAGTTATATGTCATTTACAACTGCCTACATTTCTTGGATCACCACACTAATTTATCAGGGGAACAGGGCAAAAGGCAGGTGATGTGGGCCATTTATCAGGACATACTGGGCAGATTGGAACAGTTGAGAGGTATGAATGTGCATACCACTTTCTATTTGAGCATTGTAGCATAATCTGTACAGTTGTTAAGTTTGATATATATATATATATATATATATATATATATATATATATATATATATATATATATATATATATATATATATATATATATATATATGCAGCTTTCCTTCTGAACATTCTAACAAACTGTGTGCAGTTGTGTGGAATGATTATGCATACAACTCACTGGCTCTCCTGGGATCCAAAGCCCTGCTGTGTGTGACAAAAGCATTACAGTTAAGATCACTGAACACTATGCTATCAGGCAATTGTTGTGAGGCTTTACAATGTATTTAGTCTAATATGACTGACCTGTTTGCACTTCTAATATTGTTATACAGCACTTCATGTACATTTTATCTGCATACCACAGTGTGGGTAACACTGCTTACTATAACAGTACTATTTAACAACTGCAATAGTACAACAACATATGACTGCAGAGTAAACAGAAGCAATGCAGGGGTTATACCTTTATTATACAATACACACACAGCATATTACACAAATCTGTACACTGGTACAACAATTTCTGAGGCTGTTACATTTATTTGTTATGACAGTACATGCAGGCTATTTACTAACCTGCCTCATGACACATCCTTTGCAGCCTAGCATCATAGGCTTGCTGGTTCACAGCACGCTGATCTGCAGCTGTCAGAAAAGTACAGTGATATTTAGCCATACCTATCCATAGTATACACAAGCTAGGCAATTATTAACTACGTAGTGGAAGGAGTACTTACTCAGTTCTGGGCAATTCTGCATCTGCCTTGCTTCCTGGATCCACTGTTCCAGGACATCCCCCTTCCACCGCTTCAGGCCTGCATGGTGGTGTCTGACCTGCTTACCAGTCCAGGGGGATACCTGTGGCACTAGTGAGGTTACCGTCGAGACTGTCCCAGGCCTCAGTTTTGTGCTGTGAGCCCTGGTATTGGCCCTGCAGTAGTCTCCTGTCATGGTGCTTTACCAGGAGCCATACCATGAATTTGGACTCCTGGATGCCCCAGCGCTGCACTCTAAAGTGAGTGCCTTCTCCAACTCCAGCCATTCTGCCTGCTGGGCGATGCTACAACCAGTTAGGAGCCGTATTCCCACCTCTTTGGTTTAAGTAGGGCTTGATTCCTGCACTTTTTCGTAATTGGCCGGTTTCGAAAAGGCTAAGCTATGTCTTATTTATTACAGGTTATATATGTGTCTGGTATCCGTCATTTATGTATACATACACTGTATGGGGTCCTGGGGTCTTCATAACTTTATTACAGTGACACCTCAACTCTATGTTTACTGCAGTACACCATTTAACATATTTATGGTCTGTGGCAGGTTATAGAACATTACACTGTACATAGATTCAGTTCACATGTTTGATTTCATTTCCCTGTGGTGAGGGTTAGTTTGCTGATACCTCCTTTATATGTATTGCTATTATGGCATAGTGGTTAACTACTATGACTGTGATGTATATGGTCCTTAGTTCTAGCCTTGCAGAGGCTGTTTATTTTGTTGCTGACCAGGACACGAGCTGTTGGGTACAGAGTGATTAAGGCACTTTAAAGCAGTTGTGAGCGGGTGTGTGCAGGTTTGCACAGAGCTAAGCAATGCTAACCTCCGGTTACAGTTTCTTACACTCAGTTAGCATCTGCATTGTTTCACCAGTGTGATATTCGCATATCGGCGGCCAAACAGGCTTACACCTGCTTGCTCCTGCACTTGCAAATGCACTGCATTTGGTGTTTGCATCTGACACTCACGCCCCTGGGTGGGGGTGAGGACTACAATAATACCTTGTGTTGCCTATTACATCGGCTTACAGCAATACAGTGGGATGTTGTGACCATGTGTTCATAGATGTTGTGTAGTGGGTTATGCAATGACACCTATGGTCATACCGTACTTAGCCACCATTTAAACTGGACTGTGCTGCGGTGGGACCCATATTGTGAATGGCTGCCCATTAGGTGTAAGAATTCCGGTCGACAGTACAGAATCCGCTGCCTGTCCAGAGTTTGCTTCATACTATTGGTGTGTTCCTCTTACAATCTGCACCTGTCTGGCAAATACATGGAAACTGAGACCATTAAATGCAGACAAGTAATTGGGTTTAAGACCCACATCCTTCAGCCGAATCATGCTAATGCATACCTATTATTATATCATCTTTCTAAGGTTGTAAGTAGAATATGTGCTTTCTGTCCCTATTTGTTCCCCCAATGGTTTATGTTCTGTCCAGTGGTTTTGCTCTTAGGGGTTGAGAGGTATGGGCGTAAGCTCTGCCCATTTCGGAATATTACTTACATCCCGGGGCTGTCCTAATACAACTGCGCCAACACCTGCATGCCTAAGCCCATAATTGCATACCCATAGTTCCCCCACCTGCCCCTCCTCTACAGCACCCGTCCTTACTGTGGGTGCAGGTCGGGTCTAACCACACCACTACACACTGCCCACTCTACATGTGCCAGGACCCATGTCGTACATTGTGTCGATCCATGGGTTATCAGGCTTGCACAACCTACTGGTCCATGTACGTCTACAGCCTGGTCTGATGAATCATTACAGGGACTGCCTCCGATGATCAGTAATTTTTGGGGTGTCCCACAAGGGACATTGATGTCCTTGTTTCAAGATTAGACCTAGCAGGTCTCTCCCACTGGAAGTATCCTCCCTGTGGTCTGGGAAGCAGTGGTGTGTTTACTTGTATCATGTGTTTGTATGTTTCACCTGTTTAGGTGGGGGTAGTTGATGCTACGTGTTACACGTTTGTTGATTGGACCCCTCACCCCCATTTGCTCGGCCTGTGAACAAATGTAATTCGTAACTGCTGATTAATATCCTAGCTAGTTACATGTGTATATTTACACGCACACACACACACACACACACACACACACACACACACACACACACACACACACACACACACACACACATATATCTATATATATCTATCTACATTACTATATACAGACATATCTGTATATGAATGCATACATGTATATATTTATATATTGCTGTCTATGTATATCTAACAACATATGGGTGTATGAGTGTCTGCATATGTATATATCTATATGTGGGTATGTATATGTATATGTATTCTGTCTCTGTATGTATACATTTGTACTACGGAGAGGGAGAGGTATATCTCCATGTAGCTATGGGTAGATATGCACACACATTCCTCTACATATATACATCTACATCTGGTTATTCTGTTCTCTGCCATGTAGATTACACTTTGTTGCAGTGGGACTCGTAGTGGGTATGGCTGCTCGTTGGACGATACCTCTGCCCAATGAACACTTTTGCTCACATCCCTGGGTCTGTCCATATAGACCCACATCAGCCAACACCTGCACACCTAGATCCATAACTAGCTACCCATAGTTCCCCCACCCACACCTCCTCTACTGCACCCATCCTTACTCTGGGTGCAGGTCAGGTCTGAACAAACCACTACATGCTGCCCACTCTCCACTTCACGGGACCCATGCCGTACGTTGTCTCGACCCATGGGTCATCAGGCTTTCCCACCCTTGTATTCCGGGTCTGTACACACCCTAGTCAGAATGGTCGTCATATCAGCTTCCTTTGGTTATATGTCAATTTTTGGGTCGTCCCGCAAGAGACGCTCCTGTCTGTCCCAAGATTAGATTTCATGGGTGCACTCTGTCTCCCTCCTGGTTGTATCCTGCCTGTGGTCTGGGGAGCAGTGGGCTATTTACATTGTTTGTGGGTTTGTGTGTATGTTTTCTCTGTCCGGCTGGGAGAGAGGTCATGCTACGTGTTACATGTTTCTTGCTTGGGCCCCTCACTTCCATTGGCATAGCCTGTGAACATATGTCATTCTTGTGTGCTGTTTCCTATCATAGCTGTATATCTGTGTATATCTACACACACACACACACATATATATATTATATATATATATATATATATATATATATATATATATATATCTGTAAGGTAATGCACACCCCCGTGCAAACGCACTTAAATATGCTTACTGGTGCTTATATATACTTACTACTGTTTATTTATGCTTAAACCTGCTTACTAGTGCCTTATTCATTATGACAGTGACACCACTCCAGTTCACTTTTAATTGTTATTATGCAGGTTATACAGCAGACAGATGTCAAAATATGTTCATATATAGATTACCAATGGAAAATGGTATGTGCTGCAGTGGGATTCGGAATGGGAATGCCTGTTCGTTAGGCGGATGTTCTAACTACTACACTATTGCTGTGCTGCTTCATTTGGATATATACTCATATACCCATGGATCCTAGTTCCCCAAACACCCACCCCAAAACATCACTGACACAGCAGTCATCCATTCTCCATTTGGATAGGGTCTATATTAGAACAATGAACATTCAAAATGTCGAGTGTTCTAATATCGAACCCTAGCAATCGAAAATACAAAACATCGAACATTCGGAAAAACAAAATTTTTCCTAGGGAAAAAAATTTACTGTTCCAAAACACATACACACAACACAAGCACACCAAACAAACAGCAATCTGCACACATACACCTAAACTCTTACACCTAACCCTACACTAAACTATACATGCACCACTAACTATCCACTTGCCTTAACCCAAACCCTAACCCTAACTCACCTACCACGCCCTAACCCTCACGTCCACACAATCACACACTTATCTGACCTGCGTCCTAACCCTAACTCACCTAACCTGCCCTAACCCACATGTCCACACAATCACACACTTACCTGAACTCAACCCGTAACTTTGCACCAGAGTGCTGAAAATACCGAAGCAACAGAAACAGACAGCCGAATTTTTTCCCTAGAAAAGAATTTGGTTTTCTGTTTCTTTGATGTTTTCAGCATTCGCTGAAAACGGGTCGATATTAGAACACTCGACATTTCAAATGTTCGGTGTTCTGATATAGACCTGTTGGATACACAGTGTATCCACACCACTACACATTGGCCACTCCCTACTCCTGTAGATCCATCCCATAGCTTGACTCACTCCACATATCCTCAGACATCCCAAATGTTTAGTCCACACACATTGGTGAAATGAGTGACCAATAGGACACTATTCACAATTTTTGGGTTGTCTCACCTGGGACACAAATGTCGTTATTTCAAGATTAGACTCTATACTTCATTACATCATTACTCCCGTTAACATGACACTACAATAAATTAATAACTATGACTATGTGGTAATGCGAAATTGTATTACAAATAGGACCAGTTTAATGATTGGTGTTGCCGTAGCAGGCAGATCACAGGAATGATTTCATGTGTGAGAAAGTCCTCACATTTGATTTTTTGAGAACAGCTCTGACTTCAGACAATTTACACACTTCTGCATTTTTGCAGATTCATCCCTTCCCTCTTATGCACAACCTATTATTCTATCTACTGTCAACGTTTGTAGGGGCACTTTCATGTTATTTATGTCTGCAAAAGGAATGAATGTGTTACAGGGAATGTACTTCTACATATAGATGTATACATGTGTGTATGCATATATACTTATAATGAACTCAATGACCTCCATGAGGCGGTCCAATTAGAAGTAGGCCATCCAATCCTGACATGCCTGGATCCATAATTTCATACCCATGGTTCCTCCAACCCACCCGAGTTTGACATACACGCAAACCATCCGTTCTCCAGTTGCTATCACAGCCATGACACACCTCCACACATTGCCCTCTCCACAGCGTTAGGGACCCTACACATATGTTGTCCCAACCCATGTATCATCAGGCTCTCCCACCATTTAGTCCTTCAACATACCTGCCCTTGCTTGTGTAATGGTCGGAGGTCCAACCATCCTAGCAATTTTTGGGTAGTCCCACCAGGGACTACCCTGTGTTTGTTTGTAAAGTAGACTTAGCAGATTAACAATGTTACTCCCACTGGCAGCATCCTGCCTGTGGTGTGAGTAGCAGTGCTTTGCTCACCCCTGCCCAGCTTGATATGACATACACTGACGTTCATTCTTCATAGATATATATACATATATATATATATATATATATATATATATATATATATATATATATGTATTATATATCTGTACATACACATACACATAGATCTACATAATTATACACATTTCCTATGCTGGACACTGCTTACACCTGAGTAAACACACTCAGACTTGCTTACTGGTACTTATATATGTTTACTACTGCTTATTTGTGCTTACCCCTGCTTACTAGTGCCTTATTCATTATGATATTACCACTTTGATTCAATGACATTAGTTAAATATTTCTTCCGGTACTCCAGTTCACATTTAAATGTTATTATGTAGGTTATACAGCAAAACGATGTATAAATATGCTCATATACACATTCCACATGGAAAATGATATGTGCTGTAGTGGGACTCAAACCATGAATGCCTGTTCGTTAGGCAGATGTTCTAACCACTACACTATTGATGTTAAAATTGATGCTCCATGTTTTTTTTTTTTCTATTTGGATGATTTTGATGTGTAAGCTACTCTAAGCAGGGGCCAGCGACACGCAAACATGCTGCGCTTCGCTTACACTTTCAAGAATGAACCAATACAAATGTAAAATAGGGACACGGGGGAATCTAACTGTGATAGTTCTAGGGACAGGGCTCAACATTCCACTGTGTGCTTGTGTGTTTACTACTTTGATTTTATTTCAGTGTTCATGGACACTCTTGTATGCTTAGCATACATTTCAGTATCCACGGACACTGACTTAATTGCTTACAATTAGAGGTGGGCTCTAATAGTAAGCATAGTAGGTTGTGTAACTGTGGGGGCATGTTTACACCTCTGTAGAGCACTTAAACATGCCCCCTGCACTCGCACATGATTTCTGTGCACGTCAAGGGTGCGCAGCGTGCCCTTATATATATTCATATGGCGCTGCTGCACCATCTGTAAGAAGGACGCTCGGCGTAAGGCTAATACCGTCCTTGCACCAAGCTTCATGAATCCCTGGGATTATCACATTCATCACGAAAGCAAACAATATTCCACTCATGTGACATCCTTGTCTTATACCACATTCCACACACATTTCTTTACTCAGTCAGACATTCACTAATACTCTCACTCATTTATCCTGAAATGCTGACATAGGCACTCTCTTAATTCTATTACCTATTCCATACTTTTCCATAACATCCCACAAAGCATCGTGTTCAGCATGGTTATATGATTTCATCCCATAATTCCTCATTTATTCTTTTTATTCCCTTTCCACATAGCTAATTTACCATTTCCTGTATTTTTTATATCTTTTCCTTTCTTCTTACACTTTTGCCTTAAATTACAATTAAAGTCCCTTGCTATTAGACTTTTCATACTAACTACCACATAGTATTAATCTTGGATCAAACAGATTCTCTCCTTCCTTTCTAGATATACATGCATATAAAAATAATACTAATTCTATAAACACATTCTCTTGACCTCACATTTATAACAGTTAATCTTCCCATCTTTATCAACATTACATCTAGTATTTTCACTGTTTTCTTTACACAACACAGCCACTCCAGAACAATTCCCACTCCATAAGCTCCATATTATATTTTTAGCCTTCAGTTTTATTTGCAGTTGTTCTTCACTTGCCAGGAATCTTGTACCGTCTACCATAATAACATTCACATCACATTTAGAATATCATTCCAGTGTCCCTATCCTACTTAAAATGTTAATAATGCTATCCACATTTACTGAAAGAGTCTAAAATGGTTGCTTTTATTTCTTTTTAAGTTTAGAAACATAGTACAGAGGGGCGTGGCCAAGGATGAACACAGGATAGCAGCAGATTTCTTCAGCTCCACCAATTTCATTACACTGACAGGAATTAATTACTTAAAAAATTAATTTTTGAAGTAATTTTCTTTCTAAATATGTTTGTTTTATATAGTTCTTGAACTATATCTAAAAAGGAAAGGAAATTTTAACAATATTCCTGTCAGAAATCACTTTGGAAATTTTCCTGTCAGTTTATCAGTCTGAAATGAGTTCCAGTAAGACAAATTCTCCAGACTCCAGCGTCAAGAAAGAACTTCAGTCTCTGATAACTATAATCCAGTAACTTACTGCTAAGATGGATAAAATGGATACTAAAATTGATACCTTCATAGAAAAAACTACAAAACAAATAGATTTGTTACATATAGACCTGCAACAACAGAAGATCCAGATGACAGGCATAGAAGAAGCTGTGAATGACATGGAAAATAGAATCCAAGAAGAGGAAATCAACATTGAGTTTCTGCTGAAACAAAATACACATTTACAAACAAAGCTGGATGACCTGGAAAATAGATCTAGGCGCAATAACATTAGGATTTTTGGACTGCCAGAAAATATTGAAGGTAACAATATTACTTCTTTTTTAACAACATGGCTCCCTAAAACTTTAGACTTACCAGAAGCATTCTCTTTTGGTATCGAAGAGCACATAGATCTATAGCTAATACTAACTCTAACAAAAACTATCCTAGATCAGTTATAGTTAGATTTCTATCATCTTTGATAAAGAGATGGTTCTTAAATCTGCTTGGGCTAAAGCTCCTGTTAAGATTAATGAGACAACTGTGCGTTTTGATAATGACTATTCTTCCTTGGTAATAGCTAAAAGAAAAGTTTTTCTGCCACTAATAAGGGAGCTTAAAAAGCACAGTTTAAAACATACCTTCTGTTTCCTGCCAAGCTAAAAATCTTCCTTCCTGATGGTCCTAAAATTTTTGATGACTTAGACTCTGCTTTACTGTTTATCAAAAAAATAAGATTTTGGATAAAATAGAGGAAATGGAATGGGCTAGTCCTTCATTAAAGAGACTGGCAACTGAAACTTCATGGAAGACTTCAGAGAAGAAGAAGAGACTAAAAAACAAATGATTTGTTCTATGTTTTTTTTTTATTTTTTTTCTCTCATCATTTTACTTCATTATTAATCTTTTTAAATATAGTTCCTGCATTTCAAGAAAGCCAGAAATATTCTGAAAAAGATTTAATCAAAGTTATTCTCTGTGTGCAAAGAAATGTTTTGTTTCATAATCAGTCAAAATATCTGAGGAACTAATAGCAAGCTATTATTCAATTTGTTTCTCTTTCTGAAAAAGAGAAGTAAGGTCAGTAATTTGATAATTTTTTTTTCTTTTTTTTCTCCTTTTCTTTGTTTAAACAATGACATTCTATTTAGATTATGTAGTGGGTAAAGGGTGGGGGAGGGCAGGGAGAGAAGAGTAATGAAAATATGATAAATGGAATAATAACATATTTATTCCTTGTAAAAAGTTTATATGTTCTTCAAATGCTATACCTAATTATACTTTTTTGATTATACTGCTTATGCTTGTTTGTAAATAATCTGTCATGCTTTAACTAATAATAATTAGAACTAAATAATAGTAAATAATATGTTTTATTTTTAACTCTATTAATATAAACAGTAAGTAATATTCCATTGTATGTACTTCTTATAGCTTTCTCTTACATTTTTTTATTTCTGCTTTACACTCTTTTATTTTCTACTCTCTTTTTCTTTTCTTTATTCTTTCTCTTTATTTTTTTTTCATATTAATATATAGAAATGCTTTTGATCATATAGACACAGTAAATAATAAGATTTGCATAAAAATTGAGTTGGGACAAAATATTGAGTTTTATTACTTATTAATAACTTTGGGCTTAATTTCACTTACATAGAGGCTGTAATAACCTGTAAAATACATTGCGAAGGTTTTGTCATGTTTAGATGCATTTACACTGCTAAATGAATGTTTGTCACTAGTTTTTAACAAGTTTCCCGCCAAAATGTTAAGGGAGACAATCTGGGATGTGGGCTACCTCATGAACAGTGTCCTCGAGTTGTTTTAAAAGCTTCAACTCTCAGAATTCTCACAGAGAAGCTGAAAGCAGTCAATTTGACCTTTGACCCAGATATCTCACTGACACATCTCAGATTCAGGAAGAACACTCTACCAGGAAGTAGAACTGATGCAAATGCGACTATGTGAACAAAAATGAACTCTTTAACATTTAAATGTGAGTTATTTTATATAATTACTTAAATATCTATGTTATAATTCATAAAATATGTCAGTTATAATGATTTTAAATTATGCAGTTTCTTGTAGTAAGTAAATGTCTTATTTTAGAAGGCATAGAAAATGAAACATTTATTCAAGTGTTTTTGAAAATCTACTTGACTGCAGCATACTAATCTGTGTTAAAAACTTATGTTCCAAACATATATATTACTATAACTCATTTAATTCATCTGATTGACAAGCATAAATAACTTTATAACTCTATTCTGGAAGAAATTGTCATGTGATATATTTTAAAGCAGTAGTATAGACATACAAAATACAGATGGCTTTTTTTTTTTTTATTATTACAATAATGCAAGTGTTTCTGAGAATTTGCATAACTATGCAGTATGATTTATAACAATTTCTATAAATATAATATTTTATTCTATTGACAATAATGAGTATGAGTAAAATGCTCATATACAAGCAATTCAAGGTTTTTTTGGAAGCTGTTGACTGCATTTACATGACAGAAAATAGATGCATCTTAATATATGTAATGTCTGAACCATATTAGCCAAAGTTTTTGATTTAAATGAATGTTAGAACTTATTTTTACATACTTTGAATAAATTAATATGTAAATATGCCTTCCTTTTTTTTTTTTCTTCTCTCTCTCTTTCTTTCACACTCTCTCCCTCTTTCACGTCTTTTATTTCTCTCTCTCTCTCCTCTTGGTTCCCAATATCAAGATTATTTGAATGCTATTTGAATACAAGTGTATTATATTACATAGATGTATATAGTAGTATGAATAGTTTAAAAAAAAAAAAAAGTTTATTTTAGTTTATATGATGCTGTTTTATCAAATGTGTAGTCTTGTCTTGCTAGATAATTGAATTGAAAGCTGTTAATTTAAGTTAAATATAACCAGTATTAAATTGATAAGGTGGTAGCTGAGGTACTGCTGCTTAGGGTAGGGGGTTAACTTGAGTGGTAAATACTACTCTAAGTTGGAGTTTTTAACTCCAGGCTGGATGCAAGGTTTAATCCTTACATTCTTTTCACTTGTTCATTGTTATATGTATATAGTTTTGACATCCATAATATATTTTGTACACTCATTGTCACTACAAACAAAATTGAATCCTATACAAAATCCCATAAGAGATTCAATAAATACAGTTATATTTAAAGGTACACCTAAAGGAGGAGATGTAACATTACTTATGTTGTTATTTGTTATTTTGATCATAAGATTCTTAAGTTTTAAAAATGCCAAATGACATCTTTAAAAGGAATTTCTTTAAACATTAATGGATTGAATAATCCGTGTAAAAGGGCAAGCCTAATAAGATACATTAATTTACATAAGGCCAACTTAGTCTTCCTGCAAGAAACCCATCTCTTGAAAAAAGATATTGATAAACTAGCCACAAACAAATATACAGTATTGGTTAGTTCAGAGCACACTCAGAAAAAAAGAGGAGTAGTTAAAACAATAAACCTGTTTTGAAAAAAAAAGAAAAAAAGAGAAGTGGCTATTTTATGGAATAAAAGTATGCCCATTCCTAAAACCATTAAGTCTTATCAGGATGACAAAGGAATGTTTTGTATGGTTACAATACAAATTAATGGGAAGACTTACACTTTAATTAATGTATATTGGATACCTGGAATTGGTATTAATACAGTGAAACATCATCTTGATAAGATCATATCATTCTCTATAGGAGATATTATTTTAGCTGGTGACTTTAATTGTATACTACATGAAAGTGATACTACCACTATAGGAAAAGAAGAATTACATCTAATGCAAAACATTTAAATGATTTTGCTAATTCTTATCATTTGAATGATATTAATAATCAGATAGATTCAAAATCATTACCATACACCTTTTTTCTAACAGATACAAAACTTATTCAAAAATAGATAGGGTCTTTATTTCTAACCAGATGGTAACAGATTTAATTCATTCCAAAATCATTTCATGTCCTATATCTGATCATAATTCAATTGTTTTTGAATTCATGATAAAAATACTCATAATGTTCAGATCAAAAGGATACCAGCATACTTAACTCAACTAAAAGACTATAAAGAATATATACTTTCAGAAGTAAAACATTTTTAGACATAAATAATACTCCTGAAGTCTCCATTGTCTATGTTTGGGATGCCTTAAAATCATATCTATATGGACAAAGTATCAGATGGTATAATAATAAAAGGAAATCTTGGGATAAGGAATTGTTAGATATTCAAAGTAAATTAGACTCTTATAAACATAATAATAAAGAAAATATTATGGACAAGAAAGTTATTGAAGAAATAAACAAACTAAATGAGAAATACAAAGAAATTTTAACTCATAAAGTTAAAATAACTTTAGAGAAATACAAGTTTTTGTCTTATTCAATAAGCCCCAAATACTTACATAGACTTAAAAATAAAACAAAAAGGTTGAATAAACAAAACCATATCAAAGAAATCTTTTCTCTAAGGAAAGAAGAATGTTTCTAGTATACCAGAAATACTAGATGAATTTAGAAATCACTTTCACAAAATTAACCATAATAACATTAACATGGAACCTAAAGATAAAATAAAGGAATTTATAACCACAAACATGAATAAAAAGCTTAATAAACAAAAGATTAAACTATTGGAGAAAAGTATTTCATATACAGAGGTTATTACACAAATAAATAAGCTTAAATCAAACAAAGCACCGGGTAATGATGGTATTATACCAGAGATATATAAAATCCTTTCTAAAAGTACATATTCATTAATACATAAGGTTTGTATTTTGGCCCAAACTGAGTTAAACCCCCCCCCCATCTTGGCAATATACATTTATTTCGCCAATTTTAAAACCTAATAAAGATCCAACTAGATGTTCTTCATATCGGCCCATCTCATTACTTAATGTTGATTATAAAATGTTTATGAGTATCTTTGCTGATAGACTGAAGACAATCATTCCCGGCATTATAGATATAGATCAGACAGGCTTCATTGTAAATAGAAATACTTTTGATAATATAAGAAGAACTTTAACATTAATAGATTTTGCAAATAGGAAAAAGAAAGATTTAACACTTATTAGTCTTGATATAAGTTCAGCATTTGATTCAGTAAGTTGGGACTATCTGTTTACCTTAATGAAGTGCACAAACTTCTCAGATGCATTTGTAAATCTAATTGAGCATTTATACAAAGGAACATTGGCTTATATTAAGGTAGGAACATATGTTTCACAAAAAATACCCATTTTTAAAGGTACAAAACAAGGATGTCCACTTTCTCCACTATTATTCACTTTAGTAATGGAGCCTTGGGCTAATTTGATCAGAAACAGTACTGACATAGAGGGTTTTGAAATAGATGAAAATACAACACCCAAAATTCATCTTTTTGCAGATGATGTTCTAATTACATCAGCAGGATCTAATTCTTCTATGCAGTCTCTATTTGATAAAATGATGAATTTTAAAAGTATTTCTGGTTTAATATTCAATGAAGAAAAAACTAAAATACTACCTATATATACACGAAAAAATATTCCCATTAGTGATTTTACTAAATATGTACCCAATTCAGGTCAGATAACTTATTTAGGTATAATACTATCTAAAGATATTAAATCTATTATATATAATAATTATAATACCTGTTTTCTTAATATACAAAATCTTTTTAATACCTGGAATAATATGTTTTTACTATGGAGGAGAGACTTACAATTATTAAAATGATAATATTCCCCAAGATTTTATACTTAATACAATCAATAATACTTCCACCTACAAAAATAATTATCAAGAAACTGAATACACTAATGTTAAATTTCCTATGGGAACCTAATAGACCTAGGATTGCATTAAAGAAACATACTAATAGCTGGTCTCAAGGGGGTATTTCTTTTCCAGACTTTAATTTATATACTATCTCTTCTATTGTAAAAGTTATTACTTTATTAATAGATCAGTCATATGTCGCAAAATGGAAAGATTATTGGGAGCTAATTAGTATGCACTTCATGAAAATCTCCTTTACACATAAAAATATGATTGTAAATAACTCCATGTTATGGTTACTAAAGGAATTTTGTACTTCACCTATTACACCTAAACATATGGTTTGTTACCCATTAAATATTATAATTAGCTATCGTAACTTTATATTCATGCACCCTAAGTATAGGGAATGGAATTTTATTATATTCCCTATAATGTATACTCAGGGTATGCTTTTGTCATCTACTTCTGAAGGAACTCATTTAGCTATAGATAATGATCTAAAGTACTGGTATCAGTTGATATCTGATAATAAAGTTAAAAATCTAGATTTCTTAAAACAAGAATTTGATCTAAGAGAAACTTGCTGGTTAGAGGTTCAGACCTTTAGACAACATCTCATTAATAAAATAGATCTAATGTCTATAACAGTTAAAGAATCTATTCCAACACTGATTGATTACTTGATATTAAATTTACAACATAAAGTTTCTGATAAAGGTAAACTTTCATACATACATAAAATTATCAGACAAGAAACTTTTACAGTGTAGATACATACTGGAATTATTTCACTTCTATTAATGGGGACCCACCAAATCAACAAGATAAACAATATATATTGGAATCTGCCTATAGAACTACGTCTTCCATTGTCTGGAGACTTTATACATGGAAATTTTACATAGATCTTTTTATACACCTTTGATGATGAATAAAATAAATAATAAAGATAATCTATGTAAGAGATGTAATGTAGAAATTAATGCTGACTGGGCTCATATGTTTTATGACTGTATAAAATTGAAAGAATACTGGAAGTCAATTAATGAATTTTTGCAGGCTCTTTTTACAGATAATTTCATTATTTCTAAATCTCTTATATTATTCAACACACCTGTACCTCAAAGTGTTAAAAAGGTTAATCTTCCCTTGTTATGGTCTATTCTAGCAGTGGCTAGGAAAATAATAACCAGAAATTGGATTTCAGATACACCTCCTTCATTCAATGAATTTAAAAATGTTATGAATATAGTGTGCCATATGGAAATAAACACAATTAGGTCAAGAACAACTAGAAAAACATCTTATTATATTGTATGGGATAATTTACAAAATTTGTTAAAAAAATCCTAATTTCAATAGCATGGTATTTTAGTTTAATTAATTGATCTGATTGTAGTGGATGTCTTTGTGAATACTTTAGTTGTTTTGTTGAATGTTATAATCATATCTATTTTTAATTACTTGTATAAAATTGTTATGATATTTCTCTTGTATGTTAAAACAATAAACCTGTTTTGAAAAAAAAGAAACATAGTACAAAGGATTAGTGCAGATAAAATCATTTTAGCTAATAGATCTAGCAGACTCTCGGATACCCTCCCTGTGGGAAGAATAAAGACACCTTGTTGAAGCTTCCAGTAGTTTATTCAGTTGAGTAGGTAGATGGATGAGTGTTCTTGTACACCCTGTTAGAACAAGAACACTTGTCCACTGTATACCTGCTTAATTGAATAAATTACTGGAAACTTCAACAAGGTTTCTTTATACCTCCCAAAGGGAGGGTATCAGAGAGAAAGTTTCCTAGATCTGCTAGCTAAAGTGATTTTATCTGGACTACTGTTTTGTACTCTGTTTCTTGTTTGTCCTGTTACCCCCTGGATCACAGGTGGGATACCAGACTCGAGCTCTAAGGATTACCTCTGTTTTCTTTTTAAGTTTAGGGGAAATATTTCTAAATTTTTGTTTCTTATTTTTCTCTTTCACATATTGAATATTTTTTCCTGGGTTTATGTATCAATAATTCTTGTTGCTCAGAATCTGATTTTTCACTTGCTAGAACTTCAAAAAATATTCACTGCAATCCCTTCTCCTGACCTCTCCTACTGCATGCACTCTTGTCCCTTTTCTCTTCCATATTTTTTTCTTCTTCTACAGTTTCTTCTACACCTAGTTCACCCTCTCACCCAGCTTTTTGTTTTCCTTCCTTGTGTATGTTTTCTTCTCTCTCCCCCCTTCTTTTTCATTATTTACTGTTTGTCTTGATAATCCATCCAAAAGTGTCCCTTTTTTACATAACCTGTATTCAGTCACACACCTTCTTTCTGTATGTCCTTTCTCTCCACACTAGTTACATTGTATCTTGTAACAATCATTCATTAAATGAGTAAAATCCTCACAAAAGAAACGGGATTTAGGCTGGCCAGCATATCTTAATATTGCTCCATGACCAGCCACAAAAATAACATTTGGTAAATGTTCCACTATATATTTTTGTCAAAAAATAACTTCTACCCTCTACTCCATAAGTTTCTCTCATCTTTAAGTTTTGCAATGTTATCAGCAGTTTCACACAAACCCTGCATACATTGTTTAACACCTTCTTCTTTCAGTTCATCAGTTCTAAACTGCAAAGTAACATTTGTTAACATTTAGATTACTACCAGAAAACAAATAACTGTTTCATAGAAAACTTTCCTTTTCATTACACAGTTCCAGAAATTTCATCATCATTCCTCCAGTTTCAAATGTAAAGTCTAATCTGTCCCTGTATGTATAAAAGACCAAATTTATTTAACATTTGTTAACCAGGAAAGTCTGACTTGGAACAAGCCAATTCTCAGCGGAGGCCCAGGGAGAAACACTCCAGACACATGCCTTTGTAATGCGGGAGGAAAGGCACACAAACACAGGGAGGACATGCAGACTCTGCACAGAAGGCACCCAGCCTGGAATCGTACTGGAGAACCTCTTAATGTGAAGTGACAATGCAAACCACTGCACCACTACACTGTCAAATGTCTTGCGTTATAAAACCCGGAACAGTTGCTTGATTGTCCCATGCATAATATCTGTCTATTACAATGTCAGTTTTGTTCTTATTCTCACAGTTGGTCTTCTCGTCTTTTTAAACAGTTTTACTTGCAGTTTCTTGCTGCTCTCCTTTTTTGCCTGCTGTCACTGCTGCGTAGGTTTTAATTACTGCATTCTCTGCTGCTGCAAAGCTAGACTCCTTCATACTTTGTTGCTGCTTTTCTTTTGCTTTCTGTCACTGTGCCATACGTTTTAACTACTGCATTTCCTGCTGCCACATCACCTGGTTCTTTCTCCATATTGGCATCTTCAGCAGCTCCAAAAAATTGTTCTGTCATCTCTCTCCATAAGATAGCAGGACTGTCCCCTGGGTCATCCCAGTCAATTATTTTTAACAGAACATCATCTACAAGCCCTTCCGAAGCCAGTTTTGTTATCTGCACCACTTCAATAGACTCGCTTACTCCATTCTCCACTGAGACAGCTAAATGCTTCTCATTTGTATCATCCACCAACAGGAATCTTTATTTGCATTCTGAGACTCTATGTCAAACAATTTTTTTCTCCAAATTCTCACTTTTCACTTCCAAACTCTCCATAGCTTTTCTCTCCTCCTCTATGCTGTTGCTTCCCTTAGGTTTCTTCCTTGCTGCTGTAGGAGCACTGTGGCACCATATAGCAGCTCCAAAGATTAGGGCAAGTTTCCCAATTCCCTTGGCCAAATTTTCAATAGTCTGTATGAATACCACCTCAGGCCTCTGCTGAAAAGAGGTCATTAACCTAGTGGGACTAAGTGAGTAAACAAAGTGTAAATAAATAAATAAATGATAGTTTACACAACATACACACTTGGTATAATAGCAATGAATTAACATTTAACATCATTAAATATAACATTGTGGGATTTGGCAAAAAGAACATAAATTATGATTAGAAAATGAATGTTAAAATCTTTAAAAAAATGATGCCATCCTTAAAGACCTAAAGACGTGGGTACACAACAATTTAAACTTTTACCAGTGTGTATCTAACAAAGTTATAACATTTAAAAAGGTTTGTCTATCCCTCTGCAGAGATCCTTGTACCATTTTATACCTCACATATCAATTCTATTTCAAAGTCTACATTTGGAACACAGTGCAGAATGAGTTAACAACTAGTTCCAAAATGAAATACCACTAATATGACAAAAGTGACAGGTGCATTGCAAAATGCCTTCCATGATTATGGAAAAAGCTTGTGCTTGCTCTCAAAAGCTGCCATTCATTAATTTGACTGTGACCTTTGCTCTCTTTATGCTCTTTCTCTGTCGGTACATCTGTTTTTTTGGTTTGGTACTCTCTCACATTTTCATCATTGTCCTTCTATACTGCTTGTCAGTGGCTATGTTTCCTCTTGTTTTCATGGACTAGTTTCTTTCTAAACATATGCTCTAACACTCTGTTCCTTTACTCTGTTCCTCACAGTTGTTGTTCTTGCTGGCCAGTTTCCTTTCTTTAGTGAAACAACTGTAGATGAATTTTGAGCTAGAAGAGAGATGCCTAGACCTCCAGACCATCTGCACCCCTTTTAAACTTTTCTAACTACTTGCAGTGGCTGTTAAACTAGTGCTTCTCTGACACAGAATAAATTATATTTCTGTAGATAGCCTGTGCACAGAATCATCTGTTAATCTGGTTTTACAACTGACACCAGCCTCTTCCTATGTATACATACACTTCAGTTAGCAATGGCTTTTTCATGTGTCTTTTTTGGGGGGGGAGGGGGTTCTGACAGGACTTACCTCATAGTGATTTTTGTATAAAATTATAACTACTGTTGGCCAATTTGACTATATGTTTCACTTGGGTTTTCTAAACTGCTGTATCTTAGCAAAACAACTTGAAAGGATCTCATAAGTGAGTTATGCTCATGGACACACTGATTGGTTCTTTGACTTTATTTATAGTTTATTTATCCTAACACTTGCTGACTGTATAACTGCAGTTTCTAGTCAGAAGCTGTGGTAACCATACACACAGGTCTGTTGAACTGGGCACCCAAACACTCCCTGCAATCAGTTTCCTCACCCTGCTGCCTCAATGCATCACAGGATAATTAAGTTACCCATGAGTAGCTTGGATTCTTGCTACATAGTCTGAATAATTAACACTTATACAGTCCTAGGCTTAAGTATAGGTGAGCAAATATAGCAGATAGTACCAGCACTGTAGATAAATAAGTGTTTTGAGATATAGAGAGCAATAACAGAGTAGTACTTAGAGAGGTGAAGGGGAGGAGTAGAAGATGGTGTCAGGTTTTGCGAAGTGCAGCTTTGCCACATGTGCACTGTCTGCCATAGAGAGGGGTCCAAATGGAGAGATGAAAAGTCAGCAAGCAAAGGAGAGTAGTAGTGCTGAAATTCATCCTCAAGTCTTGGTGAGTACCTTCACAAGGTGGACCCCGTTTTCTGTAAAACTCACCAAGACAACACTGATATATCAACTGCATTTATATAGCATATATCATGGAGAGAAGTAGGTCAAAAATTAAAAAAAAAGATAGCTGGGTGTACAAGACCCAGGATAAAAAAGTGTCCAATCCTGGTAGGCGCACTGGTGCCAGAACTGGAAAGGATGACAGTGTAGAATCCTCAAGATACGGAAAGATTCCTACAATGGGCCAGTTCAGGCCCAGGGGGAGGATGGCCTCCCTATTGTACAAGGAAGTAGCATTTCACAAAAATCACAAAAACTGATAGGCCAAAGAAGAGCCATAAAGACGATAGAGTGGACTATTGAGAATAAGAAAGAAATTATGTATTGTTACTAGTATGCAAAAAGCCCAGAATTTCCAGATACAAGATATACAAAAAGATTAAGAGATAAATTAGAGAAAAGAAAAGAACTTCCACAAGAAAAACTGTCAATAGCTTCTAATAAAAAAATTGTGGTCATTAATACAACAGATTTTTGAAAAACAGTATATAGACCAAGAAACTTTGATCTGTTTGGAAAAAGAAAACAAAAAATTAACTTAAAAAGTTAAACAAACCAACAAAACAAAAAAGGTGAGTCCAACGAAACACAGAAGCCAATGTGGAATCCAAAATGACTTTACTATAAACTTGCTAGCGCTTTCGTGTAGTGATATACATACACTTCTTCAGGTCTGAAGAAGTGTATGTATATCACTACACGAAAGCGCTAGCAAGTTTATAGTAAAGTCATTTTGGATTCCACATTGGTTTCTGTGTTTCGTTGGACTCACTTTTTTTGTTTTGTTTGTTTGGAAAAAGAAGAATCCGAGGAAGTGCAAAAATATAAAAAACAAAACCTAGATATGTTTGAAAAGTATAAAAAAGAAATATGGACATGGGAAAGAAAGAGAGATTTGATATGGCGCAATATTTATGCAAAGGCAAAAGCCAAATTAATCAACATAAAAAAGGTAGCCCCAAAAATATTTGAAGAGAAATACAGGCAAAGGCATCCAGACATGGAAAATGTTACCATAAAAAATAATATCACAAAGAGGGAATGTAGAAAAGTAGATTAATAAAACAGAAGTTAAAAAAATAGAAGAAGTTATGGGGTGTCTGCAAAGTGAAGAATTTTTAGAAGGTTTAACACAGATTGTAACACAGTATGATAGAACGAGTCCCCAAAGTAAGGAGAAACAGGAAGATCAGGAGACATCTCAAGAAGAATTTTGACATGGGAAAGAAAAATAGAGTTAATATGGTGTGATATTTATGCAAAGGAGAAAGCAAAACTAATCAATACAAAAAGAGCAGCACCAAAGATATCTGAAGAGAAATACAAGCAAAGGAATCCGGACATGGAAAACTTTGCAATACAAAAACTAAGAAGACAAAGAGGGAAAGTAGAAAAGGAGATCAGTAATGGAGGAGTTAAAGAAATAGAAGCTGAGGTTATGGAGTACCTCCAAACTGAAGGATTCAGTAGAAAATCTAATTCAGAAAGCACTACAAAAGGATAGAGCAATGGAACTCCAAATTAAGGGGAAACCAGTAGAATGGGAACAATTGGCCAGGTGCCATATGAAGATATTTTGGAGACTTCCACAGGAAATGAGTATAAACATTCATTTGAAGCTGGACGGCAAGGGAAGGAACAAGAAACAAGAAACTGTGGAAACTCTGACACAGTTAATGTTGAGGAGTGATAGGCCAGTGATTTCTCATATGACAGAGCAATGGATGGCACAAGAGGAACTTGAAGAGAATGTGTCACAGGAAGATGTAATAGAACTTTCTATAGAATGCCTACAGGAAATGGAAAACAAAAAATGTGCCCCCTGTATAGAAGAAAACGAGTTAAGAGAAGAGTTGCTTGATTTAATAGAGATAGATAGACATATTAAGATCAATGAAAGAAATAGACTGCAGAAGGTCAATAAAACTCAAAAAGTCAAAAGTTTGATAAAACAAATGAACACAGTAATTAGGACTGTCCATAGAGATCCATGCGATATAACAAAAGTAAACAGGATATATTACTGTGCGGCTAAATTAATAACTGATAAACTTCTATCACAACAACACAGGGTAGTCAGGGAGAGAAAGGGGAGAAATTGAATACCATCATGGAAGTATCGAACAGAGAAAACTATAAAGTAACTAAGACTAGAAGTGTCACTGTTAGAAGAGTATAGTATATCTAAAAATATACTTAGACGTGACAAAGTAATGCACAGTATTAGAACAGATCAGGATCTATCATGCACTATTGCAAATAACAAACTAAAAATCTCAGTACAGGTGGAAAAACAGAAGATATGCAGATAAATATAAAGGAAAAGTACAAAATAAGGAATTTATTGATGACTCTAAAATAGTTTTATACAGAATTGGGAAACAAAATAAAAGGAATTGAAAGACCATCAAAAAAAGAAGAAATAGATAAATTTTGGAGAAGTATCTATGAAGATCCTGTGGAACATAAGAAATATGCTAAATGGATAGAAAAAGTAAAAAAAAAAGAATAAGAAGTTTAAAGGTACAGGATATGAAATGGGATGAAGTAACAGTCAGAGAGATTGAAACAAATTAAGAAAAGCATCACACTGGAAAACCCCAGGCCCAGATGCAATACCTAATTTCTGTTTAAAAGTATTAACATCTTTGCATGAAGATTTAGCCGTGCCATGAGTAAGAACTATTTATATGTGCACCCTGAACAGACATCAACCTGGCTAACAAAAGGAAAAATAATGCTCCTACTTAAGAGTGAACCTACAAGCTACCCTAAAAATTATAGACCAATAACCTGCTTTTCGATGATGTATAAACTATACACTGGAATTGATGCCAACAGAGTCTATAGTCATTTAGAAGAAAACTCAATTATGGCAATAGAACATAAGGGCAATTAAAGAAAGCCATATGGAACAAAGGATCATTTGCTGTTAAATAAAGTCATAGTGGAGAACTGTAAACAGGGGAAGAATTTAAGTATGGCATGGACTGATTACAAAAAAGCATTTGATAGTATCCCACATTCATGGATAAAAGAGTGCTTAAAAATGTATAAGATACACCCTGTACTGACCAACTACATTACAGTGACCATGAAACAGTGGCAGATCACTTCGCAATTAAGCCATGATAAAAGACAAATTATTATTCCAGGGATAAAAATTCAAAGTGGGGTATTCCAGGGTGACTCTCTGTTGCCACACTGCTATTCTGCCTTGCCCTTAACCCATTAAGTTGTCAACTTAACAGCTTAGGCCATAGCTATAATTTGGCTCCTAGAAAACAACAATGTGTAAAGACATCTCATCTTTTCTTTATTGATGATTTGAAACTGTATAGCTCATCAGATGAGGAACTGAATGTAGAACTGCAAGTTGTCAAAACTTTTTCAGATGATATAAGAATGCCATTTGGTCTTGATAAATGTGCAAAAACAACCTTTAATGCAGGAAAACTACAATACCAAAAAACGTCAATTTGGGACATGAATTTGATATAAAAGAACTTGAGCAAGCGGGAGTGTATAAATATATGGGAATTGATGAAGGAACAAAAATAAAACATGAACAAATGCGAATAAAACTTAGTAAGGAGTACTTCATAAGACTTAAATTAATCCTGAAAACAGCATTGACATCTAGGAAGAAAATCCAAGCTATAAACCAATTTGCTCTTCCTGTCCTAACTTACAGTTTTGGAGTGATTGATTGACCCCAAAACATGTTGGCTAGATAAGATAGGAATACAAGAAGAATGCTTCATGCTCACCAAATGATTTATAAAAATCAGTGCATACCAAGATTATATATTCTCCATTCCAAAGGAGGGATGGGCCTCCTTGAAATTGATTACATGTATAGATCTGCAATCTTGGGACTCCACACATATCTGCTGACCTCACCCAAGTGTAGTGAAAGTTTTCAAACATGAGGAAAATAAATCTAAAATGACTTCCCTGCTTAGGCTAGCCGAAGCATATGGCATCAAGCAGGAATGGAAATCAAACCACAACTGGATAAAATCCAGGCAGCAACTGAATGTGCCAAAAAACAAAAGAAAGAATGTAAGGTAAAGGACCACATGAGAAGGCAAGAAATGTGGAAAATACATAACTATAGTTGCAAGTATAGAAAACTTCTGGAAGAACCTCATATTCATCAGGAAGGAACACAGGAATGGTTAAGGAGAGACAAATTCAAACCAAGAGATGAAAGGTTAATATTGGTGGCACAAGATAGTGGGCTACATACACACTGGTTTACAAAGTCCATTGAACATGTGGGAGAAACAGACAAATGTAAGTTCTGTAAAACAGAATTGGAAACAGTTGCACACTTTATTGCTGGATGTGATATACTAATGGCAGAAGGACTATATATGAAAAGGCATAATAATGTGGCGAGACTGTTGCACTGGGGATTGTGTAAACATTATGGTACTGAAGTGGCTGAAAAACACTGGAGACATGAGCCACAAAGCTTCATAGAAAATAATGATGTTTACATCACATGGGATCATCCAGTACCAACAGTTCAAAAAACAGATGTTAGAAAACTGGATATAGTGGTCCAAGAAAGGAAGACAAAAGTAGCATTGATCATTGAAATCGCCACACCCAGTGACTACAGTGTCCTGCATACATAGAGACACAAAGTCATAAAATATCAGGATTTGCAAGCAGAAACAAGAGCAATGTGGAAGAAAGCTACCCAGATAGTTCCAATAGCAATAGTAGTAGGAGCAAGGGGTCTTATAAAAAAAGAGTCTACAATCATATTTAGATATGCTACCAATACATGTAACTCTGTACGAATTGCAGAAGGAGTCATTACTGGGCACATTGCGGGTGCTGTGAAAAGCACTTTTGACTGACATCAAAGAGTGAAAAAATACTAATTTCATGAACTTTAATCGCACTTTGACTTAGGAATGGGGCCCGTTCCCATCATGGTACTAGAAACCCAAAAAATTAGGAGAAATTAAAAAGGAAAGTTGTTGTCTCAGGGATTTCATAAAGAGATCTGCATTGCTTGTAGATCTGATTCATGGTGGAAGGGTGTTCCATAGTTTTGCAGTAGTAAAGGACTACAGCATCTGACTGGCTGAAAGGTTTGTTTTTTCTACGTTCAGGAGCAGTTGATTACTGGATCGGAGATGTCTATTTGGATGACAGTAAGTAGAGAAGAAAGGTCAGGGCAGTTTGATGGCTTAAATATAAACTTGTGTGCAGTGGTTAATTGAATGTATGCAAGATTATGTGGGAGTTCCAATCAATTTAGCAGGCGTAATGAGGAACAATGGTGAGATGAATATTTTGCATTGGTTACAAATTTAGCAATTTTATTGTAGCACAAGTCACGTTTGGATTCTCACATCTTCACATATTTCATGTTGTATCTCTATAGGTACATCTGCTATTTCTGTTTTTGACTTTGTCTCTAACTCCTATCCTTTCATTTTATCATTCTGCTTTCTCCTCTACATATTTCTCAGCTATTGTTGGGAACTAACTAATACTTCATCTAGCTTTCCTGAGCTAGTTTCTTTCTTAGCCAATATCCTAACACTGTATTCTTTCTCTCAGTTCATTGTATCATTTATGTTATCAAGTTTCATGGTAAGGCACAGCTTTAGTTAAACAACTGCAGCTGAATTTTGGTCTATTGGATTGGTGCCTGGACCCCTAGACTACTTGCACCTCTCCTAACCTTTCCTAATTACTTACAGTGGCTTTTCAAGAAGTACTTCTCTGAGAGTGATGGAGTACAAAATAAACTGTATTTCTGCAGAAGGAATGTGCACAGTCAGGTGGAAATCTATTACTGCATCCCTTATGTACATGCACAATAATTAACATTGTCTCTTGTTCATATTTTTTTTCTGCCTCTGACAAGCTTTCCCACACAGTAGTTTTTGCATTAAATTATAATTACTGTTTGCCAATCTGACTACAGTTTTGTACTTTTTTCCCCAAACTGCTGTTCCTTAGCAAAACAACTTGAAAAGAATTAATTGATGAAATGTGTACATGCACATACTGATTGACTCCAGTCACATGCCTGATTGGCTGGCTGCTTTGCTACCCTAACACCCCAACTCCCTGCCCCCCCAAGGCAATATCAGACTTATAGCCATATGCTTTACCTCTGTTCTGGTAATAAACCACTGGTATCATCTTTTCAATGTACTTTTTCACCTGACTTATTTACTTTTCCATTTAAAATACTAATAATCACAGTAGCAGCATTGCACTATAATTGATAGCCTATAGTTATACTGCCAAATCACCAAAGCTAACCCTATCAGCTACTGAACAGACAATTTCTATCACAATTATTCAAGTCAAGGATTCCAACTCATAGCAGAATTGCAGTAGGTTATCTGGCACCCTGTGTACTTCCTCAGTGCATTGTCCCCCTCAACTCTAAGTTGAGTAGCAAAAAATTAAAAAAAAGCCTCTTCTGTAGCAAACCACTTGCTACAAATCTAACAACTACCTTTCAGTTAAAAAACGCCACAAGAAGTACTTCAGTGCTTCAGCCTTAACCTGAAATACAGTATCGCCATTTATTTCTGCAGTGCTGCACTATCAGCATCTGCTGATTGTGCCCCTGATCACCTTGCACCCAGGACAGCTGTTCCCTTTGTCCCACTCTAGGTATGCCACTGGTGTATAAATTATGTATCCTGGCTCGGCTCTTATATTTTACAGATAAAATATTTGCATTTACTTAGCCTACATAAACACTACAATTTTTTTAGATTAGGAACTCTGTTGATCACTCATCTAAATTTCTCTGTTACTGCATAACCAACTATTAACTAAAACTAACATCTCTTTAGTAACCTAACATATTTACCCATACTTACTAATTAAACCTGGTCTTCCTTAATATAATTCTAGAACTCTTTTCTATGCCTAGCATACATTAAAACTACTTTACTCTACTGCACTGTTTAACCAAATATCCTTGTATGAAGTCATAAAGCAATGTCATTCATTCTACATAACAGAGATGTCCTTTGCCTTAACTTCAGACCAGAAAAAAGCCAGTATATGAAGATTATTTTGTCCCATGGTTAACAACTGATATCAAACAATTAATGCCTCAAACAGATGAAGTATGGCAATTGTTGGGAAAAAAATTACAACTTTACAGCTCTACCAAACACTTGCAAACAAAGTCTCCTTACTCTTTCACACATAAAGGTGAAGTTATTACCATTATTTACAAAATGCTAACTCAAAGGTGCCTAAACACTTTATGAAACAGTACTAATAAACAAATTAATACAGGTAAAAACTGAATCCAAGACCGACACTGAAATCAACTACGATATCTCTCTGCAGATGAATTCTCACTTCATATAAGCTGCACCATTCCTAATCCTCCATCAGAAATCAGCAAACCAAGCCATCAATGCATATTTCAACCAGCAGGCAGTCCTCATGCAAACTATAACAAAAAATACTACTGAGACTTACGTCCACCACTGCAACCCAAGGCGAAATCATATCTGAATACCTGAAAGTTTCAGTCCTTTCTATAGTTTATCTAATATCAATAATTGTGAACTGGTGTATATTACAACAGTACATATCCCAGCTCTAGAAACAGTTCTATACATGTTCATAGGTAAATGCTAAGCAATCAGTGTATAGACTATTACCTGCCTAGCCAATGACCTGACAGGGACCAAATGTGAGAACCAAACCCTGTGCTGTGAAGGAACCATCTTAACCATTAAGCCAACCAACAGTCCCCTCCCTCATCCATAAAGGAGGAACAGACACCACCCTCTCTAACTTCAGGTGATTAATTTACCTGTCACCCATCTCCAGAATTCTAGAATGATGTCTTAACAAACAGATCCTTTCTCACTGTATCAATGATACCCTACTGACCAAACTCCACATGGCTTCAGACTAGGACAAAGCACTAACACAGCTCTTTTGTCCTTTGTAAATACTAAAAACTCTCAAGTTAGTCATCACTTAATATTCAGTATAATCTTCCTTGATTTCTCTAAAGCCTTTGTCAAAGTAGCCTGCTCTTTATAACCACACAAACTGGCTCAATTAGTTATCTCTAGCATAATACCTAACTTGTTCAAAACCTGCCTTACCGGAAGGTTGCAGTCTATCGGTGAGAAAGATCCTTATTCATTTTTCATTCCATCTTGCACTGAATTTCCTTAAGGATTAATCCTTGAACCATTTCTCTTCAATATATTCACTAATGACATGCAGAAAGTGATTGAGCAGAGAACTATCATTCAATGTGCATATGATTCCACACTAATATCCCCAGCACACAGTTTTTTGACTAGCTACCATCACAATAATGTGAGCAAACGTGGGACTTGACTAACAAAATCTCATCTAATATTGACCCTAAAGAAAACCAAATTAATGTTCCTAAGATCTACAAATGTTCTCATAACTGCCCCTCAAATAAACATGGTCTCAGAAAATAACACCTTTCATTCAAAACTCTTTCATGCACACTAAGGTCCAAGGATATAGTATCAATCTCCAACTCAAGTATGACTTTCACTTCCACAATTCTATCTCAAAGACTAACCAAAACCTAAACCAAACTTAACCCCACCAGCACAAGCACAACTACTTCAGTCTCTCTTATTACCAAGCCTAATTTATGGTGTTTCCATCTTAACCAATCTGAAAACAGCCCTACTAAACAATGTAGAGCAAATGTAACCCACAAAGGGAATACCATGCCTTATACACATGCCCTGTATGGACAGATGCCACTAATTCCACTGAATACCAGTATCATGCTGTCAATGTAGGTGCAAGCATGACCTCAGTTCCATAGCCAGGTCTCACCAAATGAGGTCAGGAATGCTACATCAGAAGATATTATGTATACACAACATGCCCCAGAGACCTTACATACACTTCCACATGTCAAAGAGCATGTGTGTGGGACATGTGCACCCAAACACTGTCCATGTTATGGAATATAGATCACATACATGGGAAGCAGTACACATCACTAGCCACCCACAATAGTAACCTAGATGAGTGGATGGTGAATACAATACCCACCCCTGGGGACCACTCTAGGGACTACACCCCAGAGCCACACTGGAGACTATTGTCATGTGCCAAGGTATTCCCTTTGCCTAGCCTTGTAAAGCCTTCAGGCCCATTCACCTACTACATACCTGTGAAGCAATGAACGTATGCATCTCAGTAATGGCAAGTGTGTGTGTGTGTGTGTGTGTGTGTGTGTGTGTGTGTGTGTGTGTGTGTGTGTGTCTGTGTGTGTGTGGAGATTAATGATTTTGTAGCCATTCACACTCACTACTTTGGCATGCCTGCTGATGTAATTCACCTTGAAATAACCCTTTGGCCATCTTTCAGTCATATAAGCTCTGTGGTGCTTGTGATAACTGTGTAATACTGTAGTGTAGCAAACTAGTTAGGTAGGAGTTCTAATCCTGATCCTGCCAACTGTGATAATGTGTGCATTTCCCTGAGAGAGAGTGTGTGTGTGTGTGTGTGTGTGTGTGTGTGTGTGTGTGTGTGTGTGTGTGTGTGTGTGTGTGTCTGTGTCTTCATTGACACCTGCTTTTGTGGACATTCACACTTACTACACTTCCCTTACCCCTCCTTTAGCACTGTTGCTGATGTTACTCACCTTCAAAGATACCTTTCGCCAGCTTTCCAATATATAAGATCCATGGCGCATGGAATAACTGCACAACTCTGTAATAGTAATGCATGGTCATGTCAGGGTTTGAAACCTAGTACTGGTAAATGTGTGTCATCAGTATCCAGTATCCGGTGTGGGTGTTGGGGTGATTGTGTAATGACAGGATCCATTGCATTGCGAGTTTTGCTACATCATTTTATTGGGGACCTATATGTCCCAATGTTCACATTACAAGGCCAACAGTTTTCAAACACTGTAGAGGTTGTAGACAATCCTCAGCTATAAATGTGTACAGCCATGTGCAATTACTATGTGACAGTATAGATTAGTAAACAATACAGGCAACCATTATAATACCCAGATACCACTCTCCACCCACGGATCATACACAAATACACTTGGCTCTTAGTCTCTTACTCCCTTCCTTACTTCCTTACTTACTTTGTGTCTGTCTCTGTCTCTGTCTCTATCTCTCTCTCTCTGGTGCATGTGGAAAAGTACATCTGTTTTGCATAGGCAGCAGCTTGAGTTTTGTAAGTAATGCTCATGATCAGCTGATGGTCTGTGCATGAATTGCAGTCCCTCACTTGCTAATTGCATGTGGAACAGCTGTGGTATCATTCTTATAGCCAATTGCATGGAAACACCCTCCTATAACTAAGCACTTCATGTGGGTGTTGGCCCTTTACCTTCACTGTGAGCAGGACTTCATGTGGGTGTCTGACAAACAGCATCACAGAGAGTAGTTGAAAATACCTCTTAAAACATACACTGTGGAGACAGGCCAACAAACAGGAGGGGGATGTCCAGACATGGGGACAGAATGTAAGTATTGCTGTTCTACATTTGAAGTAATGTTGGTTTAACAGAGTTTGTGTGGATATGGCTGTTCTACATGATGTAAAGTCTGGCATGACAGTATTATGTGGTTGAGGAAAATGTCACCCGTAGGGCTATCTGCAAACTGGCCAGAGTTTGGAGTCTTACATGTGGTGTGTTACTCACACATTTCCTATCTTTACAAATGCAGTAGCATACTCTGATGATTGCAGTCAGTACATGGTAACATCCATATGAGTTACTGACTTCATATCTCTCAGAAGAGATATGTCACAACAAACCCTGTTACACCAGGAATTTCCTCAGTTTATCACAGCAATATGTCAAAATCGGCCCTGTGTTTGTGCCTCCATCCCCCAAGTCTGCTACCCTTTGTCCATATGTCATACAGTAAGAGGTGCATATGTACAGTATATATATGTACAGTATATCGTTATTTACTGACATCATACCTGATAAGCCAGTGAGATATCAGACTGCTAGACATTATGTATAGTAGGCCTTATATTTGGGGACAAAACCTGGACATTCTGTTGTAGTCTGTACAGTAGTGAGGTCTGTGTACTTATAGTGATTGTTGACAAAGTGTATATTGTGAATATGTTACTTGGCCTGTGTACAGACCGTGGTATATGTCATTGTTTTTGGTCCTGTTCTATCTGACGTTGCATGCTGCTCCAGTTTACGGTACCCTGTCACCATATATGTTTGTAGGGCCAGACTGAGACATGTCCTGTACCACAGTAAGGTATCAGACTACACTGTGTATTGGGCCAGTATATGTAGGGATAGTGTGTGAGTGGCACATATGAGGATGGTTTTGTTCACACAGTACATATACTGTACTGTTAATTAGGAATTAGGCTTACCATAATGTGACTGTGACTGTGTTCAGATTGGTTGTGGGTATACACGTTCACACTGGTGTCTGTTACTCCATGCTGTTACATGCCTGTAGTGCCTGCTATATCTGCAAGTACATGTGTATTCCCCCATAGGAAGTTTGGGTCAGTGTTGTGGCAGTCTGCCTGTAGTTTGCACAGTGCTTTGTGACATGCCTAGCAGCTCAGTGTATTTACCTAGTGTGATGTTATGTCCAGATATGTGTCAGATGTACTGTTGCCTGGCCACCATAAGTACTGTATTTTTCTGAAAAAGCAGTGGGATGTTGTGAAGATGTATGTCACTAACTAGTGGGAAGTATGCGGGCTTGGGACCTCTGCTCCTCCGGTTAATATGTGTTAGGACAGACAGGAGTGTGTGAATGCATCAACTGTGTGAGCTTATCTGTTCTAGTATTTTTGTCATATCCCCATTTACATGTCAGTAAACATCCACTTTGTCAAGCTTGGTCCACACATCTTGCACTAAGGAGTTCTGTGTATACCTCTGGACTGACCAGATTGTGTCAGACTGTCCACATTTATTGGTCATATCTCTCCTGTATTCCACAGGATAATTACTGTGATTTGTGTGGTACTTCACTATGATGATCTTATGATGTCTGTCAATAACTGATGGTATACATGTCAGTATCAGAAGTGACTTCCTACACAACATGTCTATTGACACAACCCCTGTCTCTGTAGCAACATTCTACATTTATACCTGCAATACTTACATTACATCCCCTTGCACTAAGAGGTTGTGACTATTGGTGGTAAGGTATGACTCCATTACATGTAATGGGCACATGTTTTATATATATATATATATATATATATATATATATATATATATATATATACATATATATACATAAACATATATATATAAAATTGCATGTGTATATATATATATATATATATATATATATATATATATATATATATATATATATATATATATATATATATATATATATATATATATATATATATAGGTTTCATAGGTTCATACTAGGCTATCTGCCCTAGGGCATTTATAAGCCTAGCCAGAGTGTGTGTGGCTTTCACCACCCCTTAGGATGAGAATACTATACCCATTAGTTTGCTGTGCCTCTGTCCAGCAGTGATACAGAGATGATTCCCGGGGTAAACCTACGATCTCCCATCCACTCGTCAAGATTTCTCTTGAACAGAGTCAGTGAGGGGCTCTGCCTCACATGGACTGGGATTCTGTTCCATAGTGTAGGGAGTCTCTGGGTGATGAATCTGTCCCTCCAGCACGTCCTATTTATATCTGTGTTGAGGTTTAAGTCTCTTGCTCTCGTGGCTCTGGTGGATTTGGATTTTTTGAGGTGGAGCATGTCCATTAATTCCGGGTTGGACATGGCCTTGTATGTCAGGCACAGATCACCTCTGAGCAGACGGTATGCGACTGAATAGAGCTGGAGTTTCTTCAGTCGGGCATTGTATGACATATGTTTGAGCCCCTTTATCCTTTTGGTAAGGAACATTTGGGGTCTTTCCAACTGCTGCAGGTGTCGGGTAAGGTACATTCCGAATGGGGCGTTGTACTCAATCATTGGTCTGATAAGTGAAGAGTACAGGGGTACAATGACCTCTCCTGATCTGGATGTGAATCCCTTCATGATCAGGTGGGCAATGTAGAAGGTCTTCCTAACCACTTTGGCAATGTGAGTGTCAAAAGAGAGGTTACTGTCAACTTGGGTCCCCAGGTCCCTGATAACTTCTTCTGTGTTTAATGGATTACCACCTATGTGGTAATTAGGGTTACCTTGTTTTTCCCAAAGGGTATGACTATACATTTTTGGCATTTAGCTTAAGGCCATGGCTCTGGCACCAGTTATCCATTTCTATGAGACCTCTCTGGAGGATGTCTGTGTCTGATGGAGTGTCAATTATGGTGCCCAGTTTGCAGTCATCTGCAAATTTTGTCAGCCACAATCCCCCTATGTTTGCCTGCACTTCAGAAAAATAAATGCCGAACAAGAGGGGGCCCAGGACTGAGCCCTGTGGGACACCGCTCGTGACCGGCTTAGAGTCTGACATGGCACCAGCAACTCTAACCCTGTGTGTTCTGTCCTTGAGCCAGTTTGCAACCCATCTTGTGACATATGGGTTTACATCTAAGCTGGTGATCTTTTCTATGATGCTCTTGTGGGGTATTGTGTCGAATGCTTTTGCTAGGTCAAGGTAGGCTGTGTGAACTGCCTTACCCTCATCAATGGCCTTAGTGACTGTTTCGAAAAAGTCGACCAAGTTCAAGAGGCAGGATCTGCCCTTGACAAAGCCAAATTGGGTAGGATCCAGTGTCTGTAGGTCCCCGATGTCTTTATTTATGAGTTCCATTATGATC
>NC_056739.1:1497018779-1497093779 GCF_019279795.1 Protopterus annectens
GTATGGGACACCTGAGTATATATGGCTAGTACAACAATCTTTTCTCTTTGTATGTGTTTTATACATGGGTAGTATCCTACTTTATATGCTGTCACACTTGCATGTATTGTATCATTACGTTACTACTGTTAACAGTGCTTTCCCAAGTAAGGGTAGATTGCAGATTGTAGTACTGGAACCATACTCCCCTGCATGCAAAGCTGGACTCTGAGTACTGACTATCATGTTCTTGGTGTGTGAGCTGTATGTTATTAAGTATTTGCTACTGGATATTGATCTGATATGTGGATATTAACTGTAGACTACTATGTGTATAGGACATGTCATTGAGGGCTGCTGTCATGTAGTAATGGCATACCTATCAGTGTCAGATGTCTTTCTGTCAAAACATTCATCCAAATGCATAACCTGTTAGCTGATTTCTGTCTGCCCTCTGTGCAGATGTGCAGATGTCAATTATCCATCTTGGCTGCTTACAGGCAATCTGTGCTTGACTGACACTGACATGTCTGCCCAGCTGTGTTATGAATGCCACAGCAAGGAAACCCCACCTTGTATGCACCACATGCCATGGATCACTCAAGTGGCATCAGCTGATAGATGGCCAGCTGACAAATGTCAGGTGGCATGATACCAGTGTACCCACATCCCCTACTCTTCTCATCTCTCCATGGCAATTAGTCTGGTAGACACCTAGGAACACCTGCACCTATGAACCCCAGTACTGACAAATGTGTCAGTGTGCATTACTGAGAATAACAGTGTCTGTGTGTTTGTAAACTTGTAGTTGATAATACCCTGAAGGCCTTCACACTGACTACATCCCCCATTGCCATAGTTAGAAATGGCTGCTGCTGTAATTGACATTAAATGTACCTTGTTACACTCTTCACTGTATGGGCTACCTGGAGCTTGCAGTACCAGCATAACACTGTTGTACAAATGAGTAGGTAGGCAAGGGTTACCCTCTGAGTCCTGGCAAGTGTGTATATGTGTGCAAGTGTGTATAGTTGTAGGGTATGGCATTCTGAGGCCACATTCTCCAAATACAATACACCTTGCCATACATTATAAGGGATAGTGATGTTGCTGACATTAGGAGATCTATGACAAACCCTCACCCTACTATCTCTGTGGCATGTGCAATAAATGCATATCCCTGTAGTAGCACTGATTAGATAGACAAGGGGTTGAATTGCAGTCCTGGTCAATGTGTGATTGTGGGTATGTCAGAGCATTATCTTGGGTTTCAGTGAGTAAAATATCCAATATGGGGTGTGGGTGCTGGGCATACTGTCTTTACACCACAGTACCCACAGTACATGTCCCAATGTCCACTGTATGAGGACCACTGTCATCATCAACCATACATGTAACTGATTACACTATCCAGCCCAATGATGCATGTGCTGTGCGCAAATTTGCTGTAACAGAATGGACTCACTGACAAGGTAGTTGTCACTGATAAACCCAGGTCTCTCAGATGTGTCTATGACTGTTATGTGTTTGTCAGTGTGTATATGACAGTATGTCATACTATGTATTGCTCATTAACACCCAGTACATCCCCCATTACCATACTGTACAAGGCCTGGTGATGTTCTTCAAAACCTACCTATACTTCTTGTCACTTGTAATTAATTGTTGTTTTTATTGTGGAACTTGTCTCCTCGGGCCTCCATTGAAAAAGGACCTGTGTCCAGTAGTTTTTTCCCGGTCAACAAATGTAAATAAATAAATAAATAAATAAATAATAAACAAGAAACTTGAGACACACCTCATCCTAAAAGCTGTGTGGTGTGTGCAATTAAGGACAGATACATTAGTAGCAAATAGTACCTGGTAGGGGTTCTACTCACAGTGTTGACAAGTAAGTTTGTGTGTATGTGAAGGGATCTACTTCAGTTTGCAGAAAATACATATCCCAGGAAATCATTTAACTGAGAACTGACTGGAAAAGCTAACATTTCAAAGGAATCATCTTGTTTAAATTCATTCCAATAAAACTAGTAGTAGATGGGTAAATGCCCTCTTCCCCATTGTACAGCTGTACAGTGATACTGGAGTTGGTATATATAATTGGTTGTGGATGTTGTGGGCACAGCTACACTCACTGGGGTTGTTACTGTGTGCATCCCTCCTTAGTCTGTTGTAATACTGTCCAGTTTATTTTAACAGGTTAAGTAGTTGTTAATCACACTATGTGTGGTTCTATGCCACCCCACACCCTCCAAAGTGGAGGGCTGTGCCACTCACACCAGCACACCTATGTTTACCAACTCCAGGATTGCACTACAGTGGGGAAGAGGACATATACCCTGCCAGTACCATCATCAATGACATTAAACTGGCAGACTGATTATTTACTGATGTGATGTTTTGGCTATTTTGTCTTGGTGGAATTACTTAGGCCAAAATGAGTTTGCTCCAAAATTAAGTATATCCATGTGTACCGTATTATCTGTGTATTGCAGCAACACCAAAGACTGTGTGTGTGTGTGTTATTCACAAACATTTGGTGTGTGTCACGCAGTACACTTACCATTGTCCACTGTAGAATAGCTGTTGACATCAGCCAACATGCACTCACCTGTATACACCTCTCAGACCTATCAGCCATGTGGCACATGTGGTAACTGTTATACAGACCTGTTACTTGTGTTCAGATGAACCCAGGATATGACACAGTCAATGTGTCACCACAGTGCCATACCCCTTGTAGGAAACAACAACAGGCCAACATCCTGCTGACACATAGACACCTACAACACAAACTGAATACATTATGGAGACCACAGTCATAACAGCTATAATGCATCATGGCTGGACAGCTGCACACCCTGACATGTAAGCATTAAACTTTCCAGCTGACAACATGTTAAACAGCATTACATTGCTAAACCTTAGTACATTCACCCTGTGCATCAGAACCATAATAGCATGTCCCTGCATCGATGGTATGGATGACAGGGATGTGATACAGGTATCATCATATGCACAGGGCGTGTTGTGGGTTTGCCAGAGACCTAGGCTGACCCTTTTGGCTGACATCATGTGTGTGTGTTAGGGGGTTCTTTATCAATTGGGCTGTAAAGATGTGGTGTGTGTAGGTATGGAGGTGCCCTAGCTGTGTTGGTGATGTGTGTGTATATGTATGCACACAGTTCTGCCATGCGGCTGCCCTATACAGGGGTTTGTTGGACATCTGCAGACTGTACATGGCAGGATGTACAGTTCACTGTGTCTATCCATGGACATGAGAACTGTGCCTGCCAGGGGTTCCATGGGCACTACCAGGTAGAAGCCCAGATATGCTACACTCCCCTGATGATGACAAATGTCTGCTGGATCCACATCCCTGTTGGGACCAGCCAGGGCCACATGCACATGACCTGCTGTGTTGTCGTGTGGACAGCACCCCCCTGCAGTGCTGGTGCTGGTACTGCCACTACGGGAGCAGCTTTGACTTGTTGCACGTCCACATAGCCCTTCACCTGTTGGTGTGGCTGACCTACGTTCATGTGGCTGTTGCCCTACTCCCACCATATGCTCTAACACAGACACTGCATGGTCAAGGATTCCCACTATCTCATCAAACCGTCTATCCAGGACCTCTGCAAAATAACAGTGGGCACCTGCAAGATCACGGATGTTGTCAAGTACAGCAGAATGATTAGCCCTCTGGACCCTCAGACTCTGTCTGGTATAATGTTTCCTACATCCCTGTGCCTCCATGATGGCCCGAAACATGCATCTGGTGACACCTGCTGTGGCACTTCTGCCAAGGGCATGATGGCCAACAGCCATCCTAAGAGCACCCCCTGTACATCTGCCTGTGTGGTACCTCACCAGTCATCTGGCTATGGCTGCTGTGTACAGACACACTTGCCATAGTCACCACACTGTCCTGTCCCATGCCAGCATCCACCAACTGTCCTTCATCTATGGGCACTGCTGATGGGGTAGGTATAGGCATTGTGACTGTGTGTGGGGATAGGATGGATAAAAGTGGGATGTCAACCGATGGCACAGCTTCAGCCCCTGACAACCTTGCCTGTGCCTCACCATATCTATCATCATTGTCAGAGTTTGTATGGACACTAACATCAGTTTGCCTGCAAGTGGGACCCTGACCTACCTCACCACATGTGAGGGGAAAAAAAACCCCATAATTTAAGACCTGTACATCATTGCTTACCTCTGCACGCACACACACACACACACACACACACACACACACACACACACACACACACACTTACAGCTGAGGTGGCACAAAGATATTACACAGACCTCTCGTTACCCAACAGTCAACATGCATGACATATGGCACTCAGCAGTATGCACTGCAGCTATACTCCATCCTTGCTACCAACATTATACATCTCTGTGATGCATGAGTTGTGTTAGTAGGTGATACCCCTTTCCATGGAATACACTGCACCCATGTACACAGTATTGCTGTGCACTTGTTCAGCACCCTGGTATGTGCTGTGCACCATAACTCACGAGTGTACACACCATTACTGAATGTGTATAGTGTGGCGGTTATGTTTGCTCTGTTGCTCATAGCCCCTATGTATTTGTCTGGCACATACCTGGGATGATATGAGGACAGATGCCAATAGTGAATGCCTGACATCTGATTTGCAGATGTCATCATCAGCAGTGAATGTATGAGCAATAAAATACGCTTACACTGACAACCTTTAAAGCTTACTGTGGCTATGTGGAGTGTACACACCCTTGTTGACATGCCAGCCTCTTCCATGATATGCAGTGGAGCTACAATACTGCATATGTTAACATTACACACACCTGATATGTGACATATGACCTGTGCAATCAAATGCAGTATCAAACAAATGTGTTAGTTGTGCAGATGCTGACTGAGATGCATACAATATGTGGGTTGCATAAGTGTGCACACCCTTAACACAATGGTTTGTTAAGTGAACTACAGCAGTCACTATTCCTGGAATGGGTATACTAGCATGGCCCATCTTCACTTGCCATTATTTGGTCACTCCGCCCTACAAATGTTCCCCAACTCTGCCGGATTGCAAGGTCAGCTTATGTGCACAGCCCTTGGAGGTCACACACTGCCTTCAATATTGCTGTGGAGTCAGGGTTATGTCTGGCACAATTCATGATCTTGACTATGCTCAGATACAGCCATTCTTAGTGAGCTTTGGATGTATGCTTCAGTTCACTGTTGTATTTCAGGATGCAACCCCTCCCCATCCTCAGCTTTATTGCAGATGCTTGATAACTATGGGCCATACATGAGTGTCATTTTTCAGTGTTCCAAATTCAGAACACCATGTCTATCGGCCTAGTTCCTGCTAATGAACAGCAAACCTAAAGGTGTACACTAGCACCAGCAAGGTAAAGATGGGGATGGTGGGCCTGAGGTGGAGTGAGGTGTTGGTTGTGCACCACATGTATCTTTAGTAATATTATCTGTAGGTTTCAGCCTTGGTCTCAGTACACCATTACACATTGCAACACATGCCTTTTGGATACTTGATGTTATGCATATGCTACCTGTAGAGAGCACTGCATGATGTTTCCTGTGGAACACCTCTTCCATCTGATTACCCTAACCCATAGGCCACACTTCTGCAGATTTCAGGCAATTGTCGATACAGGTACTGCACAGGTAGTACTTGCTAGACATTCCTGCAAGTCCCTTAGTGTTGCTGCATGTTTCTGGGCAGCCTCCAGGACCAGTTTGCAACATGTGATGTCATCTGTCTTGGATGAGCATCTGTTTATTTTCTGCATTAATGTTGTCCCATACTTCATAGTCACATACATGACTGTCTGCACTGTTTGCCATGGTATATGCAATGGTGAGATAAGGCTACTTCTCCCACTCCTGAGTGCTACCTTTCTGATATGGGATCCATTCCATGGTTTCTAAGATGTGTGCAAGCCACGGCTGCCTCTGTTGCAGGTGAGTGGGCAAATGTCATGGACATACTTCTTGGACAGCAGACCATTACTTGGTGTGACATTGAGGCCCTGTACTTGATGGAAGGTGTATACTCATGAAGACTGAATGCTGTCAGTACCTCAAAAGCTGCTTCCACAATATGTTATTTGGATTGTGTGCACACATATGCTTCCAGTGTTTGTTAAGGTATGTATTCCCCACATTGTTCTTGTCCTAACATAGGATTCCATATTACACATTCATTGCTCATGTTAGGATCACATTACAGGTTGTAAAAGGTATGTAATGTGGTATTGTGATTTGCTGTTGTATAGATCTGTAAAAGTTGCCATTGTAATAGTGGTGTATACACTGTTGTAGCCACTGTATAAGGGTAATGTTTCAGACATGTCCCTACTGTAGGTCATTTGTCCCACCATTATGTTCATCTCGGTCCACACATCTTGCACTAACAGGTTGTTAGGTATACTGCAAGACTCTTACATACCCTTCAGATATGCCACCAAGCTGACCACTGTGATGTGGTGCAGTTAACAGCAACAATAAGCGAACATGTACAGCATGCATTATGGGTAGGTGTGTTAAATTTGTGCATGGCAAATACCATGACCATAACATGGCCGGTGTATTGGCAAACCTGAACAAAACAACTCCATACTCAGCAGCTACAGGCTGCTGCCCCAGTTGTATACCAGAGAGACCTATATAGTTGTTTGAGAGATATAATGTCAGTAGCCACATCTGTGGCATTGGTACAGGGTGGGAGCAGCATTTCAGTACATCAACAGTACAAACCCACAATACTAGAGATTATGTACATCTGTTCTTTACTACACTACAGTAACAGACTATGTTATCTGACATATGCATAAAAATTACTTTACAGATGAATATGGATAAGCAACAGTAGTCTACTAATGTACCCTGGGGCCTTACCTACATGCTCCTCGTCCATTGTGTGGGTGGCACCCACCTCCACAATGTTATCCTCAGGTTCCTGGCTTGGCTGGTGGGCAGGTGCCCCAAGGCTGGTGAGCAGCTACTCAGCATGTGTCAGGGGGGGGCTGGATGGCATGACCCCCATCTGTGGCTAGCTGGTCTTTCCTAACTGCAGCAGCATGCTGATGGGCATGGTGGATGAGATCAGTGCAATGATGTTGCACCTGTTCATAACTGCGATTATGCAAGCTGACATCATTTACCCTGTGGACAAGCTCATTCCACAGGGCGGTCCTCTCCTGCAGATCATGGGACCTGTGTCCAAATAGGCTTCTGTGGTGTAGTACAATGAAGTTTATGATAACATCATTCTCCTGTGGTGTATACGCAGTGAGACGTTCATGTGACATTGTACCTGGAAGTCATAAACAGGAAAAAAGGTCAGAGTACCTCATACTGCAAGGATATAATAGTTGTTAATTGACATCTCTCTCTCCCCTCCACCATATCTGCAACAATAATCTAAACACACAAATCAATGGGTATGTTTACACCAAACCTACTGTTGGGACATATATTCTATTGTTCAGCAAATATTGAAATGTGTTTCTATTCATGTTACATGTTGAAACACTGTCATTAGTGGCCTGTTGATATCAATGTAACCTGCATGCCATTGTAATGGCCACTGTGTTTCCATATATGCATTTGTTCTGTTTGCTATGCAACTGTTCCAAATCTGGTGTTTTGGGTTAATGGGAATATCTATGCATGCTGTTATAACTAATCCTGGATTATGTTGACTATTCCTAACCCACATATGTTCTAAAACTGCAACACAATAGCATGTTTGGGAAGGCCGTTCCCAGTGGACCCACCTCTCCCACCTCATCTGGCCATGGCACCGGGCCCCAGCACATCTGAGACCCACCCTGGTACCTCCGCATCTGCTGGTCCTGCACTACCTTCAGGTGGAACCACCCACAGGGTATGGGGCTCGTCCCCCCCCTGGAAGCGGGCACAGACAGGGTCCTGTCACCTGGGCAGGGTCTGGTGCATAGGGAGCTTCGAATGGCGTTTGAAGATTTGCTACACCAGCTTGAGGGCCGCATGGCACATTTAAAGGATCAGCCTGCCCCTCCTGCTCATCCCCCAGCACAGCCACCTTCAGGGTCATGAAGGTGCAGTGGCGACTACCCAGCTGTGGGGACCTCAGTCCCACTGCTTCCATTTGGGGGCTCATGGGCTTCCATTTCCAAACACCCCTCCTTGTCCAAGGTGTTTACCCCCTACATTTATCATATACTGCCCCTGTATGCTGTCTTGTCTGTCTTCAGACCCAACCTCCCTTCCCAAACATACCTACTATCCTTCCCCAACATCCCACTCTCACCTTAACAAAAAAAAGGCAATCTGTTCCCAAAAAGAATTTCACACCATACATAACTGTCCATTTCACACCTGCTTACAACTGCTTAAAAATGCCTTAATCACTCTGTATCCAACAGCCCTTGTTCTGCCCAGCAAAAAAATTATTGACCCTTGCAAGTGTCCAACCCAGGACCTTGCACACCATAGCCACAGCAATTTACTACTAAGCCATCTCAGCTGCAGATATGTGTGATGTTTTCTCAAACATATAATGCAGCACAGTCATTCAACAGTAGGGAAAATATATTTACATATATATATATATGTGTGTGTGTGTGTGTGTGTGTGTGTGTGTGTGTGTGTGTGTGTGTGTGTGTGTGTGTGTGTGTGTGTGTGTGTGTGTGTGTGTGTGTGTGTGTGTGTGTGTGTGTGTGTGTGTGTGTGTTTATATATATATATATATATATATATATATATATATATATATAGAGAGAGAGAGAGAGAGAGCATTCAGACATCTGATCCACACTCTGAACCTCCGTCTTCCACAGCTGAACTGTTCTGCCTTGCTACAAAACAGAGCATCACATGTGGACACAGCCTAACATTAGGGGGATGTATAGGGACAGATTGTAGATATGCCGATTACAAACCTATGAATTTTGTGCATGATACATTTCACATTACCATGGCTGTTCTGAAGGTGGTGGGGTCTGAAACTCATGTGTCTATCATGACTTCATTACTTTCACCTTCAGCTATTTGCCAGACTAATATAGATGTTTGGAGGAACAGAACAAACACTATAATGGCTTAAATCTTGACATTCTGTGTAGATCTGCACAGTTGACAGGTATGGCCCACTGCCCACAGGGCCAGATACTATGCCCATAGCAGTTGTTCAGCAGGGCATCATTACAGGAAGTCTGGATGGTACATATATATATCTTTCAATGTCATATATCCCATTATTACAGACCAAGTACTACATTCAATTACATGCTGACATTTTTCACATATCTGTTTTATTATTGTGCTATCTTCTGTGCACCAGTTAGATGTCTTCCTTGTCTGCTTTGTTTGATTGTTTTTTTAGTAGAATTTTTATTTTTTAGTATTATTTTTGTTTTTGCTTTTTTCTCTCTCTCTCTTTATCTCTCTCCACTACAGGAATTGAGCTGGTTTGAATAGGTTGTAGCATGGCTTTTGTATGTGATGCTCATGATCTGGTGATGGCCTCTGCACCAGTTGCTGTTCCCCACTTGCTAATTGCATGCAGTCAGCTGTGTAGTGCTTCCAATAGCCAATGTCATAGCAACACACTACTATAAATGACTACATCATGTGGGCATTGTCCCTTTACCTTTCCTGTGTGGAAAACATCCTTCCTGGGTGTGGGCAGTGGTGTTACAGGCAGTAGGTAGCAATACCTCTTACAACAGGACTTGCAGACACAGGCCAACTACATCTTTGTATAAGGTTCCAGTCCTAGGGACAGTGTGTGAATATTGCTGCTATATGCATTAAATACTGCTAGTTTTACAGGGTTTGTGTGTACATGCTAGTTTTGCATGGAATGTAGTCTGTCTGCATAGCTCTCAACTGTGGGCCTATCCACATGATGGCAGAGGATTGGCTGTTATGTTGTGTCTGTTCCCCACACAGGTCTTGTCCCTGACATATCAGTGCTATTCTCTCCGTTGACTGCTATCAGTACATGGCAACATCCATTTGTGTTATGACTTCATATTCCTGAGTAAGGGTATGTTGCAACCAATCCTGTAATACCAGCAACTTTCACAGTGTATAACAGCTATATTTCAAATATGGCCCTGTGTTTCAGCCTCTGTCCTCTACCTATATACCAGGATTTGTCCAGATGTCATGCAGTAAGAGGTTGTTAGGTAATGGCCTATCATTATTTAGTGCTGACATTCTTGCTATCATTCCAGTGATGTTGTTGACTCCCACACAAATTGTGGGGTCAGGTCCATATACATGAGGACTACAGCTGGACAAAACATGTGTGACCCTGTACAGTCTGGAGGCCAGTGTATGGAGAACACTGTTATATGCCATTGTAAGACATTTTATTGGGGAGGGGTATTAAATGTTTTTAATCTAGGCTGTTACAACATGTGAGGGATATCAGTAATAAGAAACATTAAGGTATATGGCTGTACATTTTCATATGTTTCACCATGGGAACAGTGGTGGGCTGGAGCTTACTGTCTTACACACAGTTCTGTTAATTGGAGTCTCCTGAACTACATCTGTAATTAAGTGTTGATTGATTCTTATCTTCAAGGCAAGTGTGTTTTTTTACTGTTGTACTACTTGAAGGTTTTAGCCTAGACAGCAAAGTATGTTATGTTTTGCAGATTATTGTATCATATGGTTTGTTTGAGAGTTGCATTAATCAGTTATTATGTATTTCAAACACCTAACTTCTATAAAAAATGGCAAAAACAACTGAAATAGTACACAAACATTTCTATGTATGCAAACTTATGTAAGGTGTCCTGTCCCTTACATTGTGTGTGGGTATATGTTTCATGGAATAATTCTAATTTGTAGGAACGAATCAGACACTGGCCATTTGAAAAGGTGGCAACTGTAGGAATAATGGCAGCATGATATGCTGTGTACCCTATATATATATATATATATATATATATATATATATATATATATATATATATATATATATATATATATATATACCAATAAAACTTCTTGTAGAAATACTGTAACTTATTTTAAAAATTAAAATAAAAAATGTGAAGAAAAAACGCAGACACCAAACTGATAGTTAAGCTTTCGCTCTTATTTGTTCGAAGAGCTTCATCAGAATGAACTTGGAATGAAAGGTTAGAAATACAACAATTTCATTAATTCGCAAAATACTTCTAAAAAAAGGTTAGTAATACCACATTCTGATACTACTAAATCTGCTATTAACTTTGTAACTGGCCAGTTACATACATCGCAAATTCCGAGTACTTCTACCACCTGTTTAATACCTAATAAGTGTGCGGAACGTACAACTTCACAGATTGAACATACTAATTTAACAACCTCCTCTACGGAGCTTACAACTATAACAAATGAAACTTCTAACTTGAATCCTTCCACTGTATTGAATGAAACTTCTGCTGATAACACTTTAAATACGACACATCATGATCCAAATATTAGAGCAGCCTCTATATCAGGAACTACTCATTTATACCAGGAAAATAACTCTATCAATGAGAATTATACTGCAACTACAAGGCAAGACATACTCATTTTATTACAACCAGCGACTGACAATAACCCTTTTTTATCAGCTGGACAAAGATCTTCTATAATTAATCATTCTAACATCACTAACAGTGATAAAAACAAAGCTGATATTTACAAACTGGAAAGACTAATTAAAGTCTATAAGAATATAGAGTATGACATTTTTTATCTTGATACATGTCTGTCTTATGAGGTGGTTCCGAAGGGACTACGCATAAATAACTTCCCGAATATTGCTTCTACTAACACTGAACTGTATGAACGTCTTAAAGCTCTTTACAATGAAACTGGCCTCAAAACTTTAACTATAATGAATGATGACAACAAGACTAGATTACTTGATCTAAAAAAACAAATAGATGCTCTGAACTCAACAATCCTGCAAAGTGAAAGTTTTCATATGTACGAGCATTTATACCGTGGAATTAATCAACGTGTTGACAGACATGTAGACTCTCTCATTGCAAGGAAAAAACAGAAACTCGAAAGAGACATTTTTCAATACAGAAACAACTTGGCTTACCCAATAAGAAAACAAAGCAATTCCTTCAGAATGCAACGACAATTCCCTCGCTTTTCTAGTAATATAAACAACTACTCCAATGGTAACAACAGCAACTACAGTAACCATGGTAACCAGAGTTACCGTGCAGAACCACGTCGAAACTTTAACAGATATCAAAATTCTTATGCGAATGCTGTCAGATTCAACAGACACATACCTGATCACAGAACTACATCTTCTAATGTTCTGCAATCAGCCAAATCTAACAGTCACATTTCTACTACTCCCACCAGACCCTTACTTAGAGAACAGGAACCTCCATCTTTGTTCACTCGAGCAGCAGTTCAACTACCAAATTCTGCACAACCTTCTATGTTTGTACCTCCTAATTCTTCACACAATGTCTCATCCAGCAACAATAATAGTTTTTTGTTACAAACCTCTCCCGCATTATGAATCCCATAACAGAAAATCCCATACATGTACCACAGACTCCTACTTGCACTCAGTCACGAGAAAAGGAAAAAGAAATATATGCAGCGCTGTCCATGACAAGTCCTTTCATAGGAAAAGGCAGAGGGAGAGCCAGAAACAACATCACCAGCAAGAGACCAACGAGATTACTACCGACGACGTCATCTATTGTCACAAGGAGCTCCATAAGGAACTAAATACTAATTCGGTACATGTTTTTGGTACTGAATTGGGTATTTCTTCAGCTCCCACTTTGCCTAGGAATTTTAATAATGCCTATACTACCACTAGCAATACAAGCTATGCTAATTCTAATAATATAGATTTGGGTCGTTTTCTAACCCTTCAGTCTAATACTGACATACAGGATATTTTACTACAGATGGATGCAGCCATTTTTAACCTTACAGAAAGACACTTTTCTAACCATCATTTACACTTACTACACAAGGGGTTTAATTTTATTCCTGCTCAAAGAGCACACTTACCTGATCTACTACTGGACTTGAAACTTTATGCTAGAAAATTAAACCTCTGTGTTTTATTCTCTGACACTCAACAAAACAATAAATCTTTACATAATAATAATTTCAGTAATGATACTAACACAAATGACACTGATGGTTCTGATGATTCCTCTGACACCCATGTATCTGATCACTTGACATCGCTTAAACCTAAAAGTTTGTACAACCCCACATTACATAATAACATATATACTTTCATGAAAGTATGTGAGAGGGCCATAAGGAATCACACTAATAAATGGTTTAATTTGTCACATGAAGAAAGGAAAGCTTTATCTGAGTTAACAAAGGATAGAACACTGCGTATTATGAGGGCAGATAAGGGAACAGGTCTTGTCTTAATGGAACAAGAAGTTTATATTCAAAAAATGGAGTCCACCTTACTAAACAATGAATTTTTTGAACATGTTAACATATCTACTGTTAACCACCACTTTGATAATATAGACAAAACTCTAAAATATTTACATTTAAACAATGCCATATCTCTAGAAGAATATATGTTTATGTCTGTACCTACACCTAATTTAGGAAAACTTTTTGGAATTCCAAAAATACATAAAAACACCAGTGACCCCCCCTTTAGACACATTATATCTAATAAGAGAACCAAAACAGAAAAGATTGCTGAATACTTAGATACTATCTTGAACCCATTAGTACAGAAAACCCCTTACTATTTAAGAGATTCTTGGGCTTTCCTACATGATTTATACCTTAACAAAGATAAATTATCTAACTGTACTTTAGTTACGTTGGACATCGAGGGCCTATACACCAATATTCCTCACAAAGAGGGTCTCCAACTGTTTACCTTATTTTTAAATAAATATACCACCTTCTCCAAGATCAAAATCTTCACAATATGCACCCTTATTAAGTTAGTTTTAAAAAACAACTTTTTCTTTTTCAACAATCAAATATATAAACAAACTAAAGGCATAGCTATGGGTTCTAAAATAGCTCCTGCATTTGCTAATTTAATCTTGAGTACCTGGGAATTAGAGAATTTAAACAAATTACATAATTTTAACCATGTACATGTTTATAAGAGATTTATTGACGATATCTTTTTTGCTTGGGAAGGTGACCCACAGAGTCTTGACTTATTCATTTCTGACATGAAAAAGAGTATAGGTTTTCTTAATTTGATTATGTCAGGTAGCGGTACCTCCACCACTTTTCTAGACACTAAGATATATTTCTCTTCATCTGGGCTTTTATGCTCCACTATACACAGGAAAGATACATATAAAAATAACTTGCTTGATTTCTCTAGCTCTCACCCCTTCTTTATGAAGAGAAACTTAGTTAAGAGCCAATTCATAAGAACCTCCAGACTTGTCAGTCTTGATTCAGAATTTATATTTCAAGCTACTTTGTTAAAATACATGTTACTTAAGAGAAACTACCCTTTGCAATTAATTTTATCTACATATGAGACAGTTGTTTCTGAAAGATATACTAAACATTTTCCTATCCTGTTATATGGATTTCAATCTGCTACTACTTCCAATGTTCTTCCTGATGTTAGTAGATCCCTTAGTTTTCCTATTTCTAGGGATATGTCACTAATAAGAGACATCATCAGCAATAATTGGGATTTATTGACTGAATCTTCACACATTTCTAAAGCAGTAGGACCCTCTCCCTCTTTTTCTTTTAAAAGAACGAGAACTATAAGGATGAGCCTTGAAAACAGAGATGCTCTTTTTGTGTTAAATAATTCTTCCACTACTTCCACCTCTCCTATAGGTATGCATACTTGTGACAAGTGCGTAGTTTGCCCTTATATTCTGGTGGGAACTCAGTATACTTTCCAACACTGTAACTACTCCATTAAGTTTCTGAAACATTTATTTTGCCATTCCACAGCTGTGGTTTACGCAGGTATTTGCGATTCATGTAATGCTTTCTATGTTGGAAAAACCACTAGGAAACTTTCTGATAGAATAAAAGAACATTTAGGAGCTATTAGAGCTATTAACTTGAATAATGCCCTTGCTAAACATAGCATTATGTGCTCTACCTTCTCTAAATTCCATTTTATTATTCTTGAACAAGTTGATTGCTTTTTTGGTAACTGGGAGCTATTCTTGGAGTTAAGGGAGCTTAAGTGGCAGCTATTACTTAATTCAGAGGTTTACCCAGGTTTAAATGAATCTGTTAATATAAAGTGTGCTCTTAGATGGTATTACTAACTATGCTATGTATTTAATTAATTATTAATGTTCATACACCTATGTTATTTCCTTTAGGTCACTTTATAACTTACTTATTCATATACTCTCATGTTTATTCATACTGATAGTGTGTTATATTGCTTCCATTGATTGGCACAGTTTTAAAATTTTCTTATTGTTCATAGGTTACTGTATTCAATCTTTTGAGCTTGTTTATTGGTAAGTGTACTTGCACATGACCTACTGTACTATTTTGAATGTTCTAACCTTTCATTCCAAGTTTATTCTGATGAAGCTCTTCGAACAAATAAGAGCGAAAGCTTAACTATCAGTTTGGTGTCTGTGTTTTTTCTTCACATTTTTTATTTTTATTTTTAAAAAAAGTTACAGTATTTCTGCAAGAAGTTTTATTGGCACATTAATATTTCTTCTTCCTTGACTACACGGTTTTATATGATATATATATAGGTTCATAGGTTCATAGGTTCATAGGTTCATACTAGGCTATCTGCCCAAGGGCATTTATAAGCCTAGCCCATAGTTATGTGGCTTTCGCCACCCCTTTAGTTTGAATAAAAACTATGCCTATCATTTTTCTGTGCCTCTGTCAAGCAGTGACACTGAAGTAATCCCTGGGGTATATCTGCGATCTCCCATCCATTGGTCAAGATTCCTCTTGAACAAGGCCAGCGAGGTGCTCTGCCTCACATGTACCGGGATTTTGTTCCACAGCATAGGGAGTCTCTGGGTGATGAATCTGTCCCTCCAGCACGTTCTATTTATAACCGTGTCAAGGTTTAAGTCTCCGCCCTTGTGGTTCTGAGGGATCTAGATTTTTGAGGTGAAGCATATTCATCAAATCTGGGTTTGACATGGCCTTATATGTCAGGCACAGGTCACCTCTGAGCAAGCGGTATGAGACTGAATAGAGCTGGAGTTCTTTCAGTCGGGCAGCATAAGACATATTTTTGAGACCCTTTATCTTTTGGTGAGGAACTTTTGGGGCCTTTCAAGCTGCAGCAGGTGTCTGGTCAGATACATTCCGAACGGGGCATTGTACTCAATCATAGGTCTAATGAGTGATGAGTACAGGAGGACGATGACCTCCCTTGATCTAGATGTGAATCCCTTCATGATCAGGTGGGCGATATAGAAGGTTTTCCTAACTACTTTAGCAACATGAGTGTCAAACGAAAGGCTACTGTCAACTTGGGTCCCCAGATCCCTGATGACTTTTTCTGTGCTCAGTGGATTGCCACCTATATGGTAGCTAGGGGTAACCTTGTTTTTCCCAAAGGGTATGACTATGCATTTTTTGGCGTTTAACATCAGGCCATGGCTCTGACACCAGTTATCCGTTTCTGTGAGGCCCTTCTGGAGGATATCTGTGTCAGATGTGTTTTCGACTATGGCGCCCAGTTTGCAGTCATCTGCAAACTTTGTCAGCCATAACCCTCCTGTGTTTGCTTGTACTTCAGAAAAGTAGATGCCGAACAAGAGTGGACCCAGGACTGAGCCCTGTGGGACACCACTTGTGACAGGCTTTGAGTCTGACATGGCTCCAGCAACTCTGACCCTGTGGGTTCTGTCACTTAGCCAGTTTGCAACCCATCTTGTGATGTATGGGTTTACATTCAAGCTGATGAGTTTTTCGATGATACCTGAGTGGGGTATTGTGTCAAGGCCTTTGCCAGGTCGAGGTAGGCTGTATGGACTGCCTTTCCTCATCAATGGCCTTGGTGACTGTCTCGAAAAAGTCAACCAAGTTTAAGAGGCAGGATCTGCCTTTGACAAAGCCAAACTGGGTTGGATCCAAAGTCTGCAAGTTCCCTATGTCTTTATTTATGAGTTCCATTATGATCCTCTCCATGGCTTTGCAGATAAGGCTTGTCAAGCTAATGGGGCGGTAATTTCCAGGGTCTGTGGAGGCACCGCCTTATGAAGTGGGACCACAGTCGCGGCGCCACTCCTTGGGTACGTATCCTGAGGTGAGGCTAAGATTAAACAGCTGTCCTAGCTGTGGGTTTAATTCCTCGTTGAGTTCATGGAGCACACAGCCGGGGACACCATCAGGTCCCATGGATGCTGTGTTTTTGCTTTGGAGAGAGCAGTTCTCACTTGGGCGTTGGAGATGTTTGGGGGGCTGCAATCGCTTGGTATAGATATCTCTCCTTTTGGGGGGGGGAGAAGTTTGCACTGAACCTGTCAGCCAGTATGTTGGCAATGTCTGTAGGATCAGTAATCTTCACATCATTTTGAACTAGTTCTGAGCATATCTGGGAGTTTCCTCCCAGGTTCCTAACATAGCTAAAGAAGGCCTTATGATTGTCTTTTGAGTCTTTAGCTATTTTTCTCTCAAAATTTGCTTTAGATGATTTTATGAGAGCTCTTAGTTTTTTACTTATAGTGATCAAGGGTGTCTTACCTTTTAAGGATTTTGCTCTATCTTGTAGTAGCTTCCTCCTTTTGTTGTAGAGTTTGTTTATGGCTGGGGTCCACCAGACTGGACGCTTGCCTTTGGTACAAAGAGTCTTTGTTTTGCTTGGGATTGCCTTATCCATGCAGTCCTGCAGGTGCTGGTAGAAGGCATTTGTAAGTGATTCAGTGGCTTGAGTACTGTTTTCCGCCGGCTCGGGGCCTTAAAGGAGACCACACTAGTCTTTAGAAGTGTGAAGTCGGCTTTCGAGAAGTTCTTTACTGTGGTCTTTTTATTTCAGGTGGGGGTGGGATGAGGACCTCCAGCGAGATTAGTTTGTGATCTGATCTCACCAGTGAGGGATATACTTCCGGTGTTGAACATTGTGCTCCCATGTTCGTGATGATGAGATCAAGTATGTTTTCTCCTCTTGTGGGGATGGTGACTAGTTGTTCCATGGCATTTGAGTTTATGAATTCCAGGAACTTTTGGGCTAGGGTGTTTGGGCTTGAGTAGTGTTCCCAGTCTATATTAGGGTAATTGAAGTCACCTAGTATGATGGTGTTTGGTGATACATTTATCCCTCTAGTGTTTTCAGGAAGGCCATGTGAGGTTCCTGAGTTTGTGAGGGTGGCCTGTAACATGCTACAATTTGCAGAGCAGTCTTGCCTATGGTTAATTGCACCTGGATGGTCTCCGATGCATCGTGCGTTGCCACCAGTCTTGAGGTGTGGGTGTCTTTGATGAATATGGATACTCCCCCTCCTTTCTTGGTATTGTCCGGATTTTGGGGCCGGAACGCATGATAAGAGGTAAAACCTGATAGTGCTGGGGTGCTCTCAGGAGCCTTGAACCAGGTTTCTGTCACTGCACAGACATCGATGTTCTCCATACTGAGAAGGGCCTCGAGTGCGTGCATTTTGAGATTTAGACTTCTGCCATTGAGCAGCATTACCCTTAGTTTTTTCCTTTTTGTGTTCTAGGGTGGTAGGTTTAGAATTTGAGCCTTGCCTAAAAAGGCACTATGGGGTGGCAAGAGCCTGTGCCCATATCCGCAATCCCAGGGGTGACAGGTGCAAGCCGTCCCTTGCGAAGCAGCGTGGCTTGTCCAGCATGTCATCCCAGGCAGACAGACATTGGATCCCCTTTGAATGACACCAGAGTTTAAGCCAATTGTTAAAGCTGATCATCTTATCTCTGTATTGTGGCATCATTCTTGGTGAAGGTAGGATACTGCTCAAGGTCAGGGTCATACCTGCCTGGGCTACATAATCAGAGAGCTCCTCAATGTCTCTTTTCATGTAGTCCAAGGAGTGCGTCTCAGGTCGTTTACACCAGCGTGGACAATGACTGAGTCGTATTTGTACCTGCTGTTGAGTGACCTGAGTGCTTGCGTTATGTGGCGGATTCTAGCGCCCGACAGGCAGCTTACTGTGACCTTCTCCTTACTCAGTCTGGTGAGCGGGACGTCAGTGTGTCTGACTATGGAGTCACCAATGACTAGTGTGTCTGGCATTGTGTTTGGCCTTAAGGGCTGTGACTGTTTGACACTCTGACTGTGAGGTCTATGTGTTGCAGGTGTTGTGTTTTGAGGTGGTGGTTGTTTGGGTGTCTGCTTTGGTGGCCTCTGCTGTTTTGGTAGATTTTTGATCAGAGCCGAGTATGTCTTTGTGTGTTTATGTGTATGATTTGAGGTTGTGATGGTACTATGTGAGACTGGGTCTATAGTGTGTGTGGTAACCTTCTCCTCCTGACTGGTCTTGCCAGTCCTATGTTGAGAGAGCTCAGCCTCCAGTTTGGCTGTATAGTTGCATCTCTCGCATGTATTTGTGTTTTGTGGGAGGAGGAGAGGGTTGTCTGTGTACATGAGGCAATTGTAACATTGCCTCAATATTCCCAGGTTCACCAGCTGAGCAGGAGAGGACACTAGCAACTGATCCTCGACATGCTAGAAGGACTAGACAAAAAACTTTAAAAGAGATTCCGGGGACGTGGGTGACCGAGAAATGGGGGTTTGCCTTTTTGGGGTGCTATCTATAAGAGTGCCGTATCAAGGTAATAAGTACTGTAGGAGCAAGTGCTAGGTTTAACAGATAGAGAAAAGTCTACTTGGAGTCAAGTAGAGATGATCTTTTAGGTATTAGAGAAAGTGCTAGTAACAGGGATGCTTAAAGGTAAGATTGAAAAGAATGCACTCTGCAGTGTGCACTAGAGAAGTTAGATATGAAAGTAGTTAACTTGAGTTTTACCTGTTTAAAAAGTTAAGGTTTAGTGGAGAGTTACTATTTTTAAAACAGCAAGATGGACTGAAAGGGGTGGTTACTTTTGTATTTTGGTACTATGAAATACTGTAGGATGGCCAATAAATTTAAATAATTGAAGGGGTGGGATTTCAAAAGTGATGGTTTTGTGATTACTCACATAAGCCAGTGAAAGTAGAGAGAAATGAGATATATGGTCAGATTAACATAAGAGGCGGGCAACTAGAAAGACAGTGGTATTTAACAAAACAACTTAAATGGGTGGGAGGGACGGAACAAATTCTGCCTGACTCAGAACAGAGAGAGCTGTGGTCTCTTTTGAAGTTTTAATATGCTGTTAAAACAGAATGCAAGCAAAACACAAGATAAAGAAAACAAACTACAGTATTCAAAATATAGAAAGGCAATACAGAAATACAAAAAATAACAGCAAACTAACCTTTCCTTCACAGCAAAGTGTAGCAGAGTCTGGATGAGCCTTTCTGGTAAAGCCTTTCTATGTCCATAGCAGTTGTTCAGCAGGACATCATTACAGCAAGTCTTGATGGTACATATATATTTCCCGCCCTTTGCCATGAATGGACGCTTTTGAATATGCTGAGCTAAGCTAAGCTATGGGCAAACCTGCTTAACTAAGGTTGGGCAGTGCTTAAAGGGACATGTTCAGCACTGCTTACAGATGGGCAAATCCATTTAGCTAGGCTACTCACTGCTTAGCAGTCATATTTACACAATGCTTACACCTGGTTAGCAGAGCTGTGCAATACTTAGCATTTCTTATTTTTTATTTTATAGACTATCTGCTGTATAACATTGATTTATCATTCATTACATATTAAAAATTTGTTTACTGTCCCTGACATCCCCCAATGTGCTTTCATTACATGTATTCATGTGTGACTATACTGTATGGGCTACTTGTGTTTATATGGGGGTTTCACAACTTTATTAAACTGACACCTCACATCCGGACTTAATGCAGTACTCTGGTTAACAAATATATATTATTTAGTAGCTAATTATAAAAATAAATGTTTATGTACCGCTTTCACATGTAAAATGCAAATTGGTTATAATGTGGATTGAACCAGGAATGGCTGCTTGCAAAGTGTACTCTTTAAGCACTACACTATTGAAATACTGCTTATGTTGGATGTCTCTTGCTATTTAACTTCTTGTGCTGTTTATGCTGGACTAAGCATAACTAAGCAATGGGCACACCCGCGTAGCTACGCTTAAACTTTATTGCATTTAGAAAAAAAAAATATTTGTTGTGTTATTTTATTTGTACCCTTCAGAATATCCCTGCTAATGCTGAACCTGTTATTATATCAACTTTCTGCTTTGTGGAATGATTGTCCTTTTTGGCTTTGCCCACATTGCTTTTTTTTTTTTTTTTTTTTTTTTTTCCCACATTGCTTACTTTGATGGGTTGGGAGGTGTGCACTATGTGCTTATACTGCATCTGTTATTCTGACAACATTTGTCTTGGTAAGGATGATTGTCTCTTATGGCTTTGATCCAGATTTGTTATCCTGATGGGTTGGGGGTGTTACGAGCATTTTCGCTCATTTTAAATTGCCAAAAGGCAATTCTGGAGTGCAGGGGGTGTGTATATTGTAAGAGCTCTGCTCTCACACCCCCCCTGCGCTCGTACATGGAACCATGTCTATTTTTGAGCACAGCAGTGCACCTTTATACATATGCATGGTGTGGTGCTGTGCTGAACAGGAACGGTCCCTGCCATGCAGGAATAACTTATTCCTGCATGGCTGCTTGCTGAATCCCAGGGATTATGTACCAGAGAAACAGGTTTCTGAAAGCTTGGCATTGCTTGACTAAGACAGCAGATGAGGTAGTGGTACATAATTCCCAGGCTGGTGGCATTTTTTAAGCTTCTTAGTTTTGGTCTGACATAGGTTCAGAAAGTACATCCAGCTAAAGTAATTTTGAACTGGAATGTTTGTTCATATAGGAACGAAATTAATGTCAAAACTCATTTGCTTACAACTATTTAGAAATATAGTTAATTTCTGGTTGGGTGCACTACATGTCACATAGTACTGAAACAGAGAAAAAGTTGCAGAATTGATCAATGCTCCTTCCTAAAGTGATTTCAAAATATATGCACATTTCCCAGCTATCATATTAGACATTTTAATCATATTTTTTTTTAATTATAAGACTGTTTTTGCTTTTTGTTTGGTTTCATCACTATGAAACAAATTATTCTAATATTTTTCTACTGCTAACAAAACCTGCAAGGGTATTTTACAACATAAATTAGATAAATTGAAATGGGACACAGATGATTATGCCAGAGGGAAGGTTTATTCTGTTCCACCCAGTTTCCATGGTAACCCTAGCATTTCCACCAATCAAAATGATCCTCATAATTTTCAGCAACCTACAGGACCCAATGCATATACTAGTGTACATGATAGCCGCTCGGTCCCTTTAGAACAGGAGCCAGTCAGAAGGTTGGAACAGATCAAAAATTACCAGAGGAATCAAACAAACTCCTGAAAGCAGCAGGATTCTAACAAATTATATGATCAGCAAGGGGCCAAGCTGAAATGGAACTATTGGAACAACCACAGTTAGTGACTGCCTTAGTAACCCTACTGAAAGTAGTACGCCATTGTTTAATCTGTTATAACCAGTGATACAGGAGATTTTAATATATATAATTATTCTAGTAAACCTTTTACTCATACTCATGTGCAATTATTGTCAAAAGGTTTGACCTTTGTACCCAAGAAAAGAGCAAATCCTGCGAACACATTAATAGACTTAAAGCTATTCACTCATTAATTGAACTTGGCTTTGTATGTTAGAGATTAAAGCAGGGTAGGGAACACTGGTTGATTAACTGGATCCAGTATATTCAACCCCCCTAATCAGAACGTATTACTGTTTGAAAATGTTTGTGATTTGATATCAGAAAGAAAAATGTCAATTTTGTGAACAAAACAGTTGTAATTTAACTGAAGATGAAAACAAGTTATTTTATGATATTGTGAAAGACAAAAATATATGTGGTTAATGAAACCTAATAAGCTGGGAGGGTTGGTGATTATGGACTAGGTCTATTATTTGGATCATATGAATGCACTATTACTAGATAATATTTATGAAGAAATGTCACATAATGAGCTAAACATTGCTTATGCTACAGGTGATTATCTGTTGTATGATATACTATTTCAGGAGCAGATCTCTAAGAATTAATATGATTTTAAGTATAATGGAAAACAAGCAATAGCCTGTATATTAGGAATACCCAAAATTCATAAGGATTTATTGCGACCACCTTTTCATCCTATTGTGGACACTACATGGTCTAAAACTTATTTTATAGCTAAGTTATTGGATTTCAATTAAAAATCTGTCCTGTTTGAAGTGCCACAGATTTGTAAAGATTCATGGCACTTCTTGAGTCTATTGAAGAATGTTGTTTTTACACCTGATGTTTATTTTGTGACTATTGATGTAAAGAATTTATTTTCAGTTATACCACATGATCTGGGCGTGGATTGGTTTGAAAAATAGTTATTTAAGGTTAATGCAATGGTAGCATTAATGGAAATTGTTTTAAAAAATATTTTTTTTATTTTTCAAAGGACAGTATTTTAGACAGGTGACCGGTTTAGCCATAGGGGAGGCTTGTGCTCCATCTTTGCAAGTTAAGTTATGGATGAATGGGAAGACCAATTCATTTCTGGTAGTGAATTTGAACAGTGCTGGGTAATGTATACTCGTTTTCTGGATGACATTTTTATATTATGGAATGATTCTGTAGACAAATTGCAAGAATTTCTTACTTTTATTAACAATACCACATTCTTTTTAAAGTTTACGTGTGTGTATAATGATAAAAAATGTCTTTTTTTGGATGTGGAGTTAAATAAGAGCTATGAAAAATCACAATTAGTTCTACAATCATTTATAAACTGACATTTTCAAATACATATCTTCCTTTCTCAAGCTGGCAAGCTTTACACCAAAAGAAGTCAGTAGTAAAGGGACAATTTGTATGCTTAGCTAGGCTGATATCTGAGTTTGATGTTTTCACTAACGAATGTGACATTTTAAAGGATATGTTTTTTAGGAGAGGATACCCCTTGGATTTTGTTAATACCATTAGGGATGAAGTCCTGACTAAAGGACATTCAGGTGTTCATGTTCCTCTTTTATCTTATGTTGACCTAAGTATGAGTAATCATATATATATATATATATCCAGAATTGCATTTTGTTTCAGAATAGGAAGAGTTTTATTTCTAGATATATCTTAGACAGTAAGGCTATTGTAGGATCTATATTTAAAAATTGTCACATATTTTTTCTGACTCTAGATTTCTCAGTATAATGGGAGATAAAACTACAGCTATATTTAGAAGAGATAGAATTTTAAACATTATTTTGAGACAATAAGTAAGTCAAACTATGAATTAAATAGAAACAGTGGAATGACAAAATGTGGTTCTTGTTCTCAATGTTCAAAAATATTATGCAGTGACAGTTTTACAGTTAGAGGAAAAAAATGATAAAGTTAAAGGGCATTATAATTGTTGTTAACATAATGTTGTATACTTATCTCAGTCCTCAGTTTGTCCTGCATGCTATGTAGGGAAGACTTCTTGGATGATTAAACATCATGTTTATGAACATATGTTAGTTATAATAATGGAAAATGTGTTTATTTTATGGAAGATGTCAAAGTCTGAGATAGAGTACTTTGTTTCCTATATGAACATGGCCACTGCTTATTTAGAATTTACCTTTCAGTATAATGAGACTAACATATACTATTTGAACGTTAAGGTAGGAATGGATAGTAAACTGGGCATTTTCACCAGTACAATATATATATATATATATATATATATATATATATATATATATATATATGGATCTAGGACACTTGCTCGAAAAAGCAAGTGTCCGAATCCATATATACTGATCACAGTTTAACGAAAGCACTTTAATCGAAAAAGAGCTTTCATTAAACTGAAAAAAAAAAAACACTAAGTAAATGTTTTTGCAGGGGGGCTTTGCCCCCCCTGCACTCCCCAACATGGGGGGCTGTGCCCCCCACACCCCCTACTTAAATATTCTCACTCCAAGATCGCACTACAGTGGAGTAACCGCAGTGCGACCGGCACACCACTCACACATACCTAAAATTGCTGCTTCGATGAACAGAAATTTTGGGTATGTGTGGGCGCGAATTTGACTTTCATTGAAAGTTAAATTCGTTCAAGTGTCCGGGTCCCATATATATATATATATATATATATATATATATATATATATATATATATATATATACATATATAAATAAAACCAGCTTACTCTAATTGCTTACTGCATTTTGTGAGCAATCACCCATATCACTATAAGAAGGGGTTGGTTAAAGGGCAGTTTATTAGGCTGGCCAGTATGACCTGGATGATGGCATATTTAAGAGTGAATGTACCGATTTGTCCTAGATGATTTATCGGAGAGGTTATCCTGAGACACTGGTAACATTATGTGCCATGAAGTGAATAGTAAGATGGATGAAGGTATTTATACCCCATTATTAATTTGTGGGACATTGAATAAGCCACAGGAGAGGGTGAATAATGGAGAATGTAGTTATGGGAATGCCTTCATCACTACTTATTCTACTGAGCATGAGGAAATAATTAGGATTTTACACAGGAGTTGACACATCTTTATTTATGATAGTGAAATGGTGGATGAGCTAGGTATAAAACCATGTGTTGTATTTAGAAAGGGACAATCCTTCAAGGATATGTTTGATAGGATGAGGTATAGTAGTACAGTGCCTAGTTTGAGAAGAAACAGAACATATAAATGTGTTTTTTGTAAGCAGTGTAACCACATTTATAAAAGCAGTGGAATTTCCAATAATGGTTATTTAGCATCCAAGGAATATTATAATTGTCATTCTAGGGGGGGGGGGTGATTTATCTTGCTCTATGTCAACAGTGTCAAGAATTTTATATTAGCAAGACTATTAGGCATTTAAGGGAAAGAACATATCAGCACACTTTGGATATAAAAAATAAAAATGATAATAATGCATTATATATGCACATTTCCTGTAATGTTGGGCATGTTTTTAAGTTTTTTGTCTTGGAAATGGTATATAAGGACAAGAGGGGGGAGCTTGGGAAGAGTTGGTTGAATTTTGTAAGTTATGGTGACAAATTAAATTAAACGTCACCTCATTCCTTGGAATTAATGAAAATATTTTGATTAGTAGCGTTTTGAAACTTAAGTCCTTATTTGCTTAATGGAGGAATATCAATGCTACTAGTAGTTTCAGTTTTTCATTATTTATTCAGATTAATTTATATTTTTTGTAGTATTTTTACTTTAATATTATATGACTGTTCTAACAGCAATTGTAGATAATGTTCTGATGTTTTGCTTTTAAGATCTTAATTGATTTATAAAGTGATGTTGGATCTCTATTAGTTGGGTACTAGCACATGATTTTAATTGCTGTTATTTAAACATGTGAATTGATTTACTTGATCTAAACTCTGATGAAGTCTTTCGTTACAAGCAGATGAAAGTGCTTAGTTGTTTTTTTTTAAGTGTTTGGCCTATAATAAACTAGTCTTTTGCCTGTCCAGTTCATTGTCCAGTGCTGTTGTGGCCCTAATATGCTGGTTGCTGGTACACAATTGTTACACTCTCACACTTTTGGTTGTGCTAAAGGGATTTTACATTAAAATGGACTATGCAGTGGCAATGGATGGTAGACTGATCTGGCTACAAGATGGGAATTACTTTGATCAGTATTTAGTGAGATTTGCTGATTGTCCAGAAGCCCATTTTGCTTATTTTAGCAGTTTTCTGTGCTGCTATAAAGTTGTCACCACTTTGAGATCCTCTTCACAGAGCTGCCATCTGGTTGGCATTCTCAACCCACTCTGTGGAGGTCCCAGATTAAAGTTTTCTCTGTACTAGATTACTTAAAAAATCAGAAAATGTTTTTTTTGCATTGTGGAGCACAACCTTGCAAGTACAAGTAACAACATAGTAGCCAGCTTTTAACCTCTTTTGCACCATAAACTATTAGAAAAGCACAAAGTAAGGATCTATAACCATGGATTTGCACTTTTCTACTTTCTCCACAGCCGGCTTGGTGGATTTGGCCATCCTGAGGCAATGTAGCCATTTTCTCATTCTTACTAACAACCACCAAATTCTAAAGCAAACTGATATAGTATGTGAAAGACGTAGTTACACAATGTCACAGGAGGCAAGGCTCTCACTTGCTAACCCAAGCAACACCGAACAGGTTGTCAGAAACATACATGCACTATACCCGCTACACATAGTATGGACCAGACATGTAGCCCCACATATGCTGAGGCTATTAAATGTATTCTTCCAAAACTTCAAAGGCCTCCCAGATATCACACACAAAGCAAATATCTTCAACAACCTCTACAGCACTATGCTAAGACAACAATCACCAAGATACAAACAGCATCCTCACAAGGTGTGTCAACCTCTAAGCCCATAAGGCAAACAACCTTATAACACAATATTTTAGTCACAGAAGACTCTATTGTGAGGCACACAGATGTCCTATTCACTAGACGGAGCAAGGTGAAAGTCATGGTTAGCTGTTTGTCAGGGGCTAGCATCTACCAGATCATGCATGCACTCAAGTCACTACATCACAAGTACCAGTATGACTCTGTCATAGTCTGTATGTATGTAAATGACCTGAGACATACCTCCCTGGACAGCATGAAGAGAGACATGATAGAGCATTTGGATCATGAGTACCAGGCTGCTATGAGCCTAGCACTGAGCAGCATTCTACCTTCTTCAAGGATGATGCCACAATATAATAATTAACTATAATAATTGGCTTAGTGTTTTGGTGTCACTCCAAGGGGAGTACAGTATTTCCAGGGTTAAATAATGCTTCTTCTGTTAATCCTTTTTTGAAGGCATGTCCTCTAAGACACAAGAAATTATTAATTTTCTCTAGCTTTTAATAATAAATAATGATAGATTGTATTGTGTTTTAATATGTTCTTGAACAGTTTTTTATTAAGTTTTTTATAATGAACGCTTTTATGATGACATATGTTATTGTGTTATATGCATTTTGCACTTTTTCTATATAAGGGATTTTTTATCTAATTACATTAATTGATTAATCAGGTGACTGCCTAATGAATATTTAGTGATGTACTTGGTTTGGAATGATTGTCTGATGAAGCAACCTTGCTGACATGAAAGCGCTTACCTTATCTGTTTAACTTTCACAATAAACTAAGTTTCTAGCGTTGTAGGTTCAGTGCATTTATTTTCTCTTTTGAGAGAACAGTATTTGTCTGCCTGGGAAGATATGGTAGACAGACCTTGTTGCTTTGCTAGGGATGGTCTGCACTTGTCCCCTATAAGTTTTTGATATTGGCTAAAACCTTGTCCACCCCCCATAGTACCTTTTTATGTAGTGCCGACTTGATAAAATTACTAAGATAGCTAAATCAGCTCAGAATAATCTGAAGGTGTTACTGCTCAATGTCAGGCATCTAAGCAAGAAGCTCCACTCCCTGCAAACTGTCCTCATCCTGGAGAATATATACATATGTGCAGCTACTGAGACTTGGTTTAAAGCTGCAGAGGGCAGCCTGGAAGTGTAAAGCTATAATGCCTTCCAGACATTTAGACTATCACCTGCACAGGTAGGTATAAAGGTGGAGGAGTCTGAATTTACATCAAGCATGAAAACACCTCAAGACTAGTCAAACAGTATGGCATTCATGAGCTTCTCCATGTCCACCTTACCATAAGTAAAGTCCCATATCATAGTCTTGCAAGCTATAGGTCCCTCTCCATGACAAAGGAAGCCCATACTATGTACCTGAATGTACTAGAGACACTTCCCATTCAACTCAACACAATATTCATGGGTAAAGTTAACTAACCCAGCATTAATGGAGAATCATATGCAACCTCAAACATGCAGGCCCGTAGCTTCATGAACTTTGTTAATACAAGCTTCCTTAAACAGCTAGTCTGCAGGCCCACCAAGGATCCCACCAAGGGAGCAAATATTCTTGATCTGGTCCTCACAAACATGGGTGAACAATGTACTCCCCTTAGTGTAAAGTCCTTGTTGATCAGTTTGGACCAAAAAGTTGTCTCCTTTGAAATACATCGTATGCCTGGGACCCCAGCTAACCTTAGAACATTTAAAAACTTTTCCAAGGCTAAGACCCTCCCACCAAGTGGCAGTCTAGGAAAATTCCATGTCTCCCAAACCTTGAGAATACAGTTACCAATATGAAATTGCTCATAGAAACCCTGTTCAATCATGTAAATAGCTGCACAGAGACAGCTGTATCTACCTGAAATAAACAGGACAACCTTCAAAAAAAACACCCTGGTGGAATTCCAGTATGAATAGGTTGTATAACAAAAAAAAAAAAAAAGAAAAGCAGTTCCACAAACAGGAAGAGTATTGCCAGCAAGGTAAATACTCTTTAATCAATCTGAACAAACAATTCAGGTGACTACTCTAGTCCACCAAAGCCAAATACGAGTTAAAAATAACCTCCAAAGCTAAGGACAATCATGAGGCTTTCTTAAGTTATTTCTGCAACGTTAAAGGCAATGCCCAACAATGTGGTGAACTAATGGTGAATGGAACCACCTATATGGAGCCTTCTACTGAGGACTTCATCAGAATGTTAGCTTGTAAAGTGTCTGGATATCTTCTTTACCTAAACATAATACATATTTTCTCACCTTCATCTTTAAACTGGCATCACATGACAAAATACAAAAAGTCTTATTACCTGCCCCTTTACCACACCTTTTTTTCTGCCACATACAGTAACAACTGTTAAAATGCAAATAATTCTTTGAAAAGGTCTCCTTCCTGTGTATACTTGATTCAAATCTGTTTTAACACCTTTTAATTAAATATGTTAACATCCAAACAGTTTATACACTCCAAATGAGTGACAAAGTTAAAAAACAGAATGATTGTTAATCATTTCCATCATCATCATCATCAACCCCCTTTTTTTTCCCATTATCTACATAGGGTCAGGGTGTCATGGCAACTATCACCTTCCTTCTTGATTCAGTGCCACTTTCCAAACTACTTCAACACTGATCCCTGACCGCCACTGGTCTTCTCTCACACAATCTATCCAACTCTTTGCTGGATGCCCTTATTTCCTCATGCCTTCTTCTTGTCTGTCCAAATCTTCTTCACCAGGTTGCCTTCTGCTTATGTGCCTGAACCACCATAATCTGATCTCCTTGACCTTTCTGTAACTGAATACTTTGGCTTCTGCTCTTGTCCTTATTCCTTTGTCTGTCCCACAGTGTGCTTCCTACCACCAGTATCAGGCACTTCATCTCCATCACCTCTCGCTTCCTCAACTGTTCTCCCTTCACTGCCCAGGTTTCTGTACCATACAACAGTACTGTTTAAACCACTGCTTTGTATATCTGGCATTCAAACTTCTTTGGGATTCTTCTGTCATACACTACCCCTGACACTCTGTCCTAGTGAGCTTCAGCTGTGACCCCCTTATTCAGATTTTCCTTCTCCTCAACCACCCCTCCCAGAAATTTGAAGCTGTTAACCTGTTCCACTACTATCTCTTCTGTTTCATTTTTCATCTTCTTCTGATTTCTCTCATTTTCTGCCATTACAACTGCCTTATCTGTGCTAATTTTCAGCCCATGTGTGTTTAGTTTTGCATTCCATTTCTCTATCCTTTGCTGAAGTTCTTGCTCAGTGTATGCCTGTAATGCTACATTGTTTGCAGACAGCAACTTTGTTGACCTGTCCCTCTGACCTGTTTACTAATGTAGTCCATCATCAATATGAACAGCAGTAGACTCAGTGATGAACTCTGATGTAAACCCACTCCCAGTGGGAACCCCTCTGTGAGTTCAAACACTTTTCATGCTTGAGACAGTGGGTCTTTGTACATAGCCTACAACAATTCTACCAGTGTTTCTGGAACTTCAAACCATTGCAAGACTGCCCAAATCCGTTTTCTTGGGACCTTGTCATATGCTTTCTCCAAGTCTAGGAATGCCCAATTGGACTCTCTCCTCATCTCTAGCTTCTTCTCAACCATCTTCATCACAGTAAACATTGGGTCAATTGTGCTGTATCCTGATCTGAATCTGAACTGCTCATCTCCCATCTTACTTTCTACTGCTCTTCATTTTCATTTATCAGTCACCCTCTCCAGGACTTTTATGCAGTGTGATAGGAGTCTGATACCTCTATACCACCCATAGTTGTGAATGACCCCTTTGCCCTTGTACACTGGCACTAGTATACTTATTCTCCAGTCATCTGGGATACACCTTTCTCTCCATACTGCTATGACTACTCTCATGAGCCATTTCTCCCCTATCTTGCCCAACATCTTTATCATATCTGCTGTGACCTCATCTGAGCATGCTACTTTCCCTGACTTCATTTTCCTCAGTGCTAGTCTTTCTTTTTCTAGGGTGGAATCCTTCTCTTCTTTCATCATACACTGTGTCTGGGGAAGTGCAGCTTCTGAGGAGTTTTCTTCATTCAGAAGTCGCTGGAAATACTTCTTCCATCTGCCTTTGATGCCCTGTAGGCAGGTGAGCAGGTTGTTGCAGGTATCCCTTATGAAGGGTGCCTGACCATTTTCATTAACTTTCTGTCTTTGCCTTGCAACTTGAGTTTCTTTGTGCAATTTACTGAGTCACTTTTCCAGAGGCTTGTAGAGTGCCTCTGATGCTTTGTTCTTTGCTATTGTAACTTCTCTCGTAGTCTCCTTCTGAGCCAGTCAGTATTCCTTCTTAGCCTGCTCTGTCTTTTCTATCTCCTGCTTTTTCCTGCACTCTTTCTTTCTTTTGATGACTTCCTGGATTTCTGCATTCCACCACTAGCTTTTTGTATGTACCATGCTTCTATACCTGGCTCAGTTGCATATCTGTTCTACAGTCTCCACAAATGCAGTTTTGAAGAACTGCCTTTCTTCTTCTTCTTCAACTCCTCATATATAGTCTTCTTCATGAGATGCTAGAGACCTGAATAATTCCTTTAATTCCTGTGTTTTCTCTCTCCAGTTAACTTCCAGGTCTTCAGCCTATCTCTGTTGACCTTAGGGCCTTCTCTGACCACTGCCTGCAACTGATTGTGGCAGCTAGTGGTTTATACCATGGTTCAGTTGTTTCACTGGGTATGACTTTGCAGCCACTGATTCTACTCCAGTGCCCTTTCATTACTAGAAGGAAGTCTACCTGACTTGCAAGCTGGCCAATCTTGTATGTGATCTTGTACCTATCTCTCTAGCTGAACCCTGTGTTGGCCACCTTAATTCTATCTAAGAATATACATTCAGGTCACTCATTGTCAACATCAATTCATGTTGTTCTGTTTAATCTTGTAGTTTCTGCAACTGCTGTCTGAAAGTGTTCTTTTCCTTAACATCAGAACCCTGCTGTGGGGCATATGCTGAGATTATGAATAGTGCCCTATCCTAACATTGGAGTCTGATTGTCATGGGTCTTTCACTAATTCTGCTGACATCTCTCACTGCCTTCTGAAATCTATCCCTCACCACAATTCCCATACAATTTCTAGTCTGTCTTCCTCCTGAGTAGTAGCCTCTGGATCCCAAGCCAAGTAGCTTTACTGCACTGCCCTTCCATCTTGTCTCCTGGACACATAGGATGTACAGCCACCTTCTTACCATCGTATCATCCATTTCCAAGCTGCATCCTGAGTGTAGCAACCCGTAGTTCATGTTTGGCAGATTCATTAGTTTTATGTCCAGCTTTTGCTCAACAGAGCTATCCCAAGTAACCCAAACTGGGCAACTGGACACCAGCCAGCCAGTAGCTTATTGACCTAGGGCTGCCTGGCTTTATGGTGGGCACACACTTGCTAATAAAGGCAGATACACCCATCCCACCATTAGTATGGGTCCCTGACATGGGTCAGAGTAGGCCAGGTCCTGAACCTACATATTACCAACAGCTCCCCATGCCCATTTTGGTAACATCAGTCAACTCAACTGAATCATCTGGAGCCAATTTTTTACTCCGCTGAGTGGCTAACATTGTCACAATATTGATAATATAATTAATAAATTATTGATGTTTTTCCATGCACCAAAATCAAAGAAAGGAAATGTCATCCAGGTATCTAAAAGAGAAGTCCATATTTGACCTAAATTCACTGTTAAATATATATTACCTTTCCCACCACCACACGATATTGTTCACAAAAAATGGTGCTAACGGGAATTCCATTGCTACACCTTTTACTTGTTTGTAAAATTCTCCTTCAACATTTATAAAGTTGTTTTTAATACAACCTCCATACATTCCCCTAAAATCATAATGTCAGCGTGGGACTAACAGTTAACAGTAGCTAAAGCCTCATAAAACCAAATCATGCCAATGTCATGAGGGATCACAAGGAAAAGGTCCTTCACATCAATAGTGGCCAGAATATATTTATTGTGGCATTTAACCCCAGCTAATTTAACCATAAAGTCCTAGGAGTCCTTTAAAACATGGGGCTTGTAGTCAAAGAAATGTTTTAATTTGTGGTCTACATATTTAGCCAAAGGTTCGGTCTTAGAACCTCCTGAAGATACTATAGGATACAGTGGTGGATCAAAAATGTTTTTTTTGCATGTTTGGAATCCTGAAAATAAATGAAACAACAGGATATTCTTCAGTCAAAAAGTACACAAGTCTTTTAATAGCTCATAATCAACAAACAAATCAGAAAACCAAAGTTCAGTTTCAGTTCTCTTTTAAGCAATATTGATTTCATTTTCAAAATCAGTCTAAAAAAATATTGATATCCTGCATCATCCTGGAAGAACAGTCAAAAGTATTCATTACCACTACTCTACCCTCCTTGTTGGGTTTCATAATTCAAACTGATTTTTCTCTTGATAAATCATACAAAAGTAGAGTTGTGCAATGTGATTTTTTTTTTTTTTTTTTTCTGCTTTTCAGTGGATTATCACTGCTTTGCTTGTCCATTGGTAAATACTAAGCTGACCTTTGACCACCATGTGTCTACTATGGTGAGAAAATCATTCTGCATTGAAAGCTTATAAGTAAGGGCATGGTATTTAGGTCCAGTGAGGTCACTGTTCCTCTGTACTCAGCTCACATCAGACCAGTAATCAAGTACAATACATCCTTCAGCATGTACATGACCAGGCACTTGCAACAGCTTGAGAGACCACAGAGGTTCCTCACAAAAATCATACAGAGAGTAAACAAGTTCTATGTGGACCATCTCAAATGCCTATTCTTGTACTTAGTCAACTACAGATGGCTGTGCAAGAATCTATAACTAGCCTACAAGACATCATCTGATCTCACACTGATGGATCTGTTTCACGTTTACAAAACAATTAGTTTAAGAAATACCTGAACTAGGGACCTACACCCTGTCTGCAACATAAACAGGGCATGATGGAGGAACAGTAATATGTCTCAAAGATTACCCTTCTCTGGAACAGGCTTCCCATCCATGCAAAGTAAAGCTCATCCTTAACCCTGTTCAAACGTAACTTGATCAATGGATGGGAAATTGCAAATTTACGACTGGTTTGGCCCCTATATCCCTAATGAACAACAGCACCCTTTGAACACTTGATGTGTACAAGTTGATACTGTAATCATAAAAATTCATTGGGGTATTGACATGGCAGAAATATTTTGGTAAATTTGGGGTAAGCTTGGCTAGGCTTAAATGTGGATAGCCTGGTAACCACATATGCAGCTAAGAAGCACTTATTTATCCTCTTAGTACCATGAGAACTTGTTGATTCCATGACATACCTTTTATGCTGACAGCTGAACAGCTGTTCCTGTGCTGGACATAAACCCTTCCACTATCCCATTTTGAATATGTGTAATAACTCATTTTAAAAGGATCATGACAGAAATGGCTAGAGAATATGCAGCCAATTTTATGCATTTTGGAGGAGGCAAATAAAACCAACATAACTGGTGTTTTTTAACACTTGTTAGAAGTTTACCAGTTGTATTATTTATTTATTTAACATTTGTTTACCAGGGAAGACTGACTTGGAATGAGCCAATTTTCAGGAGAGGCCCAGGGAAAAATGCTCCAGACACATGTCTTTGTACCGTGGGAGGAAACTAGAACACCCAGAGGAAACCCACACAAATGCAGGGAGGACATGCAGACTCCACATAAAAGGACCCCAGGCAAGAATTAAACAGGAGAACCTCTTGCTGTGCAGAGATAATGTTAATCGCTGCACCACTGTATTGTACAATCCTTACTGTATAGATCCTTACTTCTTTCAGGTGAAACTGGTTTTCAGTCCTAGGGCAGAGGTCCTGAGATTAAATAACAGAAACACTTGGAAGTACTTTTTCAAAGTAATTATGAGGTACTTCAAATTCTGTCTCAGAAGCAATGGGAAAGGGGAGGGAGTAAATATTTATTAGATTATGTTCCAGAAAACTGTCATTGACTTAGACTTTTGATTATCATGTTTGAAATAGACTTTATGAGCTATCTTTAAGCAACATGTTACAGACATTTCTAATCTGCTTGTAATGATCTCAAATACTTGGGATTTGTTTGGCAGGCATATTGCCCAGGCTTCAGTGGTCATACTCTTGCCTGCTTTTAGACAATCTGTTATTGTGATTAGGATTTTTTTTACTTTAGTAAGTGTGCAGGATATACATGATTAGCTGAAATAAAGATACTAACAGATGGATATAATGCTGAGATTTGATAAAGATAATACAAATTTGTAGCCAGAACTTGACAATTTAGCAAGTTTATTATTTTTTTTCATATTTCTTAAACTGATGTAGCTATTGGTAAAAAAAAACACTTTACCGTCATTATGTGTAGATGACATTGCTTGATGGTCACCGATAGAGTTTTTTAGGGTCTCAGTGGAGCTGATATTTGGCAGATGGGATATCAACACCCAGTCCATTTTTATGTTTCTTTTTGACTCACTGCAGATCAGTCATGACATTAATTAGGTAAACCCATAAAGCCATACTAAGTCCCTACTAGTTGGCTTTGACAGGTCAGCCTGATCCAAGCTCACAACACCTGCACAAATTTTCTTCAGATACAGTGTTGTTCATCAGATAAGTTAGTATTTCCTGTTCTTGATGAAATTTACAACTCTAATAATTTGCAGGATTTATGAGCTGCTAAAGGAATATTAACTGCAATGGCTTCCCTATGTACAAGGTAGGAACATTGTTTCTCATGTAGGGAACATTTTAGATGGTCCTTGTTTAGCATGGCAATGCTGCCTACTCCATTATATATTTGATCTCAGTAGAACACATGATAGCTAGACAAATTAACCTTACTTATTTTAAACGAGTGTTTAGTCATGGTTTATTTGTTATTATGATTAGCAGTGATTATATTTATAGCATCATCAGGTAACCCAGTGGTGTTTATGTCTATGGCACATGCTTGTTTTTGAAATTAAGATTAAAGGATAAGGTAACTTGCTCCTTACACATGCATTAATAGTTACAAAACTTATGAAAAGAAGTCAATGTTCAATATCTCATCTCAAAAGAGATAACTAGAAATGTCTTATTCAGTCTCATAAAGGATGTAAAAAGGGATTATATCTTTCCATTTACCTAGCAGATGGCATTTTTTATCATGCATATACTATAAGCAACAGTGTTATGCAGTTCTAAATGATACTACAGATCTCTGTGGTACAATGTCTTAATTAATGTAGTTTATTTCCAATGTGTAAACAGCCATTAAAATATAGTATAAAATCTAAAATCAGCTACTGAATGGACAGATATGCCTGGGAGCAAGCCTTATTGTTTTTTTTAAACATTTCCATTAAAATAGGTTCCTAGAATAGCATTACACAAACGTCACCACTCAGAAAGAGATAACAAACTATACCATACCTCTCAACCTCTTAATGCAAGAAATCTGGACAAAGACTGACAAAATGGGGGAACAAAGGTCCAAAAATTGGGACAGATTTAAATATTGCTCTTATAAACCTAGAAAGTTGCTAGAGTTATAGGGTTTGTGTTAACATACATTTTCTGAAGGATTTGAAGTCTGAAACTCAAATGTATGTCATTATTTGGTGACTTCAATCTTCAGATCATCCCCAGTGATTTGCCAGAACACCACAAATTGTATGAAGAACACATCAAAAATATGAGCAAAAATCTGGAAAGTTGAGAGGTATCTATTCACCAAATGTAAGTTCTTCAAACAAACCCAGAATAGACTAAATAATCTGCCTAAGAGTATAATTGTTTGTGCTATGTTGGTGATTAAACTGATTTGCTTAGAGAAGGAATTAATTTGCTAGAAGTGGTCTACAATGATAGCATTCCTGATTTTATAGAAGGTGGGATAGGGCTAACCTGGATAGTGAATGATACAGTAAACAGCATGGCAGGTGAGAGTTGAGACCCTATCTAAGAGCATATGTGTGAATATCATAGGAGGCGGGATGGGGTCTTAGGATTATTAATATGCATCATATATGATGTATATACTCCAAGTGGACAGTTATGTTGTAACATTCTTCCTACCTACTCTGATCAGGAGGCTCCCTAAGTATGTGCATTTGTGGCCATGACTATGATGTTAGTGTTGTACTAGGAATTATGCATCATATGGTGAGATACACTATGCAGTGAGGACCATGGTGGGTCTTGATCAGATTATGCAGCCCACTCTTTGCAGAATTTCTTGTTATTATAATTCCTACACAGAACAGTCATTAGGCCAGTAGCTAATAAAAAGAAAGAATCAGAAGGTGGTGTTCAATGAACATCTCCCTAGTCACTACATTGGTAAAACACTGGTAAAACATACTATACTGGTTAGCATTATAAAGCCAAATAGTAACAACTTTTTATTGGCCTCTTTGATAGTACAGTCATTAATAACCATTAATTGCCCATTTGTTTTCTGTTTGCTTTACTGCCTGCTTATTTGTCTGTATGTCTGATTTGCCTGGTTTTACGCCTGTATGTCTATCTAGCTATCTTTCTGTGTAGAATATCTACCTGTTTAGTTTTCACTTACAAAGCTGAGCATTAGTAGTTAAAATAAGTCATAGAAATGTTAAGGGCTGGACTCGGAAAATACCGAGAGTAACTTGGCAATTGCATTCATTGAGATATCTAGTGCATGCTTGATTACAACTTCCAATTCATAAGGAGAGCTCCAAATGGAGCCTACACAAATATTTTAAATATTTGAGATGGTTTAGCATGGCGTATTAAGCAGATCATGCCTAGCACCCTGATTTTACAGTGACATATGACTGGGGTACAGCCACAGCAACAACTGCATGTGATCACATAAATAAAATAATTAAAGAAAGCACTAAGAATTAATTTCTGCAGTGTGCTAAGATAACACAGAGTAGTTGTAAAAACAGTTTTAATGTGACCTCTGCATTTCTTATGCACCAAACTGCTTGTAAGCACTATAAAGGTCTTTGTGTAAACCAGAGCTGCAGATCAGCATTGTTTTCCTGCATTCATTTCTTCTTTATATCATGTAGGACATTCGGTGCAGGCTTTTTTAACAGAGTGACAGATTGCTTGTGTTGACTGCTATCATTTCTTTGCTGGCTGGCTGTAATGGCACTTAACTGCTTGTTCCCCTTGAGGCTAAACACAAGTTTTTATGAATCCTAGTCTACACTTTGTTACACAAGTCAGAAAGTTTAAGCTAGCCTATCAGTGGTTTTACATGTAAAACATGCAAATACCATACAAAATTAGTATTTATATACTATTTTACTTTATGTGCATATTGAAAAGTTGAATTTCACACAGTATAGTTGAAAACGTTTTCTATTATGAACTGATAATATTTTAGAGGTTGATAAATGGACTACATTTCATGTTTAGAAGGAAGGTAAATGATCTTTACTGCAATGGCTAGAATACTCAACAAAGCTTTTATGTATAACCATGAAATGCAAAAAGAATGAAACAGCTATGTTATACATATTGCTGTTATTTTGACTACTTATAATTGAAAATGGAATATTACATTTAGACTCAAAGTTGTTTTACAGTTATTTTAATATTATGCCCATGGTTAAAAACAAATTATAATTCAAATTTAGGATAAGCATGCTATCATTTTGGTTTGTAGCTCTTCTGAGCATATAGGTCTTCACTTTCAAAATGTGTTTTTCTTTTCCCACAACAATCTGAAGCTTTGCTATAAATAAATCTGTGAACACCAATGAGTGTTTACATTTGTTCCACCCAGGTTCACAAAATGCTGAGAAGAAACTAGCCTTGAGCTGAAGACTCTGAACAGCTGATTGATCAAGTGAGCCCAGAGCAGATGTCAGGCTTCCTTTTTTGACTCTCCTAATTGCTGCACTGTGCTATTTTATGGAACACGCCTGGAAGACATTTAATGGAAGTGCTTTCTGACTACCGAGCAAACAGGAAGACAGTGAAATTCTGCATTTTCAATATTCTGCAGTTTCACAGCTTTTCTCTTGTTAGGTGATCAAAATGTAATGCATAGATACAGTAAATTGGGAAGAAATAATGCATTCAAATATTTTGAAGTTTTTAAAAAGTCTAAGTTATAAATGTACAATGAAACACACAAGCATGGGTAAATGAAGGGAAAATGAAAACATAAGGCAATTAATTTCTATGTAAGGTCATGCTCTTAACTGACTGGTTACAGAAACTTGCCTATAATTTAAGATAGAACATGAGCTGGAAGATGTGTAGTAATATTTTGAAATGACTGCATGAAATGTAAACAGCTGTTTGGATAAACATGCATATGAACACTTCTTTGTGATTACATCTATAAGTAAATGTTTACATTACAGGAAAGTCACTCCCCGGGATTCATGAAACTTGCGCCAGGTGCAGGCGTAGTGTCGGCGTTCTAACACCAAATATGGCCACCGAACGATTCAGGTACGAGCTGTTTTGACGTACACTACCTGTGTACGCTACGCCCATACAACTTCTGGGCCCTGTATGCTAATTACCCCATGTGCAGCAGTGTAGTATGCAAATGAAGGTATGTAGCAATCCAGGAAGTGGTGCAGGTGAAGTGTAAGCATGCAGAAATGTAAACCGTAGAAAATGGTTTACATTTTTGCAAACATAAAATCGGAGCCATGACAGCCGACCAATCACATGTATTATATTGTTAATATATGCCAATGGCTAAATATATAGCCACTGGCATAAAAAAAACATGTACAAAATATAAAATTAACATTTAATATATATAGTCGCACTATCGCGACGAGGAAGCGCAGGGTAGTGGTGCGCAAAGGGGATCGCAAGGAAAATATAAAAATATAGAATAAAACCGCAATGAAAGACATATCACGATTTCCCCATAATAGTCAATGGCAGGAATGCTGCACCATACTATGGCGCAAGGGTTGCTAAGGGGCTGTGACAGTGTTATGCGCAGTAGCTAGGAAATAGTAGGCAATGCCATGCAATTGAGAGGAGTAATAGTGAATCGCAGACTCCACGCTGGTGTAAGGATGCACCTCACAGTGTAGCGTTATAACATCGAGGTGTGCCCTTGAGATAAAGATGACATCAAGAAAGGGGTGTGTCACCATTGCTGTAAGCACATTGGAGCATTGCTAAACCAGTTTGCCCCTAGCTAGGCAAAGCTGCAGGATAGGGCTGTGTTGAACTGGCCATAGCTATGCTTAGCTGGGAGTACACAAGGTAATTGAGTATGCATGTGAACGGAGATGAAAACTTGTGTAAACCCAGTAAATGGGTATGCGCGGCTCCCACTGCAGCTGAAACAGGAAGGATATAGGAAAGAAATAAGGAAATGCTGCAGCAGTGAAATTGGAGTACAAATGACTAATTAACACCTAGGAGCCTACAGTGGGCCATTGACAACAGCTAACAAGTCTGCAAGCAGCTACCTGCAGAACAAGAAAGGGGAGGGGCTGTACTGCAAAGAAAACAGTAAAGTGTCAAAGCAGAACAAAGCCAGTTTGCAGTATATCAGCTACAAGGCACATTTTGCCATGGCTGGGTAGGGAAAGTACAAAACAAGAAAGATGACAGGTGGATGCATGCCTGATAATGGGAGGGGATCCAGGTTTAAAAGTGAATTAAAGGGCAACAGATTTATCAATGCAGGCAAGCAGATCTCCACAGTAAAGGCCCCACACTTGCAGTACTCATTGCAAAACCCATAATTAAGACACGCTGCAGCTGGAATAGCTCATACACATCCACTGACATCAGCAGCATCCATAGCACAATACTATAAAGTGTGAAAGCACCTCACAAACATTTGTGTATTCCCATACACTCTGCACCAGTGGTGTATACAGAAAGGGAACTTTTAGTATGTACATGTTAAGGGCTGCCATAGCTTTGATCCACCAGCATGTGTTGGAGACTGAAGGTGGTGTGGAAGATGATGCACACGACCATCTCAGTTACCAGAGGAGGAGGAGAGTGTTCAGACCCAGGGTAACCTACCAGGGGCTACATGATCTGGAGATAGTAGAGCATTACAGGGTGGACAGGGACATCCTACAGCAACTTGTGGAGCTGTGCCAGCCACGCATCAGAGCCAGAACAAACAGAGGGGAAGCCATCCCAGTGGATACGAAGGTATGTGTAAGCCTGAGAATACTAGCTACAGGTACCTTTCAAAGACCAACTGGGGATATCATGGGGATCTCACAGGCATCAGCATCCAGGGTACTACACCATTTCCTGGATGCCATGTTACCACATGCCAATGAGCACACATACTTCCCCCAAATGCAGGAGGAGTTGGCCAGCAATATGCGTCTCTTCCACCATTTGGCAGAATACCCAGAGGTGCTGGGTGCAATAGACTGTATGCACATACACATCAAGTCACCACCCGGTGAGCAGGGTAGACGCTACATAAACCACAAGGGATACCCCTCCATCAACTGCCAGGTCATGTGCAATGCCCAGGGCATTATCATGGACATGTGTGCTGGCAGCCCTGGAAGCTATCACTACTCCCACATCTGGCATGCCTCTCAGCTGTATCAGTTTTTTTGAGATAAAGATGACATCAAGAGAGGAGTGTGTCGCCATTGCTGTAAGCACATTGGAGCATTGCTAAACCAGTTTGCCCCTAGCTAGGCAAAGCTGAGGGTAGGGCTGTGTTGAACACATCCCAAATGGCCACCTGGTGGGGGATGCTGGCTATGCACTGAAACCATGGATGATGACTCCCATCAGAAATGCACACACACCCATGCAGGAATGCCATAATGAGGCACACACACAAACCAGAATCATCATAGAGCATGTGTTTGGGATGCTGAAATCACGGTTCCGTTGCTTGGACATATCTGGTGGAGCCTTGCAGTACTCTCCAGGCATGTGTGCCCACATCTTCATAGTATGTGCCATGCTACACAATATGGTCCTGTGGAAACAGCTGCAGAAGGGGAATGGTGAAGGCCATCACAGCCCACCACCATTGCCAAGGGCCCCACAGGCACAGCGGTACTCAGACCATGGACACCCTGAGCCAGCCCCAGTAGGCAGACGGAGGCATGCCAAGTATGCTCATGCCTAGGCAAAGAGGGAACATATAGCACACACACTGACAGTGTAGGTACCTAGGGACTGACACCTTTCTCCACCTGCACACACAGTAAAAATGGATGGCACACACACAAGACTACCTGTAAATTGTCATGTATAGGCAGTCTACTGTGTGCATCCAACATAGACAGCCCTCAACTATTGCACACACAACTGCCATTGGCACAAGGTAAGTTAACACCTGAACAGTAAATTAAGCTACCGGCATGTGCTGATACTGTATGTATAGATTCATAGTTAGGTACTTGGCCAACTGCCAGAGGCCATTCTTAAGCCCAGCCAAAATGTGTCAGTTTTTGCCACCCCATTGATTCATTAACTGTCCATCTGTGGAGCAGAGCCAATGGCGGGATCTCTGGGGTGCATCTACTGTTCTCCATCCACTCTTCAAGGTTTCTCTTACAGAGTGTTAGTGAGGGGCTCTGTATAATGTAGTTAGGGATGTTGTTCCAATGTATGGGGAGTGTCTGTGACAGGAATCTGTCCCTCCAGCATTTTCCAGTTATTGCTGTGGCAAGGTTCAGCTCACTACAGTGTGTGGCTCACTATGACATGGATTCCCATAGGTGGAGCATATCCATTAAGCCTAAGTTCGACATGGCTGTGTTGGCCAGTGGAGATCATCTCTGGGTAAATGAGATGCCACTGAGTAAAGCAGGAGTTTATTCAGTCTGGCTGCATAGGCCATATGTTGGAGGCCAGTATTCCCCTTGGCGAGGTACATTCGTGAACCTCCCAGCTGTTGGAAGTGTCTCCTGGGGTACATCCCAAATGGGTTAGTATACCCTATGATGGGACTGATGAGTGATGAGTAAAGGGGCACTATAACCCCAGTATGTCTAGAAGGGAATCCTTTAATAATCAGATGGCCTACATAGAAGGATGTACTAACTACTGTGGAGATATGATTGTCAAAGGGGAGATAACTATCTACCTTAGTCCCCAGATACCCCATTACCTCGTCCGTATTAAAGTGGCTGCCACTTATGTGTTAATATGTGGGTGCTTAATATTCCACAATGGAATGACCATGTAGTTAGTGGCACTTGGCTGGAGGCCGTGATGTTGACACCCTGTGACGGTCTCTGTGAGGCTTCTTGAGGGATGTCTGTGTCAGCTGGACTATCAGTCATGGCTCCCAGTTCGCAGTCATTGCCAAACATGGTCTGCCATAGTCCACATGTGTTTGCCTGTACCTCTGAGAAGTATATACCAAACAGTAGAGCTCCCAGGACTGAGTCCTGTGGGGCACCAGTCGTGACTGGTCAAGAGTTGGACCTGGAGATCGCTAGTCGTAACATGTGGGTTTTGTGTGTAAGCCTTTTGGCAACCCAACCTGTGATGTATGGGTGTATGTATAGACTGGTGTGTTTATCAATAATACCTGAGTGGGGCATGGTGTCAAAAGCCTTGGCAAGGTCCAGGTAGTATGTGTGAACCACCTCCCCCATCATCTAACTTCTTGGTGACTGTATATATATAGGTTCAGTAGGCATGAACTGCACTCAACCAAGCTGACCTGGGTTGGGTCACGTGTTTGGAGGTTACCAATGTCTTTGTTAATGAGTGCCATGAGGATGTGATTCATACCATTGCAGACCAGGCTAGTCAGGCTTATGGGGAGGTAGTTACTATGGTCAGTTGTGATTCCACCTTGATGGAGTGGAATAGCCGTTGCCACGCGCTATTGTATGGGCATGTAGCCTATGGAGAGGCTGAGGTTGGAAAGCTTAATTAGGTGGGGGGCCAGGTTGTATTGTACAGTTTGCAAGATGCAGTCTGGAACAACATCTGCCTCCATTGACGCTGTGTTCTGCTGTCAGAGAGGGCCATTTCCACCTGTGTGTCTCTGATGTGTGGGATACAGTATCTTTCGGGTAGTGTTGTGGGCTCTTTAGGGGGTGAAGTATGCACTGAATGTATATGCAAGGATGTTGGCAATATCAGTAGGGTCAGCATATTTTGTGCTATATTCCACCGGCACAGTGCAAATCTGTGTGTCACCACTTAGATCCTTGACATAGCCAAAGAAGGCTTTGTGGTTATCTTTCGAATCCTTGCGTATTCTCCTGCTGATGTTAGCCTTGGATGATGTCATGAGGGACCTACATATCATACTAATAGTGGTCACAGATGTCTGCCCTTCGTGGGTTTTGCTGTTTGTCTGGAACACTGTCCTACTTCTGTAGTATAGCCTGTTTATTGCAGATGTCCACCAGACTAATGTCCTTGTCTAGCAGGAGTGAGTCTTGGTTTACCAGTGATGGCATGATCCATACATCCCTGTAGGTGCTTATAAACTGCATTTGTAAATCTGTCTGTATCTTGAGCAGTGTTTCCCCTTAGCGTGGCAGCTGTGAAACCCCCCACCCCTGTCGCTAGTAGTGTAAATTTAGCTGTAGGAGAGGTATACACTGTGGTATCTGTGGGTGGGGGAGATGCTTGGGTGTGGAAACAGTGAATAGTTCATGGTCAGATCTAACCAGTAACCAGTTAACCTCTGCTGTGGTGCACCTGTTGCACAAGTTGGTGATGACCACTTCTAGTATGTTTCCACCCCTCATTAGGAAGGTTACCACCTGATACAGGGCATATGAGGTGATAAATTCCAAGAAGTGCTGGGCCTGGAAGTGAGTACTGGAGTATGTTTCCCAGTTAATGGTATGGTAGTTGACATTGACCAATCCCATGGTGTGCATTAGGACTGTCATGTTCTCCACTATCTCCAAGTAGGTGGAGTGGTGGTCATGGGTCACGGAGGGTGATCCGTAGCAGGCCACAGTTTACATTGCAGTTGTGGCTGATGTTAGCTGCACATGGATGATCTCAGAAGTATCATGCTGCCCCACTAACCTGGATGTGTAGGCATCCCTAATGAATATGGATACACCCCCTCCATGTCTGTGTCAGTCCATGTTCTGTGGCTGAAATGCGTGGTATGGGTTGTAGTCTGGTAGTGCTGGTGTGCTCTCAGGAGCCTTAAGACAGATGTCAGTTACTGCACAGATGTTGATGTTGTCCATCCTGAGGAGTGCTGTGAGTGCATGCATGTTGTGATCATGACCCCTGGTGTTGAGTAGCATAACCCTCATTGATTCTGCTATTGTGCTGTTTATGGAGCTGGTATTCACCTTTGAGACTTTCCTAAATAAGGCACCATGGGGGCACCAATAGCCTTGGCCAGCATTCCAAAGCCTAAGGCTGACACATAGGCCGGTATGGTATTGTTGCATGCATGTTCCCCATCTGTGCTTGTTTTTCATCTCTCCTTTAGGTAACCTACTGGTAAGCAATAGAAAGCCTTAAACTTATACAAGTCTTCAACCTTCCAAGATAGGCTTTTGGAGTGACTAAGTATCAGTGTTCTGTATGCTCTTGCTGTACTTAACTCTTTCCTGACTTCATGGTGATTTCTCACTGTATATTGTGATCTGATTATTCACATATTATGGCTGTGATGGCCTGCACTTTAGAGGTTCACAGATAGCCTACTACCTATCTGCCCAAGGGCAATTAGAAGCATAGCTACAGTGTGTTGGCTTTCTCTGCACCATTGATGAAGTAACTGAGTCTCTGTCGAGCATAGCCAATGAAGCAATACCAGGCAGAGTTGCTGGAAGCTGTTGAAGACTGGGGTTGTGGAGGGTGATAGGGGCACTTATTGATCTAAAGAGGGCATGTTAATGTGACAATTCAGCACCATTCAATTTCCCCAACAGGTCTCGCAGCTATCAAACTGGACAGGCTCCCCCACCCCCTGGCTGTATGGTTCTGGGACACATGATCCCAGGGGTGTATATTCTGTTACCCATTCACACAACAAGATTTCCCTTGAAGTGTGTCAGTGAGGGGCTACACAGTACATTTGTTATATGTTGTTATTTCAAGAGTAAGCGAAGTTCAGTGGGTTTGGGGGCCTCTGCCCTTTGCTTAGCCTAGCTTACACATAGAAATCATCTAAATAGGAAATAGGCAGAAGCAACGTTAATGTCAACAGTGTAATGGTTACAGCATCTGCATAGTATCTGTGCATTTGAGGTCCCAATCCCGATAAAGGAGGGATGTTTATCATGTTCAAAAGTATACCTTAACCACAGCTTGCATATATAGGTAGTAATCGTTTGTATAATAAACATTTGAAACACCCATATAAACCCATGTGTGCTGCAGAGTACAGTCGACAGAGAATGTAATGTTATGTCAGCACATAGTGAGATGTTACTTCACTGACATGTATATATCCTGAGTAGTTAGCGGATGTGGCCTTGTTTGCGTGCACAGGTTATACATTACAAAAGTTGTTTAACTTTGTTTAAGCACTGATATAATGTCACACAAACACTTTTAAACATGCTTACAACTGCTTACATGAGCCTTATTCTGGAGTCAAAAACATTTGGAAAGCATCGCAGGTGTTGAACCCTGGACCATGCACACTATAGTCATGGGACTTACCATTCAGCCATCTGAGGTTTATACATGTTTTATGGTCATGAGACTACACCTTATACCATATGCATTCCACTGGTATGATCACAAATGGGACAGTCACTTTGTGTACATATGTACAGTACATTGTAATGTAATGTAGTTTGTGAACTAACACATTCCAGTCTACATATGTATTACTGTTGCAAATTAATATGAAATAAATATATCTATATATATATATATATATATATATATATATACATGTCAGTGATGTCTGCACACACACACACACACACACATACACACATATATATATATATATATATATATATATATATATATATATATATATATATATTATATACAGTTATATCAATAGCCATATATATAAACATCTATGAACACACTTCTTGGCACAGAAGCACTCCAAAGGAATTGGAGTGCACACAAAACACATGCAGCTCTGGTATTATAACTATTAATATTAACCTAATTCACCATAGAAGGGATGGTTGTTGTGTATGTAAAGATTGGGGTGAGGGAGTAATGATGGGTAATGAAATCATGCATCAGGGAGACCTGGGTCGGATGTTCAATAAGTGAATTGGAGGGGTATACATGGAGTATGGGGACAATATAAAAAGGACACAAAACAGGAACCTTTCTCATTCATAATACACCCTGTCATGTCACATTGCAACACCTAATTTCACAAACATATGAACATTAACATGTATCAGACATATGTACACTAACTGACTGTCACATTTGTTTTCAGTAGTGAGAAATGCCTGCAGTAAAATGTATATTCGAAACACCATAACATATGTACATTTGTACATATCTCAGATGCCTTAGTGGTAAAGTCAGTGACTGTGATGTTCCTGGCCCCAAGTTCAAGGGCTGTTAAGTTATTTTGAGGGCCAGAATAAGGGCTGTTGGATGCAGGTGGATTAAAGCACTCTTAAGCAGTTGTAAGCGGGTTTCCACATGTTTGCGCGACGGTATGCGGCACTGAAACATGGTAAATGGAGAAGCGCTTCACAGGTTTAACCTTTGCTTAACATCGCACAGAGCATGGGCAAACCTGCTTACAACCAGGTAAATGTGCATTATTCACACTTTCCCTACCAGTGCCTACTCTGAGAGGTAAAATAATAACACCTTCCAGGATTAGAACCCGCAACTATGTACTCCACCCCTAGAGTAACCGAACACTAAGCTACCTGGGATGTACCTATCCCAGTTGTGTATGCAGACAGGTTAAAACACAAAAGGGAAGAATGTGTTGAAATAGGACAACCCGCCATGTACCCAATGAAAGGTGTATGCTCATATATAGATGTTTGTCTTTTCGGCTTTTCCCGGTTAGGGGTCGCCACAGCGGAACTCCGGTCTGCTAATGATTGGTAGAAGATTTTTATGGTGCCGAGTTGCCAGCCCGATGTCCAACCTTCAATGAAGGCATGCCCATTCACGCATGTCTTTCTAACACCACTCGACCACGGGGAGGACATGCAGACTCCACACAGAAGGAACTCCAGCCGAGAATCAAACAGGAGAACCTCTTGCTGTGAGGCAAAAACACTACCGCTGCACCACCGCGGCTTGTCGATATATACAGGTCTACATATATATGTAGATATACAGATAGGTTAAAAACATCTACACATCTATGGAGGTACAGATAAATGTATGCAATAATAACACACACACACACACACACACACACACACACACACACACACACACACACACACACACACACACACATACGTGTGTGTAGACAGCATCCGAAGTGTTCATATCTGAGTATAACATGGACCATAGCAATCACACATTCCGCCCCCCCCCAAACACTATGAACATAACATATGAATAGTATATGCCAATACACTATTACAAATATGTTCTATGGACACAGTCACCAACACAACTGCAATGACTGCAAATATCCATGACAGAAATACACAGACAGCTTTCATTTTGCAAAACTTTGTTACATTCTGATGTATTGCCAAAAGGATTTAAGGACTAACAGTCATACCTCTCACCCAATCAGTGATAAATTTCAACAGAATCAGGGACAAAGCCAGAAAAAAATCAGGGACAATCAGGGACACGTTTAAAATATTTGTGCTATTAACTTGAGACATTCACAGAATCACAGCATATGAATTAATGTACATTTTGTAAGGTAAAAGAAATCTACAACTCTTAATTATTGCCATTATTCATTAAGTTTAATTCACCAACTTTCCTCCAAAAGTCACAAGTTTTAGGGGGGATTAAGAGGGACACAGCTAAAATTTGAGTCAAAATCAGGGATGTCACTGAAAATCAGGGACAGTTGAGAGGTCTGTACCTGCATGCTATACAGGAAGCATTTAACAGTGCCTTAATGAATCAGCCTGCAATTACCATAGTATTACTCCACTAAGGGATAGGTGGTCACATAGGGAAAGAACACCCACACACATATAGACATTGTATAAAAGGGGTTCCTACACACCTGCATGTGCTATGTACACCCACCAACATCTATCCCACAACCAAAAAAATTACATCAGTACATACTGTCATACCATAACCAATTATTCAACTACTGTACAACATCTGCTGAAACCTTAACATACCTGGACAGAGACACACTAACATGGCCCTATGTGAAATAGTTGCTGTTATACAGTTGAACAGCTGCTGATGTAACAGGGTTTGTAAGAACTAATCAAGTTTCAGAGGGTTGAAAGGTTCGTACACCAGGAAGTGTTACCGAGTACTGATTATCAGCACAGTATGATACACAGTAACACCAAACTAAATATGTCTGGTAAGCACACTGTAAACCCCCTAACATTATATGCATAGCTATGTAGCCTTGAGCTGGTCAAACAATCTGGCCAGACTGAAACATATGCAGAAGTATTAGGTACAGACAAACCCTGCAGAAGTAGCAATGTTCAGAAATATAACAGCAGTACTCACATTTAGACAAAATCCTCTAGGCATTACACACAATATGTTACTGTTCGTCTCCATACAGCTGTTGCAATATATTCCAAACAACACTTCCATGCTGTCTTCCTCACAAGTAAGGCAAAGGGACAACACCCCAGTGGAGTACTCAGTTATACTCCACTGTGGCCATGGTATTGGCTAAGGCAGTAGCAGCACAGCTTATGTGCATGTAATTAGCTACTTAGAACACCAATTGGTTATCAGGATAGCACGTTACTGATCTGTAACTATAAAAGGTTGCCTTGTCACACATTCAAACCATCTGTATCTACCTGTAGGACAATACAAAACACTGAAAGATGAACCAAAAACAAGTATTATACTAGTCAATAACACCTCCAGTTACTAAGAAGGTATGTATAACATGTAGTATGTCTGTGTATGTAGTACCTGTTCTGTATGAATTACAGTGTAATCAATGCATATAGTGGAAATAGCTATCTTGTAGCAATGTATTGTTGAGCAGTAGTAATGCTTGTAGTATTCTATGTGTGTACTGCTGTAGGTCACAAGGCAAACTCCGCATACACCACAAGGGATGATATGGGCTTGGAACTCACCAATTCGCTTCCAGTCATTGTCAGTGTCAGGATTGGTCCAACAAGTATGTGCTATAACAGGGGATAGTATATGTCGATATACTGTAACAGTCGACATATGAATGGGTGTAAAAGTAAGATGAACATGTCAAAGGTGGGCTTACCATGCAAATATGTTGTGCATTGTGGAATATTGTGCCAATAACTGTGTAATGTACAGTAGTTTAGGCAGATCTGTATTCCATTCTGCATAGCAGTTCTGTTATGTTATGCAAACAGTAGTTATGTCTATTGGCAATTACAATACTCAATAACAGGATACATATCATTTGTATTCATTTGACAGTTTAGCAGCATGATAGCAAAGATAATTGGAAGAGCTAGGTAACTATCCATGCACATAACACATGTAATATCCACCTCTCTAGTATCGTTTGCAAGCAATAACAGCTGTGCATGTGTACATGTTATGCAAATGTATAGTGACCCTTGTTACAGGGCTGGATCTCTCTAGTATCATTTGCAAGCAATAACAGCTGTGCATGTGTACACATTATGCAAATGTGTAGTGACCCTTGTTACAGGTCTGGACCTCTCTAGTATCATTTGCAAGCAATAACAGCTGTGCATGTGTACATGTTATGCAAATGTGTAGTGACCATTGTTACAGGGCTGGACCTCTCTAGTATTGTTTGCAAGCAATAACAGCTGTGCATGTGAACATGTTATGTAAATGTGTAGTGACCCTTGTCACAGGGCTGGACCTCTCTAGTATCATTTGCAAGCAGTAACAGCTGTGCATGTGTACATTTTATACAAATGTGTAGTGACCATTGTCACAGGGCTGGACCTCTCTAGTATCGTTTGCAAGCAATAACAGCTGTACATGTGTACATGTTATGCAAATGTGTAGTGATCCTTGTCACAGGGCTGGAATGCTCTAGTATCATTTGCAAGCAATAACAGCTGTGCATGTGTACATGTTATGCAAATGTGTAGTGACCCTTGTTACAGGGCTGGGCCAAATGGCTATGTGCACACCTACATAGAGTGGATATTGAGAGTAGAGACACACTGGTTGAACTACCAGGTTTGTGTAGCCTAACCTCTCATTACCAAACTAACAGCCACTTGCACATACTGTATGTAAGGTAGTGCACAGCACTGGTAATGAAACAGTTTGCACATCATCTTTAACTTCAGTGTAACATCTGCAGTAGGAGTGTAAGATGTAGGAGACAGCTGCCCATGTGTAATAGCCACTTCATAGGTGATGGCTTACACTATCTGATTATATCCTGATCATGTTGATAGTGGCATCAGAGTCTACTGATACATGACTCTGTTTGGAGAGTGGGTGTCTGTGCCCAACAGAACTCATGGTCCTGGTAGATATGTGAGTATATACCCAGAGAAGGAAACAGACCTGTAGACACTTGCATCATCTGTAATCAACTAATAGGATGTGATATGCTCCTCAGAAGAGGATTGCTGCTAAAGGTAGCTACAATGTTTCTGTAATAGCCACTGTTGTCATGTCCATAACACAAATATTTACATGTGAGCATCACTGTCTAAAACATCTTCATAAGCAATAAGTAAACTAAATACAGTATTTGGTACTTGTAGTACTGAATGCTCATACAGATATGTCCACTAGTCAGTTACTGGCATTTACTAATGTCAGCTTTGTGTATGTGGCCATCCTGGGGGAATATAATCTCTATGCCATGTACACTGCCAAACCCACCTAACACCATGCCCCACACATTGTTTGGGATGCAGCTACAGGGGTAAGCTGGAAGGCAGCCCAGTCTATAGCCATGATTGGACTAGACAGTCATGAGGTGTAGGTTAACACATCCATCTCATCATCACAACCAACACATACCCTTAATAGAACAGAGTGAGGACACCCACACACACTACCAGCAATCACACACATTCACAGATGCTTCTAAGTATCTGGCCAAACAAGTGACCTACCAAGCTGGAAGAGACAGACAACGAAAAACACAAACTATATGACATAGTTTGCATAATTGTGCCACACCTCAGAACACGTTGCTGGAAACATGCCCAACAGTACTCATTTGTGAATGCAAACTCTAGCACTATGTTACACACCAACCTATATGAGGGCATACATACTGTTAGCTACCTGTCTGCCACAATTAGCCACATACCCATACACTCAGACCACCTTTTGAACTATACACATGGCTCTGGCATATTCCATGTTGTTGTGTAGGACCTGTGATGCAGTAGCCTGGACTGCATGAAAACACATGTAGGAACTGACAGGTCTTGCAGCCCATGCAGGTATGTCCCAAGGTTTGGGTAGCATTCTGCCATTGGCCAGAATGATACTGCAGTACAGGGACAAAAGGATTGTATTCCACAATTGTCTAGTGCAGTGGTGCAAGTCAAAGGGTATCCAGTATCTGTCTGCCTGGGATAACATGGTTGACAGACCATGATGCTTTGCCAGACAGGGCCCGCACCTGTCACTCCTGGGAATCTGGATACTTCCTAGGGTTCATGCTTTCCTTATAGTGCCTTCATCATGCACAGTTCAAGTGAAGGTCCACTGCTGTTACAGGGACAGCCAAGCAATAAACTGCGGGTCTCGCTAAAAAATGATCCATGTCAGAAACACTATATGGGCACACATACATCAATCCCTAACATGAAGAACATATCTGTGCAGTGGCTGAGACATGTTTCAATGCTCCGGAGAGCACACCTGCATGACCATGTTATAACACATACCTCACCTCTTGCCCATTATCCTTTATTGGAGCACATGAGCTGCAGGTGCTTCCATATTCCTGAAGGATATGTACACCCCCACACTAGTTTATAGGTTCATAGGTTCATAGGTTGGTACTAGGCTATCAGCTCTAGGGCCTATACAAGCCTAGCCATAACACTTCCCTGGCTATTTCTTCCTACACTATTTTCTTCCCTGGACCCCTGTTGAGCAGGGTGACTGACGTGATCCCTGGGGTGAATTTCCTTTCTCCCATCCAGTCATCAAGGTTCATTTTGAAGAGGGCCAAAGAGGTGCTCTGCTTGACATGTATGGGCAGTCTATTCCAGAGTCTGGAGAGTTTCTGGGTCAGGAACCTATCCCTCCAGCATGTTTTGTTTATTGTGTTGACAAGGTTTCGATCCCTGGAGTGTGTGGCTCTGAGGGATTGGGATTACTTTAAGTGTAGCATGTCCAACAGCTCTGGGTTTGACATGGCCTTGTATGTTAAGCAGAGATCACCTCGGAGTGGATGATATGCGACAGAGTATAGCTGGAGTTTCTTAAGGCGGTCAGCATTGGGCATCTGCTTTAGGCCTGTGATTCTTTTAGTGAGGTATTTTTGTGGCCTTTCCAGTTGTTGCAGATGTCTTGATAGGTACACACCAAATGAGGCGTTGTATTCTATAGTGGGTCTAATGAGGGATGAGTACAGTGGGACAATGACCTCCTTTTTTCCTGGATGAAAAGCCCTTAGTGATGTGTGCCACATAGAAGGATTTCCTGACTGTTGTGGTGATGTGGTTATTGAAGGTGAAACCACTGTCCACCTGTGTCCCTAAGTCTCTTATTACACTTTTGATGTTTAATGTACTGCCACCTATGTGGTAATTCACGGGTACATGTTTTATCCTAAAGGAGATAACTATACATTTCTTGGCATTGAGCTTTAGCCCGTGGCTCTGGCACTAAGTATCTGTTTCTGTAAGGCCCTTTTGTAGAGTATCAACATAATTTAGGGATTCAATAATGGCTCCCAGTTTGCAGTCATCTGCGAACTTTGTTAGCCAGAGTCCTTTAGTACTGATCTGTACTTCAGAGAAGTAGATGCCAAACAAGAGAGGTGCCAGGACTTGCATAACTTCAGATGCATTATGCTGTGCAACTACCTTTGTGCCAAAGTGGAATTCAAATTGCACCTTGCTACAGATCACCCACCATGCTGCGGATTTCCCATTTGTCATAATGTGCTGTTATGGGGAAGATTAAGTCTGAGACAGAAAACCATAATAATGGCTACTCTCAACTATTCCAACTATTCCATTATGAACTGGGAAGACTCCTCATCTACCAACACCTGCGCTCAGTGCATGTTGGATTCCATCAACCCCAATGACCTGGATCACAGTTGTCACACAAACAGGGTCAACAGTATGCTACACATAGTCAGTCTCCAATGCCAATGTTATGTTTCCTAAGAGCAGAGTGGTGACTGTCATGGCACCCATGCAGATGGACAATGCATGTGCAAATGCTGAATCCTACATAAATGAACCTTAAGCAGTGAGTGCACCATTGAAACAGAACCAGGATTCACCCAAACACAAACAAGAAAACAAACTGGTGGTACCATGCTTTAAACTGTACCACAGAAGGTAGTAACTGTTGCAAGAGTGAACACACATGAGTGTAGGTCATCCCTGGTCAGCCTCAGTAAAATGCAGATACATCATATAAAACCACACAAAGCTACTGTGAAACTAATCAGCCACATATTATGAGGCCAAGCACAGAGCATTCTATAACTGTGTCATTAATTGTAATGGCAACGACAAGACCTGCCGTGCTGCACAGCACTATGGCATGGGAAGTACTGCACCTACAGAAATAGCACCTGTTCATCCAGATAGGGTCATGGTGAACCTAAACCCCCTCCAACTCCCCCCCTCCAACAGGTACACTTAGTAATATATCCATGTACACTACAGGGCCCCTGTAATAAAACTATGCAGGTACAAGCTGCACTCTCTATAGCCATACATACAGCTTTCATGGAACCTGTCAACATCCCAGGGTGTATCCTACACAAATGTAGAACAATCAGCTATCCACATACACATCATGTTCAATCATAGCTCCATGTCAGGCTGTGTACACACCGAATGGTGTACAGCAACAGTTATCACACCCCACAAAGGGGGAGACACCATTGATAATGGGAAATAGTGCATAACTACCCTACTGAGTCTGGTCTGTAAGGCCATGAACCGTGATCATCATATTTGATGTATTCAGTACAGATGTAGATGACAATAGAGTTGATTCACACTGCATATCATGACCTTGCCAGGTTGTAGGACACCATCACCCATACTGTGTTCCAGCTACACTCAGTAAACTAGGTGTATATTCCTATGTCACAGGAGTGGTTGGCAACTGGACTGCTGGCAGAACCAACACTACAGAAGGTGTCTGACTAATAAACGCACATCAAACCAGTGCCAGTCACAGTAATACAAGGTTCATTCCTGGTACTCCCCCTCTTTGTTATCTATACCACACAGACTAACACAGAAAGCATCAGCCTATTGATGTTTGCAAATGACTATGAACTAGTTGCAATAGTTGACTCAATGAGTGCTGCGTTCAACATACAGAAGGGCCTTTGTGTGTCAGATGTGCTGTGTGTGAAGTATGGCCACAATATGACAGCTAAGTATTGCATTGTCATCCCCTGTGTTAAAAACCCTGTACCCATGAACTACCACCTAGGCAGTGGTCAACAAAATGGCAACTGTGTGTATGGGATGCAGCTGGACAGTAGTCTTTCCTTTGATAGTTACTTCACCACACAAGTCAGGTAGTCATATGTGGCACCCCTAATCATGACAGGGTGCCATCCAGGAATATAGAGATAATTGCTCAGCCATACTCAACACTCATGTGACTCATAATAGATCACATATTCCCTTTAAGGGTTAGTGCCCATGTGTAGATGGCCTACACTGCCCTTCCCAATCCCTAGCTGCACTATGTAGCATGCAGCCTACCCTGAATAAAGCCATGTCCAACCCAGAGGTGTTGGACATGCTACACCTAACACATCCTGATCCCAAATAAACACATACTTCATGGACATCCACCTTTCTAGTACAAGGATCACAACATGCCTGACAGATCTCTGTCCCATACACTTAACATACTCTTGCCATACTATGCATCCCTGTCCAGTGAAGCTGCACATTGTCCCTCTCTGTGACATGGTGTGATGACCACATGCCAAATATATCAGTAACCCTGTGGATCAGTTCTGTGGCACTGCTTGAACTAGCCACTGAAATTTATCTGTCTGTTGCCTACAGCTAGGTAACCTGTCTGCCTAGGCTCATAAATGGCTTAGGGCATATAGCTTACTAGATCACTATGACCATACATGCTATAGTTGATATCCAACCCTGCAAATACCATCAGGCTAGCTATTGTCCCATGTGTTACACATGTGCAACACAGGCAATACATGGCAGGATGCTACACAGCTGTACAGTGCCATGTAGATGTAAATGGCAAAACACATACATGCTTGTAAGTCTGCAGGGTCACAGGTCATGTCCCTAACGGCTATGTATGACTATATATGTGACATATACACAGCATTACGGTCAATTGCATTAATGTGAACACATCCAGGCATGTGCTGATAGGTAAAGACACCAGTACAAACATACAGACATTTTCACGTCAAGACAACATCCACATGGCGTATGAGCAATGTCATCACATGACACACACACATATGGCGATAACATTACATCACCAGTAAGTGTCAAATGTATGTGACTTATACATGTCAGTGGTGTTAGTGTCATGTAGATTTGCAAAGACTTATTTGTAATCTTAATAAATGTGATACACTGGTATGTTCAGCTGTACTTTTGTACTTCTTTGTGAGTTACTGTGACCTGTCTCCATCATTATGTCTTCCAGTTATACCACGTAGCAGGCTGTGAGCATACACCCACTTGGAGGATGAGGTCCTCATCCCATACCTCCTCGACAACCATACAACACTCTTCAGCCATGTGCCACAGGATGCACAGCAGTGGGATGCCCTGTATCAGGAACTCCGCAGGAGGGTAAATGATGTTGGCGGTCACAATCACACCTATCAGCAGGTGCGCTGACACTGCACTGACCTCATAAGACAGGCAAAACAACGTGCTAATGCAATTGCCATGGAACAAGGTGCAACAGGTGGGTTACCACTCACCCAGCCCCCACTCACATGTACCGAGGAGCTACTGGCCAACCTGGGGACACCTGCAGACCTCCATCCACAAGCTTTAGCTGGTATTGTGGAGGTGGATGTCTCTCAACCACCGAGCCTGGAGTTGCCTGGTAAGTCAGTACTGCACATATAACACAACTATATTTCACATAGTTACATGTGTTAATGAACAATATGTAATGTATCATCATATGCAAGGCATGTATGCACACATGCCACATACTATAGTCTGCTACTCTATGTATGCACAGATGTGCATACTCCATAGTATAGTATATTGTACTGGCTTATGTGCTATAATGGACATTGCACCCTGTAGCTATCACACAGGTGTGGAAAATGATCTTACTGCTGTGACACTCCTGTTTAGGTACCTCTGGCATTTTGCAGCGATAGCAGCTTGTGTCAAGTGAGATTGTTATTATTTACCAGGCTTGATAATGCACAGATCATATTAATTGCATGCTATCTCTCATAGTACACATACACATAATGTATGGTGGTCCTGTTAATAGACACTGGTCAGACCTGCAATGCATCACAGTGGTTACCTATGTGAAACAATTGAAGACTATATGAAACACCTACACTAAACCTTCCAAACTGTCATTGCCAGATGTGTGGACAACTGTGAATACAATGGTGGAGGTGTGTTTCACTGTAGGGACAGGTACTACATATCAGCATTACACATGTTGGGAATACAAACAGTACTGTACAGAGAGCATATGTGTGCACACACTCTAAATGTGTTGGAGCTGGAGTATGACCGGCTCACAGGATACACCCTTGTGGATTATACCCTTGCTATGAATATCACACAATGTCATGTGCTATCTGACATGTCCATGGCATGTAGTGGGCTGACTGCAACACTGCTCAACTATCCTGCAAAACATGATGTCTCACATCCCATATATACCACCCTTTGTCTGCATAACCCTGTCCTCAGTGGAGTATATGACATCTATGGGTGTATGTCATATGGGATAACACTTACATGTGAAATAAGATGGCCATCACAACCACTGGACAGAACATGTGTACACATGGCCATGAAGGATGGCCAGAGACATGAAGCAACACACACAGTAGAAGTGATGTACATATGTGTACACCCTGTTGTACATTGGCTCGACACAATACAACTATGGCCTTTGTGTAATGGTGATATTGCAGATGTGAAACACTAAACATCATACAGGCCTGTGCACAGCTTGTGTAGGCATAACATGAAACCACCACATAACATGTCTTGAACATCTTGAGTGTGTCACAACATGAAAGCATTCACCTATACAGTATCCAAATACATACATGTGTTGCACAACATACACATACAACCACATCAGGCCACAGATACAGTACATTCACCTTGCTGGTGTCAGACATCACTGTCATGCCTGCTCCTCATGTGTGTGAGGTACACAGATCATGTGGGACATAGAGTACTGCTAAGTTAGCCATGTGTGGGTATAGTTGCCAGGCATCAGTAATATGGTTGCAGATGTGCAGGGGTGTCATCCGTATACCCTTCTGTGACCCGTGTCACACATTCCACATTAGGGTTTAGTGTGTATACACCTCAATGACATGGGTCACATTCCACATTAGATATGTATTGTATGTGAACATAGTCATAGCTATGAACTGTGTCAATAGCTCACACTGTATAGCAATTGTGAAGCCACATGATGCCCTGCAATGGCTATGCACATCAGCTCAATGTGCTGTATGTCACTGCATATTTGTAGGGTGGACAGACAACATTGCGTCAGCTGAAGGCCCATGTTAGTATAACACGTCCCTGCATTGGGACACCATTACTGTACTATAGATTGGAAAGGACACCATTGTGTTACACATGTATGCATATTATTCAACATATCAGCAGAAGACATGTCATACTACATGTGATTGGCAAGGTCATACCCCACACATCAGGCCGGTGTACTGTAAACCTGTGCTGGTCTGTGGTACCATTGCAAAGTAGGGACAGCCATGTCAAACATGTGTGCACAGCCACATGCATAATGTCTGTAGACTCAGCTCAGGGGTAGGCGGAATAATGTAGAACAGACATGCACTGCTTTGGAGGAGATATGCAAGCTAGGGCTCAGGCAAACATAGTTTGAAGTTGACATACCCTTCTGCTCATGTCCTCACACATAGGGGGCAGTGGCCAACACAAAGCATCAGTGGCAGATGTACAAAGGTCAGCGATGGTCTGTTAACATGTGGTGTATGTTGCACACACCATGGCAGTGTGGTGCAATGGTGCAAAGTGCATGCATTGTGTTGCAGGTATGGGGCATAGGCTACTAACACAAATGGTGCAATACAGGTATGTATGCTAACCAATACTATAATTGTGTAAGGTGCATGCCATCTGCTATAACACATGCATGCTGTTGTGCGCAACTCAGGGATGTATGATAACTACCACTATAATTGTCAAAGCTGAATGGCATCTGCCATATCACCTGCATGTAGCATGTGTCTGTGTGTGGCTGTGTGTGTGTCTGGTGTGTCAGGTACAAGCATGCAAAATCTGAAGGTAATGCTACTCAATGCTAGAAGTCTAAACCTCAAAATGCACTCTCTCGAGGCACTCCTAAAAATGGAGAACATCGATATCTGTGCAGTAACTGAGACCTGGTTCAAGGCTCCAGAGAGCACCCCTGCAATACCAGGCTACAACTCTTACCACACTTTTCGGCCACCAAACCAGGACCAAAACACTAAAGGTGGAGGAGTGTCAATATTCACCAAGGATATTCACACCACCAGGCTAGTTGGCCAACACAATGTGTCTGAAATTCTCCAAGTGCAACTAACACTAGGTAAGACTGCAATCCAAATTGTAGCTTGCTACAGATCCCCCACCATACCCCAAGATTCTCACTACACCTTTCTAAACATACTGGAAAATATTAAGATAGAACCAAACACCCTAATACTGGGTGATTTTAACTACCCTGCCATTAACTGGGAAAACTACTCATGTCCCAACACCTTTATGCTAACGGTTCTTGGAATTCATAAATTCCAACACCCTGGATCAACTAATCCATAGTCCCATCAGGGGCTCCAATATCCTAGACCTGGTCATTACCAACATGGGAAATCAATGCTCCATACCTATGGTCACCCCTCGTTAGACAGGTCTGACCATAAGCTAATCAACCTTAACCCCCACATCCCACCCCCAACGCCCAGTAAAGAAACCCCCATAAAAAACTTCTCCAAAGCCAACTTCATGCTACTCAAGTCAGAAGTGACAAACTTCATGACACCCATGCAGACAGGAACTGAAAGTTCAACTGCTGAATCCTACACTAAGGCACTGTATGAGCACATCCACTCATGCATGAATCATGCCATCCCAAATAGAACCAAAATGCTCTCATCCAAAAAAAGGAAGCCTATCTGGTGGTCCCCTGCCATAAACAAACTTTACAACAAAAGGAAGAAACTTTTGCAGAAAAGAGGAAAATAACAGGATGCAAAAAACTCCCTTACTAGCCTCAGTAAGAAACTGAGATGCCTCATAAAATCCTCCAAAGCTAGTTACGAAAATAAAATTGCCAAAGATTCCAAAGACAACCACAAAGCATTCTATAACTATGTCAAGAATCTAAATGGCAATGCTCAGATCTGCTCTGAGCTAAAACAGAATGGCATTAAATATACTGATCCGAAGGATATTGCCAATATCCTGGCAGATCGATTCAGTGCCAACTTCACCCCTCTCACCCCTAAATGGCCCATCTCAATACTGGAAGATTGCCAAATTCCAGTAATAACGGCCACACAGGTACAAAACACTCTCTAAAGCCAAGAATACAGCATCCATGGGACCAGATGACATCCCGCTGTGTACTACATGAACTACAATATGAACTGGCACCTCACCTAAGTGTCATGTTTAATCATAGCCTCACCTCAGGTTTCATGCCCACTGAGTGGCAGAGCTACAGTTATCCCAATCCACAAGGGGATCCACCTTGGATCCCGGAAACTACCGTCCCATCAGTCTGACAAGCCTTATCTGCAAGGCCATGGAGCGTATTATCATGGAACTTATAAACAAAGACATTGGCAACCTTCAAACACTGGACCCCACCCAGTTTGGGTTTGTGAAGGGCCGATCTTGTCTCCTGAACCTGATTGACTTCTTTGAATCAGTCTCCAGAGCCATGGACAAGGGTAAGGTGGTCCACACAGCCTAGCTAGACCTAGCCAAGGCCTTTGACACCATCCCCCACTCTGGAATCATAGATAAACTTACTAAGTTGGGCATTAATCCCTATGTCACCCAATGGGTTGCTAAATGGCTTACTGATAGAACCCACACTGTAAAAGTAGCCGACTCCAAATCCAGCTCCAGACAAGTGACAAGTGGAGTACCTCAGGGTTCAGTCCTGGGGCCGCTCTTGTTTGGCATCTACTTCTCTGAAGTACAGGTCAACACTAAGGGACTCTGGCTAACAAAGTTTGCAGATCACTGCAAACTGGGAGCCATTATTGAATCCCCAAATGATGTGGATACTCTACAAAAGGGCCTTACAGAAACAGATGCTTGGTGCCAGAGCCATGGGCTCAAGCTCAATGCCAAGAAATGTATTGTTATCCCCTTTGGGAAAAAACATGTATCCATGAATTGCCATATAGGTGGCAGTACACTAAACACAGAAAGTGTGATAAGAGACTTAGGGACACAGGTGGACAGTGGTCTCACCTTCGATAACCACATCACCGCAACAGTCAGGAAATCCTTCTATGTGGCACACCTCATCACGGAGGGCTTTTCATCCAGAAAAAAGGAGGTCATTGTCCCACTGTACTCATCCCTCATTAGACCCATTATAGAATACAACGCCCATTTGGTATGTACCTCTCAAGACATCTGCAACAACTGGAAAGGCTTCAGAAATACCTCACTAAAAGAATCACAGGCCTAAAGCAGATGCCCTACGCTGACCGCCTTAAAAAACTCCAGCTATACTCTGTCACATATCGTCTACTCAGAGGTGATCTCTGCTTAACATACAAGGCCATGTCAAACCCAGAGCTGTTGGACATGCTACACTTAAAGAAATCCCAATCCCTCAGAGCTACACGCTCCAGGGATCTAAACCTTGTCATCACAATAAACAAAACATGCTGGAGGGATAGGTTCCTGACCCAGAGACTCCCCAGACTCTGGAATAGATTGCCCATACATGTCAAGCAGAGTGCCTCTTTGGACCTCTTCAAGAGGAACCTTGACGATTGGATGGGAGAAAGGAAATTCACCCCAGGGATCACGTCAGTCACCCTGCTAGACAGGGGTCCAGGAAAGTAAATAATGTGGGAAGAAATAGCCAGGGAATTGTTATGGCTAGGCTTGTATAGGCCCTAGGGCTGATAGCCTAGTACCAACCTATGAACCTATGAACCTATGTGTCTGTGCATGTGTGTGTCTGTGTGTGTGTCTGTGTGTGTGTGTGTGTGTGTGTGTGTGTGTGTGTGTGTGTGTGTGTGTGTGTGTGTGTGTGTGTGTGTGTGTGTGTGTCTGTAATTGGTATAACTTGTAATGTACAGTTCTTGTCTTCCCCTCACAGGTGTTGATGTAGGTGCGTTGCCCTCCTGTAGTCTACCTGATGTTAGTGTCCCCATAGACTTTAGCAGTGATGATGATAGTATGATTGAGGCATGGGCAGGGTTGTCAGGGGCTGAATCTGTGCCATTGGTTGCCATTCCACCTGTATTCCCCTCATCCTTGCACACAGTTCCCCTGCCTACACATACCCCATCACCACCGGCCATAGAGGAAGAACAGTTGGCGGGTGGTACTATGGAACAGAGAAGTGTGGAGACTATGGAACGTGTGCCTGCACACCATGATCCCAGTCAACTAACTGGTGTTGTCCCACACAGGCATGTGCCTAGCGCTGCTCTTAGGAGGACCACTGGCCAACATGCCCTTGCGAGACAAAGCACATCATCTGGAGTCACCAGACTCATGTTTCGGGCTGTAATGGAGGCACAGGCACGTGCTGAATGGCACAACAGAGACAGTCTGAGGCTTCAGAGGGCTGCTGTCCATTCATTAACTGACAACACCCAGGCACTTGCAAATGCTCACCATGGATGTTTTGGATAGATGATCGGGTGACATGGTGGAGACCTTGAACATGGCATGTCAATCCTCGAGCATGGAATGTCTATGCTGGAACATCTGGTGGGAGTGAGGCATCGGGCACGTGGACATAGGTCAGCTACATCACCTGTTGAAGGTCTATGTGAACATGCTACTGCACATGCCCGCTCCCAAAGTAGCTGTAGCAGCAGCAGTGCTGCTGGTGCTGTGCAGTCCACACCAGGACACAGCAGGCCACGTGCACATGGTCCTGGATGGTCCCAACAGGGACACGATTCTAGTGGACATGTGTCGTCAGACAGTACCCAATCTGGACCTCTGCCTGGTAGTGCCCGTGCAACCCCTGGCAGGCACAGGTCACATGGCCATGGCCAGACACCGTGAACTGTGAAACCTGCCTTGTACAGTCTGCAGCTGTCAATAATACCCCTGTGTAGGCCAGCCACATGCCAGACCTGTGTGCATGCATACACACACACACACACACACACACACACACACACACACACACACACTGGAAACAAATGTAGGGCACCTCAACACACACATGCATAACATCCACTCATGGCCAGTGATATCACAGGCCCTAACACACACACATGATGTCATCCAATGGCAAAGCCTAGGCCTCTGGCAAACATTATCACCCTGTGCATATGATGATGCCTGTGCCACATCCCTGTCATCCACACCATCGGTGCAAGGACATGTTCATATGGTCTGATGCACAGGGTGAACATACTAGGTAGACAATTGTAGATTAATATTGTTGAGTAGTAACATGCCGCGGTGGTACAGTGGTAGTGTTGTTACCTCACAGCAAGAGGTTCTCCCATTTGATTCTCAACTGGGCTTGGGAGTGCCTTCTGTGTGGAGTCTGCATGTCCTCCCCACGGTTGGGTAGCATTCAAAAGACATGCGTGCATAAATGGGCGTGCCTTCGTTGAAGATTGGGCATTGAGCTGGCACCTTGGCGTTTCGTAAAAATCTACTGCCAATCATTAGCGGAGCAGAGTTCCGCTGTGGCGACCCCTTACCGGGAAAAGCTGAAAGACAAACAACAACAGTGTTGACAGGCAGCAGACATGCCATGTATTACAGTTTTAGAATGCATTTTGTATGTTTGACAGTATGTATCATGTGTAACAACACTAAGAGCATGTTGATTTTGATGTTCTGACTTCCTCTTTCAGGTGTAGTTGCATGTGCCGGGGGATGTTGGTGTTTGCAGTTATATATGTACATATCGACTACTCACAGGTCTGTAAGACAATACCTGAATGCACTTTGTAGCTTCCACATCACAGTTATAATCTCCCATGTTTCAATTATGTTTACTGTTTTAATGCTCCAAGAGAATGATAGCTGTGTAGTAAGCTACTGTGTTCAGAGCCATCACATCCATAGTGGGTGACATCACAGGTATAGCTACCTGGAGCAGGGAGGAGGTAAAAGAGTGGTATGGCAGATGAAAAGGGTAAAGGCCAGTGGAAATAGTGGCTTCTCATTGGGAAGCCGTAATACCCACTGCCATGACAGCATGCAAGCACAGACACACCCACACACTCAGAGATTCACAGACACAGTAGCACACACTCTGACACACTCACACACAGTTGCCAGTGTTCAGATGAGAACCCCTGCCTATGTGCATATCATCATTATAATACTATGCAATTACAAGATGTGCCACATAGATTACACATGTACAGGTAGCTGGAATGGCCTAAGATCGAGGGCATCGACAGAGATACTACAGTGCAGTGAGTGTATGTGGGTAGGGGGGTTCATCAGTAGGCTATGTAACAACAGGTCACACCCCAGGGTGTACATGTTAACAGGCAGTTAGAATGCCCATCTAAGATTGATGATATCAACAGGGATACTAGATTGCATTGAGTGGATGGGGAGGGGGCATTAACATTTAACTATGGTAAAATACAGCCTCACTCTAGGGACCAGACAGCCATACACACACACACACACACACACACACACACACACACACACACACACACACACACACACACACACACACACACACACACACACACACACACACACACACACACACACACACTGTGGCATTCACAAAGATATACACCTATGTCACGCACATACAGACACTTGACGTGTGAGGTTCAACCACCTGCCTATGCCTTTTCTTCTACGCTTCACTCTGTACTGATGTCAACAACAGTGTTCAGGAAAGTGAAAACATGTGGGATGTATTCCCAACCATACGTGACATATATGGACACACACACCCACACGTGCCAGTACTGTGAATCAAACACCTGCCTATCTCATGATAGGTATTACAGAAGTACAGCACTATTGCATTTGCTACAAAGCTTACTGACTCTTTCCTTTGCCATTTGTGCTGATATATGCACAATATATGCACAGGGGAGGTATTACTGTTACAGGTGTCAAGAGGTTTGCCTTCAGTATCACCCTTACTGCATTCTACATTGTCTGTCTTCCACTTCAGTTAACAAAACCTGACCTTAGCAGTTACACAGGTTATTGTAGGAATGGTTGTAACACACCAGTGAGCTGTCCTCAGTAATTATTCATCTGCAAAATAGCCCCACCACTTAGTAGTCATGTCCAAACATCTGTCCATACCTCATGTATAGCTTACTGTACTTAGAGCATATCACCATATACAGATGGCAATGTTGAGGCTGTATTGCAACAGCATGATGTACTAAGACAACAGTCACCAGCAAACATCAGACACTGCACACACATGGAATCTACACAAACATCAATACATGTACACATATGCGGTCTACAGCAGTAAGTGCACTAGCAGGTCAAGTGGATACATTGCACACCTTCCCCACACCATGTGTGAAACATAGTCAAGCATTACACCATGATGGATGTTGCATTCATGTACTGGTAGGACACAACCACCTTCACCGAGTAGCCAAGTGTACATATATGACAGCAGCACATATCAGCAAGACACACACAGCATTATTCCATGTCATGCTCCTACAAACTGTTACTTGTCAGTGCCATGGTGAAGCCAGGGCACTGTAATGGTCAACAGTGAGCACATCATATTTGCCACACACACCTCATGTTTACTGAAGGAGTGCCAGCAGTGTGCTCTGTTAGGCTAGGCAGTACACTCATTCAAGCATGTGCGAGGTCTGTGGCTTGTAAACATCTCACCCCAGCACGTACTGGCTATTGTGGTACTAAGGCTAATGTCCAGTCAGCACACAACATGCATGGCTTGCAATTGTTGAAATGGGGTATATGTAGGAGCTGTAGCCACACATGGCTGTACATGTCATGAACATGTCACTTGTGACTACTCAGGAACATACAGAGCAGAGCTGGATTTCCCTGAGTCTGTCAATACAGGCCTTGTGTAGGGCCTATGATCCTGTTATTTGGGTATGTTTGTAGGCATTGCATTAGGTGGACATGTCTAATGACATACATGCCACATGGGGTGTTGTATGATATGATAGGTGTCATGGGTGACCAGCAGAGAGGGAATATTACCTCTAACATAGATATCAAACCTTATGTACTGTTAGCATGCTATCTGCCATGTGCAGGTGTGTAATGAATGTAGCCACCTGTATGTAGAAAGGATAATGAAATCTATGGTAATGTCATTTATGTTGCATGAGTGTGGGATGTACATATCCAGGGCAGGTACAGTTAGGTCATATCCAACCATGAGGGTGATTTGTATCGGTGTACAGCAACAGTCGACTTTGTTAATGCTGACAACATCCGAGAGACCCTGGTATGTGTACAACTGAGCTGGTTACAAACAGTAGTATTATTGCATTGCATAACACATTATGCAGCTGTGTCTGTACATGGGTACTTTGCACAGTTGATGTAGGCCTAGGTACAGTCCACCAATCGAAGGTTATCTGGTGGTCTACCATACTATATCATACCACATATGGATGTGTGTTCGTAGTCTGGGGACAAGGTGGTGGATGTATATGAGGATACAAACTAGAATGCAGCATTTTCCACTGTCACCTGTACCTGACTCATCTGTGATGGGTTATGTCAGAGTAGTGGTCTTTACATGTGAGTAGCCTTTATGAATATGTGGACACCACCACCTGGAATGGTCCATATCGCTGTTATGGCCCACATGCCTGGATCTGAGTTATATGGTGGTAGTGCAATTGTGCACGACAGAGACTTCAGCCAGGTGTTACTCACTGCACAGATATCAGTATTCCCCCATTGTAGGTTCTACATTGAGCAAATGGATTACTAAAGCCACACATCTAGCACTGGTTAGCATAAGCATCCAATGCAATTGTCTTGTAGGTGTCAGGGTGATACTTCTGTGTGTAGGACATTTGCCTTGGAATGAGGCTATATGGGTAAATGCAACCTAGGTATTATCCACACACACGTAAAACTTGGATGCATGTGCTCTGTGTCAAAGGGTTGTCATTCAGTCATGACAGCCCAGAATGACAGACACTAGACAACCTCATAATAACAGCAGGACATTGGCTCATTGTTTTGGTCTAGCAGCTGCCACTCATACCATGACATCACTGAGTGGCAGTAATGTGCTTGGCAGCAAATGCCTCATGTAAGGTGACGGATTAACAGCAGAAATTGTGTATATGACCAGTGTGAGATATACTTAGTGTAGCAGTCCTGCTAATAATGACAACTACTAATACAGCCGGGAGAGGTCATCTTGACACCTGCACCTCAGTACCATTACACAATGTGGCTCACACATTATGCTTGCACATGCCACTGTTCCACGTATAATGCCACTGTCCACAACCTGCTATCAATGTATGCCTTTCAGGGCAGCAAGGTGTGTGACACATGCTGTAGGTAGCATCCACCTGTGTGTCCCAGTTAACATATTGTCTGTCACGGCCACACATGCATGATTGTGTATACTTAACATATATATGTCAGTACTTCATGTACATGTATGCATGTGTATCACACAGCACAGACACAGCTATATAATTTACGGGCCACATACAGGTATCAGGTAGTAAATAAGTATGATGTGCATATATACTGACAGATAAGATGTACATAGCTGTACACCTGTGTGTTTACAATAGGAGTCCATTACAACATGTTCTGTAAATGTAAGTGTCTGAGCATGCACACTGTGGCCTTCTGTGGTTAGAATTGGAGTGCATCCCAAACAGCTCTGTGCTACTAAGTGTAGGAGCGTACCTGCTGCCACCTTGTGTAATTTGAGACAGTGCATTCAACAAGCCCTTTGTTACTAAGTGTATGAGCATGCCCAGTATAACCTTGTGTAGTTATAGACACAGTGCTTCCCAAATGGCCCTGTGCTACTAAGTGTATGAGCATGCCCACTGCAACACTGTATAGTGATAGTAGTTGTCCATTCCACAGATGGGCATACTCCAGTTCAGGTTACTGTTGTGCTACAACTATACCTCTCAGGCCTACCTATGTACTACCTGCAGATGATGTGTCTTGTTTGTACATACAGGTTGTAATGGACACCTAATTTAAACACACAGGTTTACAGCTATGTACTTCGTAACTGTTAGTCTCCCTGTTGTTGTCCTCAATCTTAGAAGGGGATTCTGACTGCCTTGGAATGTGTAATCTCTGTGGCGCATCATAACTGTGTAGTACTGTAATAGTGATCTGTAGATAGGCAGGAGTTCTGATTCCCACCACTGGCAACTGTGTGCATTTGTTTGTGTGTGTGACAGCAAATGCCTGAGTGTGTGGTCTGCAAATTGCTGAGTGTGTTTGTGTGTGTGTGTCTCAGCAAATGCCTGAGTGTGTGTGTCAGCAAATGGCTGAGTGTGGTTGTGTGTGTGTATTTGTGTCTGCATCCTGTCATGACAGCGGGTTTTGCTGCATTCCAAAGAGATACCACCTTTTGCATTGGCCTTTATCCTTGTCAACTGCTAAACCTCTCTCTTCCCCCCTCCCCACTGCAAGTAATCAGTCCTGTGATGTCACCCAGCTCAGAAGTGGAATCAGAGTAAGTGTAACTGTATGTGTTCTGTGGCACATACCCCAACTGCATACCACTGTACTAGTTCCCTTTACATAGGCAAGACGTGTATGCACAATACTGGCAAGTGTGTGCATGTTTGTGTGTGTGACTACCTTGTGGCCAGGCATACACATGTGTAATGTCTTTTAGCACACCATGGTAGCCATCTGTGGTGACTTGCATCTACAAAAATATTACATAGTTAGGAATGGTAAAGAATACAAAGTCAGGCACGGCTACAGTTGGGTGTGTTATTTTCCTGTGCCACTGTCAAGCAGTGACACAGAAGAGGTCGCTGTGGTGTAAGTCCATACCCATCATTCCCCCAGCCAAACTCCACAATACCCGGGGTAGATTACATTAGTCATCATTCCCCACCCCAAACTCCACATACACAACAACCACCCCTTCTCTGGTGAACTGATTAAGATTTAAATGTTATAACACAGGAGATGCCTCTGTTTTGTGTACACATCAGTTCCTTTGGAACCCTTCTGTGTCACAAAGGGTGTTCAGACATGTATATATATATATATATATATATATATATATATATATATATATATATATATATATATATATATATATATATATATATATATATATATATATATATATATATATATATATATATATATATATATATATATATATATATATATATATATATATATATATATATATATATATATATATATATATATATATAGCTGTGTCTGTGTATATGTGTATATATATATATATATATATATATATATATATATATATATATATAGATATATATATATGTGTGTGTGTGTGTGTACACATCCTGTAGGTGCATATATATATATATATATATATATATATATATATAGATATATATATATATATATGTAGTTATGACATATATATATATATATATATATATATATATGTAGTTATGACAGTTGTACAGATGTAGACTTGTCTTTGCTGTTTCACGGTGTACAGTACATTCAAGGGTACTGTACATATGTACACAAAGTGACTGTCCCATTTGTTTTCAGTACTGTGGAATACCTGTAGTAAGATGTGCATTATAAACTCCATGCAGCATATATGCAACCTAGATGGCTTAGTAGTACATTCAGTGACCTCAGTGTGCATGGTCCAGGGTTCAAGACCTACAAGTCTTGTTGATACTGTCAATTAGGACTGAATAAGACTGTTGTAAGCAGGTGTAAATGTGTTTTTGTCACAGTAAGCAGTGGGTACACACAGGTAACAGACATGTACAACTCACAGTACACTTGAAATGCCCTTCTTTGGCAATCCTGCTGATGTCACCCACCTACGAATACACCTCTGGGATTGCTGTAACCTAGTAACCTCCATGGCGTGTGCTGTAACTGCATAATGCTGTAGTGTAATAAACATTTAGGTAGGGGTTCTTTTCTAAGACAGGCCAACTGTGTGTGTGTGTGTGTGTGTGTGTGTGTGTGTCTGCCTGAGAAAGTAACAATGCTTTTTAGAGTATGCACACTCTTTACAATTCACATAACCACCTAGAAATACACCTCTGGGACTTCTTTAACCTAGTAATCTCTGTAGCGCATGCTGTAACTGTGTAATGCTGTAGTGTGATAAACTAGTTAGGTAGGGGTTCTATTCCAAGACAGGAAAACTGTGTGTGTGTGTATCTGCCTGAGAAAAGAACAATGCTTTTTAGAGTATGCACACTCTTTACAATTCACATAACCACTTTTGGCAATCCGGCTGATGTCATCCACCTAGTAATACACCTCTGGGACTGCTGCAACACAGAAATCTCTGTAGCGCGTGCTGAAACTGCGTAATGCTGCAGTGTGATAAACTAGTTAGGTAAGGGTTTTATTCCAAGACATGGCAGGTGTGTGTGTTATATGTTACAATGTCCACCTCATGAGGAGTACAGATGTCAATCAGCCAAGGAGCTGTGTTGGCAAGCCATACCCCTACATCTGGCAAAAGGCCTGGTGAAACAAGTATGCACCCTACTATTACCCAGAATACACCTCTGGGACTGCTGCAACACAGAAATCTCTGTAGCTCGTGCTGAAACTGCGTAATGCTGCAGTGTGATAAACTAGTTAGGTAAGGGTTCTATTCCAAGACATGGCAGGTGTGTGTGTTATATGTTACAATGTCCACCTCATGAGGAGTACAGATGTCAATCAGCCAAGGAGCTGTGTTGGCAAGCCATACCCCTACATCTGGCAAAAGGCCTGGTGAACAAAGTATGCAACCCTATTATTACCCAGAATACGTTCTGAACCCATGTGTCATACACAAACACACTTGTCTAAAATATCCTGCTATGTTGCTAGTACCCTGCACATTGATGACAGATAGTAGGCATGGTGTGATTGCAGTGGGCTGCAGGTGGCATGTACTGTTCAGCAGTACAATAGGCACATAATTGTGGGCAATGTGCCTTCACTATGTTCCCCACTGGATGCCTGCAACATATGTAGTGCCATCAAATGTGATCCACAGAGGCCATACAATGCCTTACACACATGCCCTGTATGGACAGATGCCACTGACACCACAGAATACTTGTATCATGCTATCAATGCAGGTGCAGGGTCATCCTACTATCTATATGCAGGTCCTGCCACACCAGGCCAATACTGGCATATCTGAGGATAACAGTCTGTGTACACAGCATGTGTCACCCAAACCAGGTACACTTGTACATGTCACTGTACATTATTGTGGGATGTGTACATCCCAGGCAATATCCATGTCAAGGACTATCAGACACAGACATGGCATGCATTGCAAAGCAATGACTATACACAATGGTAACCAGGATGACAGGACAGTTCAAACAATACCCATCTGTGTGGGACATTGCAGACACTACACCCCTGTACCACATTGCACACCATTGTCGGGGTGATTTGATGCCAAGGATTGCCCCTCACCCAGCCTTGTACAGCTGCCTTGCACAGCCAACCACTACACACCCATGAAGCAATGCACACATGCATGTCAGTACTGGCACCTTGTGTCTGCGTGTGGGGTATGATGCTCCCAACCACAGTCACACCCAGTATAACTCCCATTGGCATACCAACTGATGTCAGACACGTTCACATGCCCTAGCCCATAGAACCTCCGGATATCCCCTGTGGTGCATGTAGTACCTGTGCATTACTGCAGTGTGGCAAACTAAGTAGTTAGGAAGTGTATTTGTGGGCCTGGCAAAGTGTAGCAATGTGTCTGATTCCCTTAAAGAGTGTGGTTGTGTTGAAAATGACATCCGTTCATGTGGACAGCCACGTGTGCTACACCTAATGTATGTCTACTATAGTTCTGTTGCAGATGTTGCTCCCCAGCACACATATATGTTCTTACAGCAAACCAACATGTTAGCTATGGGGCACATGGAGTAACTGCATGCACTAGCAATAGTAATGGCTAGTCAGTCATGGATTTGAACCCCTGTACTGGTAGGTGTGTGACAGACGATGCTTAGGTTTTAGTCTCCAAGCCCTTCTCTGATGTACTTTGCCTCTGTCTGTCCCTCCCACACACTCTCTGGTGGATGTGGAGTTGTACAACTGCTCAGCAGCAGCTTGTATTTTGTAAGTGATGGTCATGATCAGGTGATGGCCTCTGCACCTATTGCAGTCCTCCTGTAGCTGATTGCATGTGGAACAGCTGTAATGATGTTCCCATAGCCAATCATATGGAAACGCAGTACAATATCTGGAACATCATGTTAATGTTTGCCCATGACAGTCACTGTGAGTAGAACCTGGATCTGGTGTTTGGTAAATGGCATCACAGATGATATCTGCATATTCCTCAAACAACATACACAGTGGAAATAGCCTAAAGACAGGAGGGTGATGTGCCAGTCATGACTACAGCATGTAGGTGTAGCTATGCTTCATTGAGACTACTGCCAGTTTAACAAGTTGTGTGTGTGGTAATGGCTATTCTTCAAGTTTTAAAACTGACAAGACTGTGCTCTGTTTGTGAGGGGACCCCCATCTGTAGGGCCATCTGTGGACTGGTCTTTGTGTGGAGCCATTTGTTTCCTGTGTTACTCACTGAACACACATCTGTGAACAGCAGAAGCATAGTGTGAGGATTGCAGTCAGTACATGGTGATAGTGATGAGAGGTACTGCCATTACATCCCTGATTGGACATATGTCACATGAAATAGTGGCATGACAGTCACTGTCTGAGGTTCTCAGTAACATGCCAATAATGGGCCACTGTTCATAGCTGCAGTCACATGTCTTCTACACTTTGTACAGATGTCATGCAGTATATATGCATGTGTTGTGCTCCCTCTGCAAATGTACACCATCTGTTGTGTTGGGTTGATGGTCATATCTATGCATGCTGTTATAAGTAATCCTGAATGCTGTTGACTATTACTGAGCTATATCTGTGTTAAAACTGCAACACCATAGGCTGTATGGGTTTGGAGGTCCCAGCAGAACCTCCTGTCCCACTTTAGCTGGCCATGGCACTGTGCAACAGCACATCTGGGGCCCAGCCTTGGACCTCCACGTCTGTTGGCACTGCACCACCTTCTGGTAGAACCACCACTGAGGATGGGGCTTGTCCCCCCTGGGAGCAGGTCCAGACAGGAACTTGTCCGCTGTCGTACAGTCCTGGACATGGTGCATAGGGGGCTCAATAAGGGATTTCAAGGCCAGATATGCCAGCTCAAGAGGGCAGAGTGTCATATTTACAGGGTGAGCCTACCCCTCCTAGACAACCCCCAGCACAACCACCTTTGCGGCTGTTTTGGTGCAGTGGTGGCTGCCCATGGCCTGGGACCTCTGTCCCACTGTTTCCATCTGGGGGCTCATGGGTTTGTGACTGCCGAACACCCATCCCCATCCAAGGTGTATCCCCCCACATGTCATTAACTGACCCTGTATGCTGTCTTGTCTGTCATCCTACCCAACCTATCCTCCACGAGCATACCTACTTGTCCCCCCCCCCCATATCCGACTCTTACCCTATGGAAACAAAAGGCCACTCAGTTCCTAGAACAACATTTGTCCCATACATAGCTGTCCATTTCACACATGTGTCCACTGGACACATGTAACCTTTTTAGTATGCATCACAGCATACTCCAGTTGTGCTCACCCCTGTCTCTCAGGCACAAGATCCTGATATGCACATGACTCCTAAAGGTTCCAGGTACACGTGATCAGATGAC
>NC_056739.1:1497098779-1497183779 GCF_019279795.1 Protopterus annectens
TGCACACACACACACATGCACACACACACACATATATATATATATATATATATATATATATATATATATACATAGATATATATATATATATATATATATATATACGTATATGTATATGTCTGCAACTATATATATATGGTTCTACCTGACTTCGTCGACAGCGCAGAAGACCGACATCATCCCGAGCTCCAGAAGATCAAATCGAAGAAGAAGACCGGCGGTAGCAGAACATCGACAAGAACATCGACAGACCGAAGACCTGACGGATGACAACACCAACGCCGGATGCCGGGCTGGGGAAAGGCTGTGTGTGTGAGTATGAGTGGCGTTACGCTAGGGTGCGAGGCAGTATGGTGATTGATTAGGGGTGGGTGATAGGGGGTTTGGGAGTGGAGTTAGGAGAGGGGGGGGGTTAAGAGTTAGTTAGTAGGGGGGCTTAGGGGGGGGTGGCCAAGTGAGTTAGGGAGTTAGAGTAGGGGGCGGGTTAAGTTAGGGAGGTTTAAGCATGGGTTAGCCAGGTGAGTTTAGGTTAGGAGCGTTAGGGGTTAGGGAGGAGGGCGGAGGCGTTGGGGTAGCGGACCTGAGGTTAGGTAAGGTTTAGTGCTTGGGCTGCTTGTGTTTTGTGTGTGCTCTGTGGGTTTGGTGTGTTTTTTTTGTGGGGTGTTGTGTGTGGTGTGTGGTGTTTGTTGTTTGTTGGTTTGGTGTATTTTTCGTGTTATGTGTGTGTGGTTTTTTTTGTGGCGGTGTCGTATATGTGGTTTGTGATGTATGTGTGTGGGTTGTGTGGTTTCGGCTATGTCAGGTAGAACCATATATATATATATATATATTTTTTTTTTATATATATATATTTGATATATATATATATATATATATATATATAGATAGATATATGTTTGTTTGGTTTGTTTGTTTCTTTCAGCTTTTCCCCATTAGGGGTTGCCACTGCGGAACTCCGGTCCGCTAATGATTGGCAGTAGATTTTGACGTACTGGCTTGCCGGGCCTAATGCACAACCTTCAATGACGGAACACCTATTCACACGCATGTCGCCACACAGAAGACGCTCTAACTGAGAATCGAACGGGCAACGTCTAACTGTGAGACGACAACGCTACCGCAGCACCACCACCGCAGCACTATATATATATATATATATATATATATATATATATATATATATATATATATATATATATATATGTATATGTATATGTGTGTCGGTAAAGCAATGCATACCCCATACAAACGCACTTACACACGCTTACGGGTGTTTATATATGCTTAAACCTGCTTACTAGTGCCTTATTCATTATGACACTGACACTTCATTCTAGTTCACTTTTAATTGCTATTTTGCAGGTTATACAGTGGACAGATGTCGAGATATGTTCATGTACAGATTACCAATGGTAAATGGTATGTGATGCAGTGGGATTCGGAACGGGAATGTTTATTCATTAGGCGGTTGCTCTAACCAATACACTATTGCTGTGCTGCTTCATTTGCATATATATATATATATATATATATATATATATATATATATATATATATATATATATATATATATATATATATACCCATATACCCGTGGCTCCAGGTTCCCCAAACACCCACCCCAACACCTCCCTAACACTGGAGTCATCCATTCTCCAGTTGGATTTGCGGTCTATCCACACCACTACACATTGGCCACTCCATACTCCTGTAGACCCATCCCATCGGTTGACTCACTCCACGTATCCTCAGTACTCCCAAACTTTTAGTCAACAAACATTGGTGACATGAGCGACCAAAAGGACTCTATTCACAATTTTTGGGTTGTCCCACATGAGGCATGCATGTTTTTATGTCAAGATTAGACTCCATACTTCATTACATCCTTACTCCCATTAACATGACACTACAATTAATTAATAAGTATGACTATATGGTATTGCACACGTTACACATGAGAGCCTAATTATGTACGTGTTTGGCGTATTTCTTTTACAAATAGACTGGTTTAGTAATTAGCGTTGCCACAGCAGGCAGATCACAGGAATGATTCCATGTGTGAGAAAGTCCTCACATTTGATTTTTTCAGCACAGCACTGACTTCGGACATTTTACACGCTTCTGCATTTTAGCAGTTTTGTCCCTTCCCTCTTATGCACAACCTATTATTCTATCTACTGTCGAGGTTTGTAAGGGCACATTCATGTTATTTTTGTTTGCAAATGGGATGAATGTGTTACAGAGAATGTACTTCTACATATAGATGTCTGCATGTGTGTATGCATATATACTTATAACGAACTCGCTGACCTCCACAAGGTGGTCCAGTTAGAACCAACTCATCCAACCCTGGCATGCCTGGATCCATAATTTCATACCCATAGTTCCTCCACCCCACCCGAGTTCAACATACTCGCATACCATCCATTGTCCAGTTGCTATCGCAGCCATGACACACCTCCACACATTGCCCTATCCCAAGCGTTAGGGGCCCTACACGTATGTTGTCCCAACCCATGTATTCTCAGGCTCTCCCTCCATTTAGTCCTTGAACATACCTGCCCTTGCTTGTGTAATGGTCGGATGGCCAAATAGTCTATCAATTTTTCGGTAGTCCCACCAGAGACTACCCTCTGAGTGTAAAGTAGACTTAGCAGATCAACAATGTTACTCCCACAGGTAATATCCTGCCTGTGGTGAGTAGCAGTGCTTTGCTCACTCCTGCCCAGCTTGATATGACATATGCTGACAGCTCTATATAATACCCTGCTCATTCCTTTTGTATGCTTTATTGTTACGTCATTCTTTCTTCATAGATGTGTATATATATATATATATATATATATATATATATATATATATATATATATATATACATATATATATATATATGTATGTATATATGGGTCTACCTGATAATGCCAAAAGCTTGAAACACTGACGACGAGAAGACCAACACTGGAAAATCGACAATGAAGATGACCGACAGTTGAGAATCCCAATGCTGAGAACACCGACATGTCAAACGAGCGCTAATGGGTAAGTATGCTGTAGTGACGGGCGTCAGGGTTAGGGTGCGGGTAAGGTAAGTGTGCGATAGCGACGGTCTGTAGGGTTAGGCGTGGGTTAAGTGAGTTAGGGTTAGGGCGTGGGTCAGGTGAGTGTGCACTAGTGACAGACGTTAGGGATAGGTGCGGGTTAAGTGAGTTAAGGTTAGGGCGTGGGTTAGGTGAGTGTGCGATAGTGATGGACCTTAGGGTTAGGGTTTGGGTTAAGGTTAGTGCATAGATAGTTGTGTATGTAAGGTTCAGTGTAGGTTTGTAAGGTTTTTGGTGTGCTTGTGTTGTGTGTGTGCTTTTTGGACAGGTGATTTGTTTTGTATGTTGACTGTCGGGATTGTGGTTTGTCGGGTATGTGACGTTTCGTGTTTCTGAACTTTCGGTTTTGTGGTGTCGGTGATTTAATTGTTGGTATTTTAGTGTGTCGGTGTTGTCAGGTAGACCCGTATATATAGATAGATATATATATATATTATATATCTGTACATACTTATATACATTTCCTATGCTGGGCACTGCTTAGACCCGCGCAAGCACACTCAGACTTGCTTACTGGTACTTATATATGCTTACTGCTGCTTATTTGTGCTTACACCTGCTTACTAGTGCCTTATTCATTATGACAGTGCCACTTTGATTGAATGACATTTAGTTAAATATCTCATGCGATACTCTTATGTCGGTTTTACAGAAAAATGACATTCATTCCAAAAGGAAAATATTGATATTGTTGGGCTCGAACTGTAAATGCCTGTTCGTTTGGAGGATGCTATAAACACTACACTATTGACGTTTACATTGATGCCGCATGTTTTTCTCTATTTGAATGATTTTGATGTGTAAGCTACGCTCAGCGGAGGGCAGCGATGCACAAACATGCTGCGCTTTGCTTACACCTTCGATATTGCAGCAATTCAAATGTATAATAGGCTCACGGGGAATCTAATTGTGAAAGTTCTCGGGACGGGGCTCAATATTCCACTATGTGCTTGTGCGTTTACTTCTTTGATTTTATTTCAAGTGGCACAGTGGTGCAGTGGTTAATGCTGTCACCTCACAGCAAGAGGTTCTCTGGTTCGATTCTCGGCTGGGGTGCCTTCTGTGTGGAGTTTGCATGTTCTCCCTGTGTTCGCGTGGGTTTCCTCTGGGTACTCCGGTTTCCTCCCACATTCTAAAGACATGCTTCTGGAGCATTTCTCCCCGGGCTTCCACTGAAAACAGGATCTGTGAAACCTAGTCGGACTTTCCCGGTCAACAAATGATAAATAAAAATAAAAATAAAATAAAAACTTTCACTGTTCGTTGACACTCTTGTATGCTTAGCATACATTTCGGTATCCACGGACACTGAATTACTGACTTACTAGTAAAGGCGGACTCTACTAGTAAGCATAGTAGGTTGTGCAACTGTCGGGGCATGTTTACACATCCGTAGAGCACTTGTACACACCCCATGCACTCTCACACGTTTCCTGTGCAAGTCGAGGGTGCAGCGGTGCACTCTCATACATATTTATATGGCACTGCTGCACCATCTGTATTGAGGACACTCGGTGCAAGGCTAAAACCGTCATTGCACCAAGTTTCTTGAATCCCGGGGACTATATATTTTTGCCTGTCACTGATTCCCATGGTTGTGCAAATTATCTGCTTACTTTCATATTGCTATATGCAACCATTTCAATTTACATACTGAGTTGTGCATTTATATGAATATTAGTCACTTGTGTTGTCATTATATGCAATCATTTATGTTTATTTGCATACTGAATATTTTCATTATATACAACCATTTGAGCTTACTTACAAACTAAGCTACCTAGTTAATTGTATATTCTTAAGTAATGTGGTCCATGAATGTTTAAAAGGGGTAAAATACAATTCAGAATATACCCTAGGATTCAGAAAGATTTCTACCACTCTTGTATATAGGCTTATTAACATATCTCTGACTTACACCTTTTCTACCACTAGCATGGTCAATAGAATTGTTTATCCTGGTGGCCCATCCATCATAGGTTCATTGCTTCATAGGTGTGTACTAGGCTAATGGCCCTGGAGCCTTTACAAGCCTAACCCATAGGATTACCCTGGCATCATGCCACCTGACCTTAGTTCCCAGTGCCTCTGTTGAGTAGAGCTACGGGAGTGATCCCCGGGGTGAATTTTCTATTTCCCATCCACTCATCAAGATTTCTCTTGAAGAAGGCCAGTGAGGTGCTCTGTTTGACATATATGGGAAGTCTGTTCCACAGCATGGGCAGTCTCTGGGTTATGAATCTGTCCCTACAGCTTGTTCTGTTGATTGTAGTAATGATGTTGTGGTCTCTGGAGCGTGTGGTACGGAGGGATTGGGATTTCTTTAGATGTAGCATTTCTAACAGAGCTGGGTCAGACATGAATTTGCAAGTCAAGCAGAGATCACCTCTAAGTAGGCAATATGAGACAGAGACTAGTTGGAGACTTTTGAGTCTGTCCATATTTACAAAGATAGCAGCCTACACACATGCATACACACACATGCACACACACACGCACGCATGCACGCACACACACACACACACACACACATACACACACACGCACACACATATTCATCCAACTTCATTATACCTATAAAGTCACACACACACACACACACACACACACACACACACACACACACACACACACACACACACACACACACACACACACACACACACACTTCTACACATATACACACAGTAATCCACACAATCCCATATCTTCACTGTGCTTTGTTGAAGTTACCTGCATAACAACTAATTCCATTAAAGTAAATGGGGCACCACCATCTTTTGTAGGTGTTAAATTTTTTCCTCCATTTCTGGGAATCAGCAGTGCAGATTGGAAGCTGCAGGTATTTCTGGGGGAGAACACATAGCTGACTAGCATTAGCCACGTCCCTAGATTACCTCATTACCATGTGGCTCTGCCGGCAGGACCGTTGTCCATGCTTATGGTCTCAGTAGTGGGAAAAGTCAGCATTAGGAAAGTCTATGAATCAGAAAGGGTTACTATGAGGAGGACATCACTCATATAAATGCTTTACACTTTTCTGAAACTCCCAAGGATATTCAATTAAAATGTAAACATTATTTATTTATGTTTCATTGTCTGACTTAACTCAAATGGGCCAGGTGGAGACCGTATACCCTTTACTCCATGTACCTATATCTTGGAATTTGAAAACTTGCTTGAGCATAAGTCATGACAATTATGATAACACTATTTAGTGATATGTTACATTCCATAGGGTATGTGAATTAAATATTAAACTGAAACAATGATAACATTGATACTACTGTTAGCTAAAGTAAATAAGTTGACTAAGGTGAATTGTTTTTCCTAATGGCTAAGCAAACACTATACAGCAGTATGTTCTAGTAGAGAAGATAACATAATGAGGCATTAGTCTGCATAAATGTGTTTTACTATGATTCATTGAGTGAAATATATGTTATAAACCCATGTTACTGCTAATAGTGTTTGACTGTTGATATACTCTACATGGCTATATAGTAACCATCAACAAATAAGAGAGTGGCCAACAAGTATGGCATTTTCTGTGAACCAGAGTTTAGTCATGCTCTTTCAAACATTTTTAAATTATATGATCTAGCCAAATTCCACAATTTCCTCTGGAAGGGTGGTTGATCTGCACACCAGCAATGCTGCGTGCATTTCTTCTGAAATGCTGCTCCTTTAGTTTCAGCAGCCAAGTATCCATTTCACAGATAAATATTTTATATCTGAGGTTATTGTGTATGGAAAGTATCACTATGTCTTCCCATGTCTTATGTTTTCCTTCATTTTCTTCTTTAGGGAATACATAAAACGATCCCTTATTCTAAGTACATATGATTTGCAATGCAATTTTTGTGCCATGATAGTGGTGCTGAAGCTCTTTGTTTATATATTTAGCAAATCAATGTGACCCAAAGGTACACCATAATCTATGAGTATCCTGTATAATGCCTTCTGTACTCAAAAGTTATTTATTTATTTACTTGCATTTGTTTACTGGGAAAGTCTGATTGGATTGGAATCCCTTTTCAGAGGAGACTCAAGGAGAAAAGCTCTAAAAAAAGTAGCAAACATAATTCAGCGTACATTGCAAACATACTTATAAATATACAATATAGTTGAAATATTTATACATACAAGATGCAGAGATAAAATACAACATTCTATAATTCTTGTTCATAAGGAAAGAAATGTAATACAATATTTCAAAGTCGAAGGTGATTTTACAGCAGCAATTACAGGAGACATGACATCGTATAATATGGTATCTATTAATGCTAATGACAGTAGAGCATTTCATATTCTGGAAACATTCAGAAGAGCATATCATACAACAGCAGAGTATAATCATGTTATGATATCCAGTTTCCTCTGTTGAACAGTACAACATGTTAGCAAATTAAATTAAGTAAATAATAAATAATTGAATGAATACATAGACAGATAGACAGATATACAGATAGAAAAATAAACATCGCCTTACAGGTACTAGCAACTATTCAGTTTGCATTGCCTGTCCTCTAGGGTCTGAACTGGTAAAAACTGTATGTTTTTATCTCTACTTTGGATTTGACATATTGTTATATCTGGTGAGCATATTTTGTGTGATTTTGTGTAGAAGTTGTTCCATTTGGCGGAAAAGATCCCACCATACATCTGCTGATATGTGACTGCATTCACCTTCCCTTGCATGCACCCATCTCACCAATATTTTATTTTATTATTTTGCATAAAATGTGTATTAAATGTTACTAGAGTATAATAAAATGTAAGATAAAAATGCTGACTTGTCAGGTAAACTAAAATCATGTTATATTCTGAATTTCTAATTACTCATCAACAGCTAACTCTAGTATAATAAATGAAAATAGGAAAAAGTAAACTATTTACAGAGAGAAAACAAAGATATAAAATGCTAATAGCTATATATCAATAAACTTTAGAACATGTCTGGCAGTTAGCATAGAGGCTTAAGGCTGTGAGCTGCTAATGAGCTGTTTCCTGTAAACCACAGTTTGATTTCATTAGCCTTCATTTGCCTATTGCGTGACTCTGAATAAGTCACTTAAACAGCCAGTGTTTTACGGTAATTAAAAACCTGGGCTAGGGTCCTCAATGGTATCTATGACCCATGATTAGTAAGTGCTTATGCAAGTATCAATGCTTATGCATTTTTATAACTATATTATTACAAGGAAGTACAGGTCTAATATTTATTGTAGTCATAGATTATAAAAATAGGATAATCTTATATCTCTAGCATGCAGAATTACTTTTATCACAACGTTGTCCCAGTATGGACAAAACTTAAGTTAATTTTGTCATTGATAGTATGTATTTTATCATGTTTAGCTTTTTGTTATGTACAATTGATAGAATTTTAATAAAATATCAAAAAAGAGGGACACTCTTAACTTCTTCCAATTTTTAGTTATGATTTTTCTTGCTAGTTCCAATAAGTGGCATAAGAGTTGCCTTTATAATGTATCTTCACAAGTAGTAATAGGGGTATTAAACATGCCAAAAATTTAAATACTTTAAAATTGTCAAGTCATAAGACAGAGCTTGAGATCAATCTCTTAATATCTGGCTAGAACCTATATCATTTTTGCATGAAAAAAATGTGTCCAATCTACTTTCTGTTGGCATCTGCAGTGTGTGCTATTATTATTTTTAATTGATAATTTTAAAGAGAATAAAACAGCTCTATGAATAAATTTCCATGCAATGATTCTTCAGAATAAATGAGATGTTATAGGAACAGAACTATGTAATATAATTTGACACTGAATATGATCCAGGCCAATAAAAAAAAAAAGAAACTGACAATAAAATGACATTACTAGTTGAAAATAACTGATTTATTTTAAAGCAGTTTAATGAAGGATTGATACTTCAGATTTTCTTGTATTATTTTCAGAATATATTCAGAGACCTGGCTAAAACCTCATATCAATTCCTCTGAATTTCTCCCACCTCAATACAATATCTATAGGTTTGATAGGACTCCCAAAAAAGGTGGTGGGGTGGCTTTCTTGTACTCTGTCTCACTGAGGCTAACACCTATAGACATTACCCTGCCTAGTTTCTCCCCTGCTGAACTACTGCTCCTAGACTGCCACATCAATAACTATAGGAAGTTTGCTATTGCCTCAATCTATATCCCCCAGGTAAAAACATCCCTATACTTGAACATATACTCTCCTGGATAAACACCTCCATCCCCTATGAAACCATCATTCTTGGAGATGTTAATATAGATTGGAACTCCCTTATTGGTGACTCACCCCAGCATTTCATAAACCTGTATGGATTCTCACAACTGATCACTACCCCTACCCACTACAGTAAAAGCACTACTGGTTCCACAATTGACTGGATCTTGACCAACTCTCAAAACAACTGTTGTAACCCTTCTACCTTCTCTGACTCTGTTAGTGATGATTCTCCCATCTCTATCTTAAGGCACTTTCCTCATCTCTCTAAGCCCCATCTCTACAGAGATTGTAGGAAACTGACTAACTTTTCCCCTGAAACCTTTAACTATAGACTCTCTGCCATCAACTGGTCTTTCCTGAAAACTCTCCTGCGCAATGATGCTGTTACTAAATTCAACCACATTTTCCTTGATGTCCTAAACTCTTTTGCCCCAACTTGCAAAATCAGAATCAAATCTAATTTCGCACCCTGGCTCTCCAAAGCTACTCATGCTTTGATGCATGAAAGAGATGCTCTATGGAAAAAATGGCAAACCACTAAAACTCTCACCTTTCTCCAAGTTATAAGCAACTCAGAAATTGTGTAAAAAAATATTATTTTGGATAAACGCCAATATTTCACTAAATTTCAAAGCTCTCACCCAAATGACCCCCACATATTCTGGAGCACTACCAACTCCTTGCTCCACACTGGTTCTCCTACCATCCCTAAACCTTTCCCCTATCACTCTCCCTCCGAAACTGCAGACTTACTCAACAAACACTTCACAGACAGCATGTCTAAACTCCTACCCTCTGGTAACTCTGCTCATCCCAACTCTTCTGTGTCACCCTCACCTCCTCCTAAACCTCTGTGCTCCTCTGTGTCTCAGCCTTTTACCTTGCGACCTGTTTCTACTAAATATATCAAATCCCTGCTTCTTAAACTAAAACCATGCTCTCCCTCCACTGATAAACTCCCCCCTCAATTTCTGAAAATTGCTGCAGACTCTATTGCATACGCTGTATCTATCTTAATCAACTGCTCCATTCAGGAATCTACCATACCAGAAATATGGAAATCCTTCTATACCCCTCCTCTGCACAAAGGTGGCAACTCTGTTGAACCCTCTAACTAGAGACCAATCACTATTCTCTCACCGCTCTCGAAGATCCTTAAAAAATGTATACATACTCAACTACTGTCCTATCTCATTCACAAAAATCTCCTCACCCCCTCGCAACATGGTTTCTGCCCTAAACACAGTACCTCGACTGCCTTTCTATCCTTTACTCAAAAGGTTGCAGAAACTAGGGACAACAACCTCCTCATCTACTGTCTATTTCTTGATCTCTCTAAAGCCTTCAACACTGTGTCTCATCCCATCTTTCTTAACAAACTTTCAGACCTAAAACTCTCTCCTTCTACTCTTGGCTGGTTTCAGTCCTACCTTACTGGCAGAAAACAAGCTGTTAGATGGCAGTAGGCTTTCTCACCCTTCCTTGCTGTTTAAACAGGAGTACCTCAAGACTCCATACTTGGACTGCTCCTTTTCAACATTTTTACCAACAACCTACATTCATCCTGCAGTCTCTCATCTGTAATACAAAACACAAACGACTCCACTCTATCTGTCTCCAATACTATTTCTGAACTACACACACTAACACAGAATTCCTTTATCTCTGTTAAAAAATGGCTCAGAAACAATCAACTAATCCTTAACCCTAAGAAAACTTAACTCCTTCTCTTACTACCTCAGATACTCTTTCACCATAAATCCAATGTTTCTCTTTCCTCCCTAGATGGCACCACTGTCACCATTGCCTCACACACCAAACTCCTTGGGGTAGGTAATTATTGATGACCGACTAAAATCTGACTTGTACATACAGCAGGCCATCAAAAAAACCACCAAAAACTTGGACTACTTTATAGGAACAAACAATTCCTCACTACTGCCACTAAATGCACTCTTGCGCAGGCATTTCTCTTACCTAGTCTTCTATACACTTCCCCCATCCTTACTAATATCGAAACTACCTCATTGCAGAAACTTGAACAAACATACAACAAAACTGCCAAATTTATTCTAAACCAACCACTCTCTTCACATCACTGCCTCTCACTAAACAAACTTCAGTGGCTGGAATTTCCACACTTTCTCCTATAATCACAACACCACACTACCTTTTTCATACTCAACAACCCCCTGCCTGCCGTGGTCTCACCTTCCATGTTACTCTCTACTCCCCTCCGGCCTCTCTGGAGTGCTGATCAGCATCTTCTCTCAGTTTATAAACCCAAAAGGAATATTGGCAAACTACTTTACAAACATTCTGTCCCACTAAATTGGAACAAACTCCCTCTTCATATTAGATCCAACCTTTCCTTTCCCTATTTTAAAATGGATTTTAAATCCCACCTACTAAACTTGAAATTATGCCATTGCCTTGACCACACATGGTCTTAATCTGTTCTACTGTATAACTTGTTGCATCTCCTAACTTTTTTCTCTGTTAGTAACTTGTGCTTAAACTAACCTCCTGAACCCTTAGCTCTACTACTATAGCCCTACTATAGCCCCCTCCTTTCTCCCTTCTCTCATTCTCCACACTATTTATCTTTTCCCCCCACTTCCTATCAATGTCTATACATTGTCCTCCTTTTGAACAATGATTATCTTTTGTTTTTACTCTCATATGTAGTAAATTTTGACCACTGCTATCAGTGCAACCCAGAATGTTCATAATTTTTTCTTTTGGTTTTCTCTTTATAATTAATTTCGTATTTGCATTGTTGTTTTTAATAGTTTTTGTCCTGTATGTTTACCTTTGCTTATGTTTGCTGGGGCTCTTTCCCCTTGAGTCTCCACTGAAAATGGGTTGCTTACTATCAATGCAATGCAAATAGCTAATAACCTTTTCTGTTTACAATTATTTTGTATTGTGATTGTTATTTAATATTTGTATATCGTCACTTTATCTTTACTTATGTTTGCTGGGGCTTTTCCCCTCGGGTCTCCACTGAAAATGGGTTTGTTTTCAAACTCAGTTGGACTAACCAAAATATATCTGTATTGTCACGGTTTGACCTTTCAAGTAATTGCTTTGCACTCTGTACTGCTCTTTCAGCTAGACCATTGGATTGAGGATATTCAGGACTACTAGTGACATGTATAAGTCCCACTCTCTTGCAAATTTCTGAAATGACTGGCTAGTAAACTGAGTACCATTGTCAGAAAAAAGTTTGTGTGGACTACCATGAACTGAGAAATGACATTTCAACTTAGTAATAACAGCTGTTGAGGTTAAGTTTGGCAGTAGATCAATTTTGAATAAATTTGAATGAGTCTACCAAAACTAAGTAGTTTTGATTGTTCCACTCAAAGATATCAGTTGCTACAGTAGACCAAGGCAGTTCAGGAATTGAACTTAGCTGAAGTAGTTCTCTTTGCAAATGCAATCTGGTACTATTGCACATTGAACAAGTAGAAAGAGCTCTATCAATGTCTTTTGATAATGAAGGCCAAAATACTAATTCTCATGCTCTTCTCTTAGTAGATGTAGTTTCTGAGTGTCCACGATGTAAAATCTGGATTCATTCTTGTTGTAAGGAAACAGGAACAACAATTTTAGGAACTTTGAAAATAATGCCCTTTTCCATCAACAATTCATCTCTGTAGGGAAAATATGCTTGCACTTCAAGTGATACACTAGTTTACTTTGACATCCATCCAGCATTAATATAATAACTGAGCTATTGTGAAATTGGATCAATCTGAGTGTAATTTCTTAACTCATCAAGTCTAGTGGTAGAAAAATTATGCACTAACATCACATCAAATTCAAAAGTTTCTGCATCAAGCTGTTTCTGCTGTAAGCCTTGGAAATCTGGATAAGGTATCAGCTAAATAAAGCAATTTATCTTTAGTGTAGACCAATTTGAAATTGTACTTTTGCAATTTGAGCAACATTCTTTTTAATATCACTGGAGCAGAATGCATAGACTTTTTTAGAATAGTAATTAAAGGTTGATGATCAGTTTCAATTTGAATAGCTCGACCATAAATATAATCATGAAACTTGGAACATGCAAATACTGTTGCTAACCGTTTTTTCTCAATTTGATCATACTGCATCTCAGTTTGTCTTAGTGTCCTAGATGCATAGGCTACTGGTCTGCCCTCTTGAAGTATAACTGCACCTAAACCAAATTTTGAAGAATCACAAAAAGAATAACTGGTTGTTCACCATAATATTTTAACATGGTGGGGGGGGGGTGGTGGCAATTTTCTGCTTAAGGTCTTCAAATGCCTTCTGATGATGTTCTAACCATTACCATGGAACATTTTTGCATGTGAACCCTCTTAAAGATGCTGTCAACTCACTGAAGTCTGGTATAAATTTGCCTGAATAGTTGACCATGCCCAGAAAATGCTGCAAACTCTGTACATTGTCTGGCAGTAACATCTCCAGAATAGCTGCTTGCTTGATCACGCTTAAGCCTGTACTTCTTTCTTTAGGTTTCTGACATGTTCTGTTTCACCATTGCCTCCAACCATCAGATTGTCTACTATGATGGCACATGGATAACCTGAAGAATTTGCTCCATTGCACACTGAAAAACTTCACTTGCAGAATTTATTCCAAATGACATCCTTAGGAATCTGTATCTGCCAAACAAAGTACCAAAAGTAGTTAGAAATGAGGATTTGCAATCCAGCATCACTTGCCAAAATGAACTCTTTGCACCCAAAACAGAAAATACAGTGGCATTCGGTATTAGAGCTGAAACCTCTTCGACTGTGCACATAGGATGATATGGTCTTTTTAATGCTTTGTTCAAATCTCTTGGGTCAATGCATATTCTGATTTCATCTGAACCTTTTTTGTGAGTGGCTACCATGAACAACACCTATTTTTTGTTGGTTCTGTGACTGGACAAGTCACACCTTGCTGTACCTTTTTATCCAACTGAGCTTTAACTTTATCTTGCATCACTACTGGAACTCTTCTTGTTGGTCTGACTACTGGAGTGATCTCTGGGTCTAATTTCATGGAATACACAACTGGAAGTTTGCCTAATTTGTCATCAAAAACATCAGCATACTCTGAGAAAATGGCTCCTAAAAAACTAGAACTCGGAAATGCACTCACATGATGAACCTCTTTGGCAAAAGAAAGTAGATGCATTCTTAAACTATCTTTCAGACCCAATACAGATTGCACCGATCTTCGGCCTACATAGAATAACAAGTTGTAACAGCTCTCAGCCAAATAAAATGAAAATATCACTGAACCTTTGGTTTGAATTTCTTCACCTCCATAAGCAACAAGTCTCGCACTACTAGCTACACTGAGTTGTTCTTTAGCTCTCACTCTTGCAAATGTGTCTGCTGATATAACATTACACTTTCAGCCAGTGTCCACCTTGAGCTCTGTGGATTTTCCATTAATCTGGACAGTGCAAAATACTTCACTTCTTGTTAACAAGTTTACTGCATCAACTCTTTCACCAAGGACTGATACACCATCCACATAGAAAACTGATTGTTTCGACTCTACTTGATCAACTTGCTTTTTTGTGTGACCCTTCTTTACATCTGTGTGATGCTTGCTTGATCTGCAAAACGTCTAGAATTTATGCCATTTTTTACACTTGTGACATTGCTGACCATATACTAAGCACTTCTCTCTTTTAGACTGATGATTCGCACCACAATTGCGACAGTTGACAATAAAGCTTGATTTGGGTTTAATGAAACTTGCCTGTATTGCACTGAGCTGACATTGGAACTTGTACCTTTCTTAGAACTTTCTGCAAAGCTACACACCTTCTTTGGAAATCCTGTAGCTGCCACATTCTTAGGCCTGTTCTTGTTTGCCACATATTGTATACTATCTACATGCACCCTGGAACCAACAAAAAACATGCTTTTGTCACTCACAAGCATACTTGTGTGTTTTTCTGTCACCTTATGGATCTGACAAATCTCTATGACATTATGTTAAATCACTGTCATGAAGCAAACTCTTTCTCACAGTAGCACTGGTAATACCACATACAAGCCTGACCTTTAGCAGTTCATCTTTTAGATCTCCAAACTGACAGGTTTTAGCTCTGTTTCTCAAGTCAGTAACCTGCAAATGTCTCCCCTGGTTTCTGATCTCTTGTGTAAAACAAATGCCTTTCTAATGTAATATTTGTCTGGGGGTTACACATTTCTCTGAACTTGCGCTTCAAACCCTCAGGGTCTTGTCTTTACTCAGCTTGTACAACAATATGGCGGTCTGCATCTTCTCCTTCATATACTGCTGGTGCATACACAAATGAACACTCCCTTTCAATGCCTTCTGACTCAGTTAAGTTTTTCAAAATGAATGCCACTGTGCATGTATCTCTATCTGCATAAGCTGCTTGTATGAAAATATTGTACTCTTGCTCAAATATTCTCCAGTTCTCTGCAATATACTGATCAAACACAAGTGGTAGGGGTTTCCAAAATCCATCTGCCATGTTAACACATGCCAACGAAGGGGGTTGCAAATATGCATAAATGTACACACATGCATATATGCCAGAATTAATGCCAATAACGGTTTAATGCCTTTGTACTCTGAACTTGTACTTTTTGATGAGCTTTTTGGAATCATGTGAATGAACAATCTTGTAATACTTTCAAATAACTGGACTTTGTGAAATAAACTTCTCTGGCTTTTCAATACTTTCAGAATTTATCAGTAAAGGTGAAAATGCTAAAGTCATTTATCATCGTCTGCTGTGCTTCTTGGAACTTTATCAATGAAGGCAGGCATGCTACAGTCATTCACCTTCACTTTAAGAAATATTTGAGAACTTTACAATGTGACTATGTAATTCACGATCACTGTTATACTTTTGTAATGTCATCATTTCTAAGAAAACACCTCTCATCAGTGTAAGAAACATGCCAGGTAACTGCACAATGTGAACAATTGCATACAGCATACTGAAATGTCCCCACAATGGTGGTACCTTACTAGGCAACTCTCTACAGTACAAGAAGCACTCTGTAATGGCGGTCCTTTCTAAATGGACACACCCAGTACAGTAAACCTTTTGAAATAACTATACTTTGATGGATTACATGAAGCAGTTGCACTTTACACACAACAAGCTCTTTGAAATACATTCACAGTAGTAAGCACACACTGTAAGCACTTTTACACACTCTGAGATACTTCGAATAACTTTAGTTATGCCTCCGGTAGTCATAGTTATGCCCAAATATAGCACTTTGCCCACAGCACATGCAGTCATCTTGCTTTATTTCACTTAATGTTCCCTTTATTAACTTTATTGTAATCCTTTTGCTTGTTTAAGCCCTTTCTATGCCCAATACACTTTTCTTGTGCTTGTTTTCCTCCAAGCATGCCCAATTTTGCCTCAAACACACTCATTTTGCTTTAAAAACACTATTTTTCTGCTTTATGCATGCTCAGTTTGCTTTATAGTTAATCGTTTTATTGAATTCTTTTATCTTAAACATTTTCTTTAGTTAACAAACCTTTCTTGCTTTCTGCTTGCCTGATAATGTGGTCTGTGCCCTTGTAATGCCCCTTTATTGTCTTTCACATCAATTAAACAGTTTGTGTTTTTGTTATTGCATTTGTTTCTTTCTGGCTATGTTTGTGCACTTTTTTCTCAGTTTTACCTTCGCTGTCGTTTTTACATCTCATGGCTCGAATATTCTTCTCTCTTCCATCCCGGTTCTGACACCATGTCACTTTTGTGTTGGTATACAAATAAATGAATCTTTGTGTGTTCTGTTTAAGCAGCTTTATTACATAAAAACACATTACTACTGTTGACTATTGACTCTAATTTAAGTAACTTACATACAATTAATGACTACAATCATGGATGCTTACTCCTTAACTGCTTCTACAAAATGGCACTAAGGTTGTGCATGTGTGTGGTTATATACGTGTACATACAGCCTCGCATACTTCTTAAAGATACAAGCACACACTCTTTACACTCTGATCTACATAACCCACAGCACCAAGCATCTAATGCAAACCAGATATAAGGTCTGGAAAAAAAAGAGTAGAAAAGTGCAGAACAAACAGTAGCTATCCAGACTGCTAGAAACAAAGAAATCTAGCAATAACCAAAAAACCCAGACAAGAAAAAAAAATATTACCCAAACTTACAGCAACCTCCCTCCCACATTAGCAACATCAAAAGCTTCTGGAATACTATAAACAATATTTTCAAACCTGGTAAAAAATACAACCCCTCCCCTTCCTTCAGACTCAAACTTTGACGTCACCCGCAGATTCAACAAGTGTTTTATAACTGTAGCTCCTACCTAGTAAAACCACAAGGAGCAGTTAGCACACCTATAATACAAACAAACAAAAATGAGAAAAATACTTTTTAGCACAAAAAACACACTAAAACCAATCACTATAGCACCAAACAACCTAATAAAAAGTACCTCCAAGTATTGCTGAAGTCCTAGCTTATACAGTTTCTGTTCTAGTGAATCATTCATATAGGAATCATGTATTCATACCTTACATTAGTAATTAAACATCACTCTCTTACACAGGAGAGAGATACCACCATTGAACTATTCAGCCACGAAACCATGCTTATGATTTCTAATGTACTGGAAAATATGTACATAAATATATTCTCAATATATCCTGATTTATTTACTACACAAAAATCTGTTCTACTCAACCAGCACAGATTCAGGCAAAAACTGCCATGCTATCATTCTTAAGCATTGGATATCAAAAACGCAACCAAGGGGAAATTGCAGCCTCAGCATTTTAGGTCTTTTTAATGCATTCTGTCAGTGTTACACTAACTGCTACTTAACTGTCTTACCGACTTAGGTCTTAGCACCAACACAATAAAATTCTTCAAAAGCTATTTTGTCCAAAGAATACAAAGAGTGTGATGGCAAGATACTTCTTCCTCAAGCCTGCCTGAAAAAACAGGCAGATGACAGTGATCCGTGTTGTGTCCATTTTTATTCAATAGCTTCCTAAACAATGTGCACTTTGTAGCAAGCATACCATGGTACTGCAATATGCAAAAGACTCCACAGCTACAGTAACAATAATCTGTCTGCTACATAGAAACCTGGGTAACATGATTCCTGCTACTTCTAAATACAAAGAAAGCCAAACTAATTTCATTTGAACCTAGAACATCAAGAGATAATACTGATAAACTCCACATCACACCTTCATAGATTCATAGATATTTCAAGGGAATTTTGTCTTTGGACTATGTATACCTTGTCAGTACCCACCCTTAGGCCATACTTATTTCTCATGTAAGGTTAGACTAGGCCTAGTGAAACTTTGCAGGGTTTTTTTAAAGGATGTTAGTGAACTGCACTGATTAACCTGCAGTGGAAGTCTGTTCTGGAGGTGTGTGTGTGTGTGTGTGTGTGTGTGTGTGTGGGGGGGGGGGGTGGGGGGGCACAATGTGATAAATCTGTATCTCATCTGTTTTTGTTTATTTATTGGTGAAGATGTAGGTCCCCTTAGTGGACATACTAGACTTGTGGTGATACAGGCGATCAAAGACAAGCATGTCTCTAATGGCACTGGATACTAGGCATCCATCTCCCTTGAAATATCTGTAAAGATGCTGAATAAAGGAACAGCACTTCCAGCGTCTCTGTTTGCTCAGGGTCTTAACGCTTGTGATATACTTGCTAGGAATTTCTCTGACCTTTCCAGTTGTTTGATATGTCTAGTAAGGTACATCCCAAAGGGGGCTTTGCACTCAATAGCTGAACCTAATCAATGGTGAATACAAGAGTAGGATGACCTCCTTCGATCTGGATGATACTCCCTTCATGATTAGTTGTGCTAGGTCGAATATTTCCTGACTGCTGTTGTCACATGATGATAGAAAGAAATGGAATTATCAACCCAAGTCCCAAGGTCCCTAACTATGTTTTCATTTTGTAGTGGTGTGTTGGCAATACAGTATGCTGAGGAGGGGAGGTTGTCCACCGAACACAATGATGCAGCACTTTTTGCCATTTAATTTTATCCCATTTTAAGTATACCAAGAGTTTACAAAGAGAGTTCTTGCTGGTGGGTTTGCGTATCAGAGGGGAACTTAACATTAACTTTGAGTTTGCAGTCATCTGAAAAATGGCAAAAGATTAGAAAAGAAAAAACTGAAAGGGAAGAGTTCCCAACATTGAGCCCTGAGAGATACCACTGTCCACCTTCATAATTTCTGATGAGACATCTGCAGTTCATACTGCATTGGTGCTGTCTTTTAGCCAATTTGCTAGCTGTCTTACCACATAGGGATTTATTTTTAAAGTTATTCTTATGATGCTAGTATGGGGTATGATGTTGAATGCCTTGGCCATGTCTAGATATGTTATGAATATTGCATGGCCACTGTCAGCTGCCTGTTTGAGCATCTTGAAGGAATTAACCAGATTTAATAGGCAGGATCTTCTTTTGATTAACCCAAATTCTTGAGGGTCAAGTCTAACAAGGTTTTTGATATCATAGTTTATGAGATCATTTATGATACATTCCATGGCCTTGCAAATGAAGCTGGTCAAGCTGATAGGCTACAATTTCCAGTGTTGGTGATATGGCCACACTTAAGTAATGGCATCACAGCTGCAGTGTGACACTTTTCAGATAAAAAAAACTGCAGCTAAGTGTATTCCAAGAAAATGTGAAACACTTGACGGCTTTGCTGAGTGGTCAACTAAATTCCACACCTAAAGACATATCTAGAATATTGGCATTCCTGCTGTATTAAAGCCATACCTTGAAAAGATAACCATCAGCCAGTAGAAAGTATATGTAAGCCTTCTGCCATATATAGATAAACCTTTAAAAAATATTCTTTTAAAAGAAATTCTAGACACCCATCTATTTAACTATAAAATGGAAAACACAAACCTGGGTAGCACCATTGCTTGACCAGACTTGCAGAAATGTTCAGATAACACCACAACAGAAATAACTTTCATAATATGAACTCCTCTTTGTCATAATAGATCAGGCCTTAAAATTTGGTTGACATGCACACAATGCAGTACAAAAGATAAACAGCAAACTAGAACCTCAATATAGAGCATAACTCTATTGCATCCTCCATTGATACACACCTAAAAAATCCACTTTTATACTATCTAGTTTTGTCTATACATCCTCCATATTTAATGAACTGCAGACTGTCTAGCTTGCCAAATTAAGCATTGCTATAATAAGATTGCTAAATTCACAACCAGTTAGTGCAACAAAACCCACCACAATAAGGATGCTAAGCTTCTTGACTGGCTAGAAATACCAAATGGCTTGAATTATTTGCACCTAAAAATGGTTTACAGCATTTTCAACCAGACTGATATGTAACTTAAAACAAGTTGTGTGCTACAATGGTAAACACCCTTTAGAAATCTACAGTCAAGCAATCAAAATGTAGTCCTCACACACATGCTTGCTCACATACACAGACACACACACACACACACACACACACACACACACACACACACACACACACACACACACACACACACACTATGAGCAACAGGCACAACAGGGCATGAAAATTATACTGTAGCCTCTTAACCAGCTTGTAAACTTCTTTGGGCTTTTGCCAAGTCATTATATAATTATTTACTGTTTGATTCCAAATGTGCACTGCTATCTCTCTTTTCCAGCTCAAAGAAGGCAAGTCTTTTTTTGGTAATCTATGTATTTCCTCCCCAAACAGGTAAAATATAAATTATCTTTTATTTCACTGAATTATCTGAGAAGATACTGGAGAATTCTCTTTCTAAAATGTTCAATGTTTTTGGCCCCAAACACTCACTTCCACTACCTAGTAATAGCTGCAAGGTATCAAGTCATGGCTGAAAACTTTCTAAATCATATCAATTTGCAGCTAACTTAGTAAGTTTCTGCCACATGTTATTACGTCCAGGACCCTTAAACCCAACATGTCTGTGGTTGGAATAACACTCTCTCATGCTATTTTTGCTCTGGCTCTTTTCCACAACAATTCAGATAGCCATTACCTGAGCTTCACCATGTGTCTGGTGGAAATATCAGAAAGCCTGACCAAAATACAATATTCACGGAAGTATAAAAAGTTGCAGTGGCAAACAGAGTGGTCAGCCCAAACGCATAATTCATTATTTCATAATTAATGCTTTATATGTATGTCTCATAGATTCCTCCAGTGTTGACCCAAGCCAAACTTCCAAGTACTTAATGATCATATGACCACAGAGGTAAGAGTGGGTTTCCAGTACATGCTGGGTTGGTCTATAGTTTAATTTGCAGTCATTTTGTCTATACTTGTTTTATGCTCAAGACGTCCCCAAACTATCTCAACAGTTCTAATAAGACAGTTATATCCCAATGAGGTTGGCTTGGTATAAATAATTTATCATCAGTAAACAAGGGAATCTTCAACTGAAAATTTCTCTGCCTATACCCCAGACCTCAGCTAGTGGCTCCAGATACAGGGTAAATAAAAGAAGAGATGGGGGCACCCCAGTTTTGTACTCTCAAAGAGAGTAAATTCTTTACAGAGTTTCACTTGAACCTTCACCAGAGCTCCTGAACTATGGCAACTATTTTCTACCTTACTTGTAAATTTCGCAGAAAATACCCATTTAAGCAAAAGCTTAAATAAAAATTTCCATTTCAGTCTATTGAACATTTTTGAGATTTATTTTTAGCAAACTGAGCTTCTCAGATATCATATCATTAGATATCATTACGGTATTAATAATATTGTCCTAATGTTTGCTTCCCTCTCACAAAACCTGATCCAAATGTATTTTTTGTTTTGATTTCAGGCTTCTTCTTGACCCTCTGTTGTCTTTCTAGTTTCTCAAACCTTGGTATTTTCTCATTGCAACCCATGTTGAGAGGGTCTCACTACTGATTCCTCAGTCTCTACTGGGAGAACCCTTAATTCCCATCTGCAGTCTCTAAGTAGTGTGAGAATCTGGGCTCCATGGAAGGAACAAGGAGACATCACAGTAAATGTTGCTGGCTTTTTAAATAGCCCCAAGTCCCTCCTCTGTGTGCTGACCTTATTGTTAGGCTAGGCAGGCAATTCGGAGTAGACTGAGTGAGTAACCTACCCCTTGGCTCATAGGGTGAATATGCCTGCTCTGTTCTCCCATAACTTAGCCTAGAATATTCTCTCTGAGCTCCCTCCTTCCATATTTCCAATAGAGGAATATACAGCAACCTTCCTTCCTTCCCTAGGACAGGCATTTCCATTCTGTCTTCCTGTACCATTAAGTGCCAGGGCAGCTAGCTGAACTTGGATGGACTAGGCCATAGCCAGGGCTTTATCCTTTCACTTTTTTCTTATGTAGGTAACCATGTTTGTGTGCTGCCAAGTGGAGAGCAAATGCAAATTAAAATGACAAAATAAAATAAAAAAATACATATTGTGAATAATTGGAGTGTGATCTGTAAGCAGCAGTCAAACAATGCTTCAGTACTGATCAGACGGCTGAATAAATGCAACAACACCAATCTTTATTGCACTGCTGATGCCAGTCCAAATAACATTTGACAGTTTTTACCATGGACAGTGACCACTGTGTTCAATGGACTGCAATGCCAAATGGCATGCAAATGATTAAAGGAGAAAAAAAATAAATTAGTGATCAAATATTTATTTATTCATTTATTTATTTTTGTTTACCAGGGCATTCCCACTGGGGTTTATCCCATTTTCCATGGAAACCAGGGGAGAAAAGCTCCAGATATTAGGCAAAAACAAAAATGACATTTTGTAAAATACATTGAGTTTACAAGAAAACACAATTATATGACTGTTTGAAGAACATATTATATAACATACAGTCGCCTATGAATTTAAGGAAATACATTTTTCTTGAGGTAGTTGGTTACAGAGAAATTATACAGATAAGCACATTACATAATACATCTACTGTCTATTAACTGGAGGTACAGAAAACGGTAACAAAGGCAGCAAGGGATTTAGCAGGATGAAGCGCTTAAGTGGATAAGTAGTTATATGAAACATTAAGTAGACTGAGGTAGATGGGCTGTATAGACCTACATTAAAGAAAGAGGAAGTGGAAGTTATCTGGGAAACAAAAGTTTTGTAGGAGAGAAAATGGGTAGAAGATGGAGTGGCAGTCTGTAGAAGAATAGTGTAAATCACAGTTGTAGGAAAAATACAGTGAGATTTCTTAGTGAGAGATATAAAGTTGCATGTGTAAGATTAGGGTACAGAAAGGTTAAGTAAAGGGAGGACAACTTTGAAGGCGGAGTTTAGGTTGAGTATGCTGGCATGTAAAATACTCTGAGCTCCCTAAATGTACATTAATGTACATTTTGGATGTTTAAACAACTTTGTTATTCTATAATGGGAACCTGCATGAATCTGAGCCCTCGAAGGGTAGTAAGAATAATGAGTTATGAGTATTTCTCACAGCTGCCATAGACAAGGACATACATTAACAAAGGAGAAAAGTGATTAGATGTATTAATAATATGAATTGTATCAAGTCACACTGAAAGTGCAGCAGAAACAAGTTATAAAAATGTTCCTTTCTCATTTGACAGTAACTGTCTGGATGGTTGTGATATTGCCAACAGTTAGGATATCCATGTACTCAAAGAATATTAACAGAGATTACAAATACTGCAGGTGTATTCCTCTTTTTTATGGTGCCTCATTCCCTTATCTATGCCTTCTTAAAAGCAATTCTATCTCTGTTTTATTGCATATGTTACCTGTATCAATGCTTAAAGTACTCTCTTGCATATGAACATTTTTTACTAAGGGGCAGTAACTGTGGTCATTAACACCAGCATTTGAATGTTAGGAATGTTGCTCTCCTAAACAGGTCAATGTACTTTCAGACTTTTTTTAAGTCTCTTCTCCCTAACACACCCTCAGTATGTGTACACTAAAGAGGGGACATAATGAAACTCCAGATTGTTGCTGCAGCCACAGTAATCATAGACACCTGCAAGCTATTAGCAAGGAGCACTTCTCAATGTTTGTCCTTGCATTGCTAGGGCATATGCATGCAATCATGTAGCTTCTCACACCATATGTATGCACTTACTGCAGATTGTGGTATTCAGGATTGTTAATGACTTAACATCTCATTTGCATACTCACAGTGCTCACAGGGCTGAGTCTGCACTATATCAAGCTAATCATGCAGCTAATGCCCTTATATCACACTGACAAGACTGTTGAGACACAGATAATTTGATACTTCTAAATAAACACACCTTTTAGAGAATTATCTATTTTCTACTTGCTATTCCTTAGATAATGGTTTTATTTTAACATTAAAAGATGAATTGCATTGACCACTGAAAATCATTTATTTATCTTAATTATTTTTTTCTTTATCTCTTTCTTTTACCATAGCCATGTCTGAATTTCAATAGTATGCTATAGAATGCTGTGTGATCTATATTTTTAGTTTGTATCTAATTGATGTTTGCACAGTTAATGCTGATGCATTATAACCTTGTAGGAAGTTCTGATATTTTTGCCTCTGTCAGCTGAATGAAAAAAGGTGTTATGCTTGCAAAATTCTACCTGACTGCCCTCTACAGCAGTGGAGATGACACAAAATAGTTTTGTTATACATTTCTAATGCTACATTTTGAATTATTAGTGTTAATGGTGCAATGTATTACACAGTTAAACATGTGCTATCTGCATTACAGGGCTGTTATAGGTTGTTGATGATATTTGATTGGGGGGGGGGGGCTATCCTAAGTTGTGTATAGTCATAGGGATCCTTAACTTTTAAATTGCTGTGTGCATGATCATAGGATCATAGGAGATTACTATGATTTCGACCTGGAGGTCATTTTAAGCCTAGCCATTTCATTCCAATATAATACCATAGAAATGTTAGTCAATACCCAAGATTGCATTTAGTAATGACTGCCCATGTCCAGGAGGGATGTGGGTGCTATCGCTGGTAAGAATTTATAGTGCCCCATCCACTTGTCCAGTTTACACTTGAACAGTGTCATAGATGTGCTCTGTTTCATGTGAATTGGTACCCTATTCCAAAGAAATAACAGATGCTGTGAGACAAATCTGTCCCTCCAGAATGTCCTATTTAAGCCACAGGCCATATTTAGTTCCCTGGAATGGGTAACTCTAGTCCCATTTGATTTATGGATATGCAGCAAGTTCATTAGGTTTGGGGTCTGAGATTGCTCTGTAAGCCAGGCATAAGTCTCCTCTAAGAAGTCTATACAATACAGAGTATAGTGACATGGAATTTAGTGGGTCTGTGTAAGGCACGTGCTGGAGTCCCTTGATCTTCTTTGTTAGAAACCTCTGAGGTCTCTCCAATTGTTGCAGGTGTTTTGTATGGTACATGCCAAACAGGGTGTTATACTCAATTTGGTGCCTGATTAGTGCCGAGTTTAGAGGGGCTATAACCTCCTTTGCTCTCAAGGTGATGCCTTTACTAATCAAGTGTATTACATAGAAAGCCTTCCTTACTACAGTAGACACATGGTGCTCGAAATTAAGGTCACAGTCAACTTGTGATCCCAGATCCCTTACCACTTCATGGGTACTTAGAGTATTGTTGTTGATTTGATAGTGTGAACAGACATTGTTTGTGCTGAAGGGAATGATGATGCATTTCTTTGCATTCAGTTTGAGACTGTGACTAGGACACCAGACGTTGGTCTGCATAAGACCCTCCTGGAGTATACTGACATCATTTGGGGATTCAATAATTGCACCCAGTTTGCAGTCGTCCACAAACTCGGTCAGCCACAAACTGTTAGTTTTGATCTGAACTTCTAAAAATATATGCCAAACAGTATGGGGCCTGGCACTGAGCCCTGTGGCACTCTGCTGGTGACAGGTCTGCTGGTTGATGTGGAGTCACCCACTTTGATAATGTATGTCTGGTTTGTGAGCCAGTTAGCAACCCATCTTATAACAAAGAGATTTACATTCAGTTTGTTAGGTTTATTGGCAATGCCTGAGTATGGGATTGTGTTGAAAGTCTTTGCCAAGTTGAGGTATGCTGTGTGCACAGATTTGCCCTCATCAATGGCCTTGGTCATTTCGAAGAAATCCTCTAGATTTAACAAGTAGGATCTGCCCTTGATGAAGCCAAATTGGGTAGGATCCAAGGTTTGGAGGTTGCCTATGTCTTTATTTATGAGGTCCATAATGATATGTTCCATGGTCTTACAGATGAGGCTGGTCAGGCTTATGGGTCTGTAATTCCCAGGGTCAGTTGCTAGGCTACCTTTGTGAAAGGGAATAATTGTTGCCGTTCTCCATTCCCCAGGAACAAAGGCTGTGGTTAGGCTATGATTGAAAAGGGTACTTAATGGTGATGCTAGCTCATATTTTAGCCTATTTAGAAGACAGTCTGGGATGCCGTTTGGTCCCATAGAGGCTGTGTTGTTGCCTTGGACAAGGCTTTAATGACCTGCTCTTCAGATATGTAGGGTGGCGGGAAAGTTTGGGGGAAGGTTTGTGATAAGTTTGGAGAGGATAAGGGAGTGAAGTTTTTACCAAAATTATCTACTAGCAGGATTTCCATCTCTGTGGGGTCAGTGTGTGTGATACCGTTAGCCACTAGTTCTGCACATGCTTGGGTCCTACCTTTTAGGCTACATACATAGCTGTAAAAGCCTTATGGTTATCCTTGGCTAAGTTTTTTTGCAAAGAAGCCCTTATAGGATTTGACAAGTTGTCTTATTTGCCTGTTTAGGCTGAGGATGGTGCTTTTCCATTGATGGGCGTTTGCCTTTGTTTTCTTGGACAGCAACTTTTTGTGTTTATTGTAAAGTTTGTTGATGCTGGACGTTCACCATGATGGCTTGTTTTTACTTGGGGCTCTGACTTTGATTATTTCTGATGCAGCCAAATATATACACTTATGCAAGTGATTGTACAGGGCTTTAGTGTAAACTTTGGTGTAGTTACCACTTCCAGCTAGGGGCGGTGCTTGGAATGCATTTATACCTTCACCTAGGGGTATAGTTTGCCTTGGTGAAGTTTTTTTAGTCTGATTTCACCCATTGTGAGTTCTGGTGTTAGTCCCAGGTCGAAGGTAACTAATTTTGGTGAGATTTAACTAATGAGGGTTTGACACTTGTGGCAGTGCATCTGTTTGACACGTTAGTGAGGAACACATCTAGTATGTTTGTTCCTCTTGTTGGGGTATGAACAATTTGTTCTCGAGCATTTGAGTTAAAGTCAAGGAACTTTTGCACTAGTGAGTTAGGGCTAACATACGTTTTCAACTTGATGGTGGGATTATTGAAATCCCCCATAACCAGTGTTCAGTAATATTTGGATTGACTCCAGTTTTGGTCTTGTAGGCTTCATGCATGTCATGACCCATGGAGGGGGATCTATAACTAGCTATAACTTGAATGGAGGTCTTACCCACCGTAACCTGAACTTGGAGTAACTCCATGGAGATGTCCAGTTTAACTAGATGGGATGTGAATTTATGTCTAATATAGATATAAACATTACCTCCTTTGGTTCTCACACATTCTTTTTGTGGTCTGAAGGTGTGGAAGGCATTGTAACCTTGCAAGGACTGGGTGCATGCATTCACACATAACTGAATTCACAGCCATTGTATCTGTGTATTGTATATGTACATATATGTGTCTGTTTTCTGTTTAATCTCATACAAGGATATGGATCCCAAGAGGAAAGCAGACATCACTCACATTCAGGTAGCACCCTGACTTCTAGATAGGGCTGTGGAGTAGCAGTGCAACTCCTGGTAGAGGTGGATCTTGTGGTTGCAGGTGATGACTCTGAAATGGTTCACACCTGTCTGAAGTGCCAGGAAATAGTGCTAGCACAATGCTTTATTGTGTGCATGCAGGCACACATGTTGAAAAAAAATTCATTTGACAATACCATTTCACAAACATGCATGCTATCTAAACAGTACTGCTGAGCGATATACATCTGTTGTTACTGGCCCTGAGCACTAAATATTCTGATAGATGCATGCATTTTTTGTTCACACACACTCTCCTCTTAAGTGTCAGCCTTGCCCTCCTACCCCCCATGTGCAAATGATGGTGATGATGACTGTGTCTTGCCCTTTGTACATGTCTTTATGACTTAGTGTTGCATGCATGTCTGATGCACACAGTGGATAGCTAATGCTTGCTTATTCGCATGCTTGCACTTATCAATGTCTATTGCAGAAGAAAAGATATTGATTTCTCGCTCCTACTCATTTGTGAATGATTGCTTCTCTAATTGTTGAACCACATTGTATTTCATTTAGTATTGTCATTACAGCAGTGAAAGCATTAGGTACTTCAGTCTTGCTTGTTGGTATACTTGTGCAAACAAGGGTATGATTGACCTGCTCCATATTTTATAGATAGAAATAGTTGTGAGCATCAAACATTTCAATTGATCACTAATACATTACTGTATATTGCAAAAATCTGACAGTAGAGAAATTACTAACATAACTGTACACCAAGGACAAATAATCTACTTAGGGACCTTTACATATGTCCATATGACAGGAATCAGTTATATTTCATTTTTTTCTTTACAGTTTCCATATTTACCTTGTCATTACTGCAGTACAAATTTTGTCCTTGGGGGTTGTCCCTGTCTGATGCTATTGGAACCCAGCCATTATATGGTTAAGTAAAGGTTATATAGTCTGACAGGCATCAGTTTTGCTATTTGTATCTGCATGAGATCTTAGACTTTGACCTAGGTAGTGATTGTGTGTGCTGTCCTTTGTCTCTTAGCCAGAGCCAGGGCATACTGTACACATCTCCATCTGCTAGCACAATCTGCAGCTGGTGGTTCTCCCTCAGACTCCTTGTCTGCACCTGCAACTGTTAGCCCTGCCTGTGGTTCTGTCCCTTGTTGTCTTTGTTGAAGCTGTTTCTTGACAATTACATTGTGTAACATAGCACAGACTAAAAGCATTTCTGCAGAGGTGCCTGAGCCATGCAACAGTGCACCTCCTGATGTGTCTAGACACCATAAACTTGATTTAAGCAAGCCAAAGACATGTTTTATGATATTCCTAGTTTGAGCATAGGCCTCATTGTATCCTTGCTCAGTGGGGTTGTGTAGATTTCTGATGGGTGTCAAGATCTAAGACTTCAGTGCATAACATGCATTTCCCACTAGATACCTTTGAGAATGTCACCCCTAGCAAACCTGGTGTACAACTCACAAATGTGCCATACATGTGAGTCATGGAAACTGCCTGGGTTACCTGTGCAGATATTGTAGATGATCCCTTTGGCATTACAAACAACCTGAAAATTTTCAAGTGGAATCAGTTTCTATTGATGTACCTCCTTCCCTATTCACTAGGTGAGGCTTTTGTTCTATGTATTTGCAATCTATGGCCCCCAAGACTTACCACTGGCAAGTGTGCCACTGCATAGAATTCTTACATGGTTCTTACTCTCTCCTGTGGTTTGTGTGGGGAACAGATGTGATTCCTTGCTTGTAGTAGAATTGCATTTAAAACTGATGCAATAGTCTAGTGGCTGATGCCCATGACACCTCTAATATATGCCCTGTCAGTCTCTGGAAAGTACCAGTAGCTAGTATATGTAATGCTATATGTACCTTTGATTTCACTGGGATGGGTTATCCATGATTTCTCTGTGGCCTGAGGTGGGGTGGCAGAGGTTGTGTATTTCCTGTAGTGTTTCCCTGTACACCTGTATCTTTCAGTAATTTCTGTGTCATGCAGTCAATGATAAGTCAAACAGGGTCTAAACGATCTTCTTCTTCTTGGCCGAGGTGTGGCAGCAACACCCTGATTTAAAGCACCTACAGCATAATAATAGCAGCAGTAACTCCTACCATGCTTTTTATAAATGTAATTGTGCTGCTTTCCAAAGAGATTTGGTGCACATGACAAAGCCTACACTGAGTTTACATGATTGCTTTATGGATTCATAGGTTCATAGGTTAGATTCATAGGTTAGTACTAGGCTAACTGCTCTTGGGAGCCATTTTAAGCCTAGCCAATCATCCCTTGTGAGACTCAAACCCTGCACCTTGAGTTTGTAAGTCAAACACCTTAACCATTAGGCCACCCTCCCAGATTGGTTAAGTAGCCTGTACTTCAGCTCTTTATGCTGCCATTAGCATATTCTGCTATTTCCCTTTGTTTGGTGGCTCTATATGTTGTGTAGACCAAATGCAACTGTTAATGAATCCATGTTAGTTCCAGTTTTAGGAAAGGCTTTTTCCTTAGTAGGAAGTTCGAATAGTGTGTGATTCTTGGCTTTGGGTGTTTCTGAGGGAGTAGTTTGGTTCCCTGATTTGGAGCAATTGTTTCAAATGTTATGAACAGTGAGGAAAGTGATTAGTGGAAAGGCATATTCTAATTTGAGAATCATGACATTTTTAGCTATTGCCATATTTACAATTAGGGAGAAAAGGTTTGAGAGTCTGTAACAGCTTTAGCTGATTTGTTACTTTAGAGACAATGCTGTCTGTGTGTATATTAAAGTTTAGAAGTAGTCTAGAGTTACACCAAGGTATTTCTGTTGTATAACATTTGGTATTGTAATCTGTTTTATGTGTGTTAACATTAAAAGAGATAAAGATGTTAGTTTCTAAAATCTATCTATTTGTATATCTCTATATGTGTGTGTATCTATTTTATATATATATATATATATATATGTATATATATATATATATATATATATATATATATATATATATATAAATATATATATATATATAGATCTACTTCACTTGACCTAAAACTCATTTGACTGGCACCCAGTCAACCTTGTTGGCTAGGCTTATGTAGGCCCTCGGGCCGATAGCCTAGTACCTACCTATGAAACTATGAACTATGAACCCAATTGAGCTAAATTTCATTTAACTGATAACTCGTTTGACTGACTCCCATTTCACCGACAGCTTACAAAGCTGAATTTCAACACACTAAATCTTAAACCATAGACAATTATACTTAGAACACCAGTAAGTAACCCTTTCCAGAACTTAAAAACTACTTACTTACCCTCTTAAGAGAAACGGGACAATGTGCAACCAAACTAGGTGGGGGGCTCTACCCCCCAAACCTCCCTAATTTTATATACTAACTCCAGGATCGCACTACAGTGGGGAATGGGCATATACCTTTAACTTACATTACATTACTGCTGGGAACGCACAAAACATTTGCTAAATTACTTTTGATACTTCCCATAAAAATGTAAAGAGACAAACCCACATTTAGAAACACTACAAGACTACTTTCTACATGACTATCGGAATTCTAACAGTCAGAACTGTAAGTTACAGTAATTCTTTTTTATCACAAGCAAGGCACAAGTGAAGGAAAACCCACAACAAGTCTATGTCTTAAATGTCAGTGAAATGGGAGTCAGTGAAATGAAATTTATGTCAGTTGGGTGTCGGTCAAATGGGTGTCAGTGAAATGAGTTTTAGGTCAAGTGAAGTAGACCCCATATATATATATATATATATATATGTATCTATATATATATATATATATATATATATATATACACACACACACACACACACACACACACACACACACACACACACACACACACACACACACACATATATATATATATATATATATATATATATATATATATATATATATATATACACACACACACACACACACACACACACACACACACACACACACACACATATATATATATTTAAACCATGACAAATATATCAATTAAAAAATTAAAAATCTGGCACATTCTAATATATATCTATATCTATATTTATATATATATATATATCTACATATAGATCCCTATCAGTTGAGCGAGGTTTCAGAAACTCGAAATTCGTATGTTTGAGACCATATGATCGAATTTTTGAAAATTCAAAGCTTTTGAATGGTTTTCAAAGGCTAACAATTTAGAATTGTTTGTTAAACTGATAATAAATAATACTACTGATGACAAGTCCAGCATGGGAAATTATTGTCGTTTCAAACTGTCATTGTAAATGCATATTAACACATAACCATAAATCAGTGTTGACCGAGACCAGATACTGAGATATAGTCCAAATAATCATTCTCAAGAAAATATTCCTGTTCCTATCTTATGTTTTTGGAAATATCCTGTCAGCAGTCCATAAATAATTACTTTCATTGTGGGGTTGTAGATTTCTGCAAAAATGATACAGTTAATAGACAGCTTCACTTATTAATGTTGCAAAACAAAACAAAAATAAAGTTCATGTGGAGACACAGATATTACTCTTGGATTTCTGAAGCCCATTGCATACGTTTTGACTTCAGTAGCCATGCTTGTACCAAATTTTCTTCAGTTGTGCTTCCCCTTCTAACTTTACTTTCCTGAAATAGCTACAGGGTTAGTGTTAACCTGCCTGAGCTGCTACTGTACCCACATCCATGCCTCTCAACTGTCCAGATTTTCACAGAATGTCCAAATTTTTGGCTCATATTTTTTGGTCTGTTCCCAGTAAATTTTGTGGTTTTCTGGCAAATCACTGGGATGGTGTCAGGATTGAAGTCACTAAATGAAGAATACATTTAGTTTCAGACTTTAAATCCTTCAGAAAATGGATGTTAAAACAAACCATGTTACTCTAGCAACTTTCTAAGTTTATAAGAGCAGTATTTAAAATATGACCCTGTTTTTGGCCATTGTCCCCCCATTTTGTCTGGCTTTGCTCAGATTTCTTGCACTAAGATGTTGAGAGTTATGCCCACATCACTGTATCTACATCAGTGTTATGGATTTAGTGATTCTTCTGCATGGCCTGCTTTTTACTGCTTAAACACCTTAGTTCTAACAGGAAAGCATTTAAATTGAAGTAGAAATATGAATGTGTAACATTGTGAGCATAGAGAGCACTGAGTAACTCTGCAGTACGGCATTGCCTGGAGTATGACTTAGTGCTCAGGGTAGCATCTGCATAAAGTACTTGGCATGCACTCTAAATATATAGTGCTTTTGTTCCACATCTAGGAAAGCATATAATATAATATGATATAATATAATATAATATAATATAATATAATATAATATAATATAATATAATATAATATAATATAATATCCACTAACATCCTCTAAAATCACAGTTTCAACATATCCTAGGGTATCTTACCTACAACATCAATTTTCATTTACTTTTCTGTGTTAACTGTCAGTTCTGATTTTTTATCAGTTTATGTAGTTAATATGCTTCTGTTGGTCATTTGGTGTTCTTTAACCCAGTTATTTTTCAGTCCAGCTAGCTTAGGAAAACGAATGAATACTAGAACATTATGATCAACCCCTGTGCTTTTTATACACACATTAGGTAACAATGCTGTTTTTCTGTGGTATACTGATATTTGAAATAGATCTGAAATGTCCTTTCAGGCCTTGGAATTTCTAGTTTTGATTTCATTCATTAAGGCTTTCAAGAGCCTTCTGGGCACTAGTGGTTCAATGTCCTATAATGTTTTAAAGAATGCTTTGCATTTGTTTCTTTTTTTCAAGAAGGCTATATTTTCCAAGCGCAGTACAATGCCTTAGACAGAATTAATATAACTGGAGTTACCAGTTCTACTCGGAGCAAGATGTGGCTTTTAGATTGACTGAGTAGATTCTGAACCTATTTGAAATGTACCCAAAACTAAAGTAAAATAAAAAAAACAAAATGGACATTCAAAATAAAAAATCAGATATTCTGAAATCTACCTATCTGCATATCTATCGGTCTGTGTATCTATTATATATATATATATATATATATATATATATATATATATATATATATATATATATATATATATATATATATATATATATATATATGTATATATATATATATATATATATATATATATATATATATATATATATAAAGCTTTAAACCATGACAAACATATCAACTAAAAAAATCTGTCACATTCTATTATATACCTATAGCTATATTTCTATCTACTAATCTATCTGTATCGATATGTATATTCTATATGAATATTCTATATGTATAACTATATCTATTTCTATAGCTATATCTGTAGCTATATCTGGACCTCTATCAGTTGATCGAGTTTTCAGAAAGTTGAAGTTCATATGTTTGAGACCATATGATCGAGTTTTTGAAAATTAGAAGCTTTTGAATGAGATTGTGGTACAGTAAAGATCAGGAAAGTTACCCTTTTCTTCAATATAGTGCAATCTTGGAGTTGGTATTTTTTAATTTGAAGGGGGTGTGGGGGCACAGGGGACATGCCCCCATGCATAAATGTAAAAAAAAGTAGATTTTTCTTTTTTTTTTTTGATGTTCGAGTTTTTGGAAACACAATCATATGGTCTCTTCTGTATAAATTTCAAGTTTGTGAAAACTTGATCATCTGACATAGATTTAATCTATATCTATATCTATATATCTGTCTTGAGAGAGAAAGAAGGTTGGATGATATGGAGATAGTGAATCATGAAGTGCAATGGATTAGCAAGGAGGAAGTAAGGACAGCTATGAAGAGGATGAAGAACGGAAAGGCTGTTGGCCCAGATGACATACCTGTGGAAGCATGGAGGTGTTAGAAGAGATGGCAGTGGAGTTTTTAGCCAGATTGTTTAATGAAATCCTGGAAAAGTGAGAGGATGCCTGAGGACCGGAAAATAAGTCTTTTGGTACCAATTTTTAAGAATAAGGGTGATGTTCAGAGCTGTAGTAACTAGAGAGGGATAAAACTGATCAGTCACAGCATAAAGTTATGGGAAAGAGTAGTGGAAGCTAGGTTAAGAAGGGAGGTGATGATTAGTGATCAGCAGTATGGTTTCATGCCAGGAAAGAGCACTACAGATGTCATGTTTGCTCAGAGTGTTGATGGAGAAGCACAGAGAAGGTCAGAAGGAGTTGCATTGTGTTTTTGTAGACTTAGAGAAAGCATATGACAGGGTGCCTAGACAGGAGTTGTGGTATTGTATGAGGACGTTGGGAGTGTCAGAAAAGTATGTAAGAGTGGCACAGGATATGTCCGAGGGTAGTTTGATAGCAGTGAGGTCTGCGGTGGGAGTGATGGATGCATTTAAGGTGGAGGTGGGATTACATCAAAGATCAGCTCTGAGCCCTTTCTTATATGCAATGGTGATGGACAGGTTGACAGATGAGATCAGACAGGAATCCCTGTGGACTATGATGTTTTCTGATGACATTGTGATCTGTAGTGAGAGTAGGGAATAGGTTGAGGAGACCCCGGAGAAGTGGAGATATGCTCTAGAGAGGAGACGAATTAAGGCCAGAAGGACTAAGACAGAATATATGTGTTTAAATGAGAGGGAGGATAGAGGAATGGTGAGGATGCAGGGAGTAGAGTTGGCGAAGGTGGATGAGTTTAAATACTTGGGATCAACTGTTCAGAGTAATGGTGAGTGTGGAATAGAGGTGAAGAAGAGAGTACAGGCAGGGTGGAGTGGGTGGAGAAGAGTGTCAGGAGTGATTTGTGACAGATGGGTACCAGTAAGAGTGAAAGGGAAGGTCTATGAGAGGCTAGTGAGACCAGCTATGTTATAAGGGTTGGAGATGGTGAGAGCTGGAGGTGGCAAAGTTAAAGATGCTAGGATTTACATTGGGTGTGACAAAGATGGACAGAATTAGGAATCAGTATATTAGAGGGTCAGCTCAGGTTGATCGGTTTGGAGACAAAGCCAGAGAGTCGAGATTGCATTGGTATGGACATGTGCTGAGGAGGGATGCTTGGTATATTGGGAAAAGGATGCTAAGGATGGAGCTGCCAAGTAAGAGGAAAAGAGAGAGAGGACATGCAGGTGGTTGGTGTGACAGAGCAAGATGCAGAAGACAGGAAAAAATGGAAACAGATGATCCACTGTGGCGACCACTAATGGGAACAGCCGAAAGAAGAGCAAGAATTTGTCTATCCATCTATAGCTATATCTATCTGTCTATTTTTCTATCTAGTTATCTATATTTCTTTTCTCTAAAACCATTTTTTTCTTAAACTGAGAACTGCACAAAATATAATAGAAGAATGCCTAAGATCAGGGGCACTTTTTAAAAAAAATGTCAGAATTAACTTAGAAAATTGACAGAATAAGATTTTTATCAATCTGCAGTTTTTGAAGCACAAGAATTCATAGCTGGGACATTAACGGTCACTGTTTTGTCAATAAAATTGTAAATAAACTTTTTGAGGAACAGAGTAAAATTCTAAGGCAAAAATCATGGAAAATGTGTGTGTTGGTTGGAGGTGTCAGCATGAACTGGTGTACATCTGGATAGTGAATAATTAAAATTTTACTTCAATAATTTAAACACTTTCAATTGCTGAAAGAAGCTGTGGCTACATGGAGCAACCACAGCTATTATATGCATGTCTTTTTGAATCATGACAGAGGGGTACTTCAAGTTTCTCGCCACAACTCGGTAGTGCTATCCACCCATCAGATAACATTTAGAGACGTAAGCCTTATAAATCAGGATTGGCAATACAATACCACTCATAACCATGAATCAGGCTCTGGAAAATAATGTTTTCTGAATTTCTTACATAAGTAGTTTTCATTGTTTTCTGCATTGGTTATGAATTTACATTTTACATTCTCTTGTATTGTCATCTCTCAGAAGTTATAACAGCCTCAAAATGTTTCAAATAAAATGTGTTATAGTAGTGATGCTGAGTTTCTTTGAAGAGCTTATTCTGCTGGGAAAAAAAATCCATCTATTATTACTTCTTTCTGTTCTTTTCTTTGTCTGCCCTTATGTGTAAAATGGTGGAAGCAGTACTTTGATGGAATTATTCAGCTCTAATGCATAATCAACAGGGTAAACCACTTACGTGTGAATTGAAAACCTGCAGAAAAGAGAGCTTACTCCTCATTCAGGGACATTTGAGATGTATGATCTAGCTGCACTCATGTCCCCTTTCTTGCTGCACCTACCTGTTCTTGAAGCAATCCATACAGAAACACAGACATAGGCTCACACAAACATACAAACACTTGCACACTCACATATACACATTCATATTTTATTACAAGTGGCATGTAATTAAACACATACTGATTTTATTTTTTGTGCCACTTGGACACAAACACAAATTTTATTGTGAGTGACACAGCACTAGTTTATGTTTCGCTCATGAACTTATGAGCTATCAGATCCAATAAGCAGATGAAAACTTGTCTGCAACTTACTAGTATTTTATAGTACTTTAATCTCTCACTCTAATGTATTCTACTACTGAATGATACGCTACCTTGCCCAGCTTTCTACTACTAAAAATGTTTATGTTCTAATATGAAAATTAATAATTGTAAAGTTTTTATGTATGTATTCCAACAAATCTGGAACATGTATTGATATGTAATTGTATAAATAACTACAACTGTAAGTCTTCTGTATCTATGTACATGTGGAGCTTTTCTTCCCGGGCCTCCGCTGAAAATGGACCTGTATCCAATCGGACTTTCCCGGTTAACAAATGTAAAATAAAATTAAATAAATAAATTACTTAAACAGAACTTTGACTAATGATAACTCGTGCCACTTGTAATAAACACTGTTGTGTGTCAACAGAGGTGTTTTCAGAACACAGAAAAAAAAGACTCAAAAGAATAAATTTACTTACAGGATGTATAAAGCTTAGATATTACATAATACATAAAACAAGATGAACACATGATCCCAGTGTTTGCAGGCCCTAACTCAAAAGCAGGAGCCTGACTGAATCAGAAGGTATTGTGACTGAACAAATGCTGTTGAAGAGCTGCATGTGGGGGAAGAATAGCTGTGTCGTTGGATGTACGGGTCTACTTTAGAACAACGAATGTTTGAAATATTGAGCGATCACATGAGCTAATATTTCAAACCTCGATATTGCTATTTTTTTTTGCACTACAGTGTGGATCAGAATATTTGCCCTTTCCTCATTGTAGTGCAATCTTGGAGTTGCAATATATATTTAGCAGGTGTGTGTGTGTGTGTGTGTGTGTGTGTGTGTGTGTGTGTGTGTGTGTGTGTGTGTGTGTGTGTGTGTGTGTGTGTGTGTGTGTGTGTGTGTGTGTGTGTGTGTGTGTGTGTGGGGGGGGGGCAAAGCCCCCCGCAATAGCAATTTTGAGTTTTGGAATATTCGCTCATATGAGCGTTCGAGACATTGATCTTTCGTTTTTCTGACATAGACCCAGATGTACAGCTGTCTTTGTTGCTGGGTTCAAATGTCCTCACCATTACCAGTGACATACTCCTGAACTACATGTCATTTGCAATCACCTCAGTGCAAAATGCAAAGGCAGCCTAAAAAACACTAATCACAGATTTTTAATGCCTTAAAGCCTGTAAGTTAATTCTATTGCAAAAGAGGGATACAACTGCTACTTGACCATGGCTGCTGACTTTATTAGTCTCTTCCTAGCTCTGGTAACACCTGAATAAGATTACAGCCAATCACAGGCTAGTTCTCAAAACATGGACCTAACAGGCTACAGCTCTATGTGCAAATCTGAGTTGGTGTAAATACAGAAAAAAGCCCACAGAAATAATTGCAGCTGTAGTTTTTTTTACAGACTAGCAAACTCAGGACATTTCCTCTTCCATAGACAATTAATGTAAGCAGTGGGATGCAGTCTTTCAATCTTTGAGTGTTCTGCCTGGGCTGGGATGGGTGGCAACCATAATACTGCAGCCATTATTTCACCCAACACAACAAGACTGTCATTTGTATACATTTGAAATGCTCCAGACATACTTTATAACCAACCAATGCATGAAACATTATTTCAGGTTTAATAGAGAATTGTTTCCATGCTCACCTTTTTAACATGTTTAAACTGTGGCTTGTGCATTCTCCATTGTTAAACACTTATTGTCTGCATTCTCCATCCTCACAGCAATTCTAGATACTTTGAAAAATGTTGCATTCATTTCAGAAAGCAATTTTATTTTCAGGTACACTTTACTCAGAGTATCCTTCATAAATCTATGAATAAGTGCATCTTCCAAACTTAAATTAAATTCACAAAATGCACCATTGTTTCAGCTCAGCAACACACTGCATCACTGTCTCTCTCTGGATTTTTGATAACGATTAAAATGAATTGTTTTTGCTCTTATCAGTGATTTAAGATCCAGATGAACTTCAGCTTTTTAGCAATCTGTAGAGCTCATCTTTAGAATTTTTCTGGTTGGTCTAGAACTCTTCTCTCCTCTCCTTTACAGTCAAGAGTAAGCACTTTTAACACAATAACTTCATAATCTGGTAAAACACCGTGGATTGTATTGGGATAGCAACATTTTAAGGTGAGCTGTAGTCATGTGTAAAACAGTAGTTATTTTATTATTCTTTTTTAACAACGTCACCAGTGAGCGTAGATCACCAACTATAAATGATGAAGAGATTTCTCATGAGCAACATCTAACTAATATACTGACAAATACTGTACATTTGTAGTGTTGAAAGCTACTTACATATGTTTATAGAACAGTACATAGATGTTTGGTTACTAGGTGGGTTCCCTAGTCTTTGGAGAATTGCTGCAGAAATGGAAGTTCAACCAACTCATTCATGGGCCAATGGTCCATCAGCAGTTCTTCTCCCTTCAAATGACCACATCTGATAGCACCGCTTCTTGCACCCATTCAAGTAATTAGTTCCAGAGGAGTAGTAGCAGGCATCCCTAAGTTAGGCAAGAGAGCTATAGATCATTCTTCCTTGCCTGGGAATTTGGCCCATCCATTCCTTCAGCAGTGAGAACTCAGTGGTAAAGGGTGGGTTAGCCAGCTTGACTCTAGGAGAAACCCACTCCTAGGCTGTCTACAAGTTTTCCACAGCTGCCTGGTCAATGAAAGAGGTATGTGTGGTCTCACATAAACTTCACTTTCTCCATCTCAGAGGGAAAGTGCCTGTGTGATGTAGTGGGAGCCAACGTAGCTATTACAGACTAACAATACATCCAACCACTGCAATGTATGGTCAGTGTCAGAAGCCTACCAGACACCATCCTGCCAAACATGAGTGAGCTGACATTTCCCACTCAAGCATTTCATCCTCCCATTTGATCTCTATGATGCCCATGCAGGTAACGGGACATGAATCATGTGGGCTGCAGTCAGGGCTTCATCCCTCTTTGCTGCAGGGCCAGGGTAGCAGTTCTCTTTCCAATGCATGTGATAAAAGCAGGAGACAGAACACAACTAACTGTAACATTAAAGAATCAGAATGTAAGAATACTAGTAGATTTGGGAGCAATGGCGAACATCACGAACCATGGAGCTTTCAATAATCTAAAACCACTAGTGCTGAAGAAGGCATTACACTGCTTCCACTGAAATGTTAATTTACATTCTGCTAATGAACTACATCACTATAGATCCCCCCCAAACAAAGGCTCTGTATCAAATAGAAATAAAGCAAGTTAACCAACACAAAGGCTCTAGATTAAATATTTATTTATTTATTAATTTACATTTGTTAACCGGGATAGTCCGACTGGATATATGTCCATTTTCAGTGGAGGCCCGGGGAGAAAAGCTCCAAGAGTAGTACATTGCAACACATAAGAAAAGGCAAAAAATCAACAAACGATTCGGTTACCTGAAAAAGCAAGAAATACAATTTGCTAAAGGATATCATTTACAAGAAGAAGTCAGCAAAAAAACCTTAAATATGTAGTTATTAGAACTATGTGATACTATCCTATGAGATTATTAGTTAGATGAAGGACATAGGTAACTAATATATATATTGGTGTAGGAATTAGCCAGGCTTAGTACAGTAGCAAGACCTTTTTGAGCCCAGGTATAGTTTGAGCTTGGATTTGAAGTGAGACAGGGAAGAAATTGAGGTTAACTCAGGGGGTAATAGGTTCCAGGCCTTACCTAGGGAGTTTGACAGGAGGGAGTCGGCTTGGTTGTTGGTTTTATAAGTCTGGATGAGGACCTTGTTGGAGGAACGAAGTGGTTGTGGATTGTTATACAAGGTAATTAGGGGTTTGAGTGAGGGAGTGTTATCAGGGGTGTAAATGATTTTGTGGGCTATGATCAGTTGGTTGTATAGCATGAGACTAGGAAGTTCTAGCCATCCTAGCTGAGTTAGGTTAATGCAGTGATGTGTCCTAAAAGGGAGGCCGGTGGCAAATCTGGCAATGTGATTATAACAGGTGGTAAGTTTATTTAGATTGGACTTGTTGTTATTTAGAAGGAGAGGTGACGCATACAGAAGAGAAGAGTGAAGGTGGGAACGGGCAATTGCTACCTTGGCTAGGGGAGTTAAAAAGTTCTTTAATCTATACAGTGGACCTAGTTTTTTGTTAATGGTTTTGATTAGGTGGTTGACGTGCAGGTCATATTTTAAGTGGGTGTCAATGGTGACACCTAGAATTTAGTGGAAGGGTCAGGAGAGATAATTGTGCCATCTTTGGATTTAATTATGAAGTTGATGGGGGTGGACTTTAGTGTAGGTAAGAATATAAGCATTTTGGTCTTTTTGGGGTTTAGTAGTAAGCGGTGGTTGGATAGCCAGTTTTCTACAGTGTTAAAGGTAGTTTGGGTCTTTAGCTGTAACTCTGCAGGGGACGTGGCTGAACATATCAAAGTTGAGTCATCTGCATATTGAATGCAGTTGACATTAGGAATGGCAGTATGTAGATCATTTATGAAGATGGAGAATAACAGAGGGCCTAGAATAGACCCTTGAGGGACACCAGGTTAGTTGGTAATAAGGTGGACAGTTTTGAGTGCCAGAGTACAGCTTGTTGTCTACCACTTAGGTAGGATTCGAACCATTGAAGAGATTTGGGTTCTAAACAGAGTGGTCTTAGTGAGTGGATTAACAGTTGGTGATCCACCATATCAAAAGCTTTGGACAGATCCAGGAATAGAGCGGAGGAGAGATGGTTATTATTACGATAAGAATTAATGGTGTCTGAGAAGGCTAATAGGGCTGTAGTGGTGCTATGGTGAGGTCTAAAGCCATGTTGGGTATCTGCCAGGAGATGGTTGTTAATTAAATGGTTCATGAATTGCTTTTGGATACATTTTTCCATTATTTTGGCTAGGGGAGAGAGTATGGCAATTGGCCTATAGTTGGATATTTCGGTAGAGCCTCCCCCTTTGTGTAGAGGGATGACATAAGAGATTTTCCAGATATTAGGAATTGTAGCTTCAGTTAGCATGCGATTTATAAGTACTGAGATAGGATAGGCAATGGTGTCAGCTGATTTTTGTAGATATTCAGCTGGAAGTTGGTCAGCTGCAAGAGTGGTAGGTTTTAGCTTTTTGAGTAGGGTGTGTATAAATGAGGTGGCAATAGGTTGGAAGCTAAAATGTGGAAGATTAGTAGAGGTGGAGCAGTTTGGGCTGTATGTGCTAGGTGGCAAGTTACTTGCTAGGGTTTGTATGGTCTCAGTGAAAAAGCGATTAAAACTATCTGCAACAGATTCAGATGGTTTGTCAGTGAGGGCCTGAGGTACAGGGGTAGTCTTTTTTCCAGGGTGTATTAGATTATTTAGTCCTGCCCAGAATTTTTGAGTGTTTTTCTGGTGAAAGGACTGTAGATTGCTGAAGTATTTTTTTTTGTCAAGTAGTACAAGTTTTTTTGTTTCATTCCTTAGTTGCCTATATACTATTTTATCCTGAGGGAGTTTTGTAGTTCGGCTTAGAGCCCATGCTTTGTCTCTGAGTTTAATTTTGAGCCTGGTCTCATTCGAGAGCCATGGTGCCATTTTTGGTTTTGTTTTTTTAGAGCGGATGGGAGCATGACTGTCTAGAATCTCCAGAACTTTTGTTAAAATACATTACTGCTTCATCTAAGGGGAGGTTTTTAAGCATTGACCAATTGCAGGATTTTAGTTCAAGTTGGAACTTGGTTACGTCAAAATTCTTTTTGTTTCTGACATATCTTAGTAGTGATTGGTTGTGGTTAGTTATTTTATGCCTAATTATGTATGTGAGATGATGATCACTAAGACTATCAGAGAGGGTACCATATGTATACATGTTGGGATGGTTATTTATGAGCACCCAATCAAGTATACTTTCTTTCTGGTGGGGCTTGCTAGTTCTAGTTGGGGTGTTAATGACTTGCTTGAAGGAATGCAAGTTAATGTGCATGGTAGGGGCTTCAGAGGAACAGTTGCTCCAGTCAATATTAAGGTCACCTAGAATTATGGTCTCTTGGGGGTAGTGGGTGGATATCCAATATAGGATATCTTCAAGTGTGGTTATATTGTTGCCTGGGGGGATGTACATGCAGATTATATAGATGTGTTTGCTGTTATTTAGTTTCAGTTTAGTAGCTAGGATTTCAGAGTTATTGGACTGAGGTGGCTGAATAATGTCGGTGGTTACAGTCAATTCAGATTTGTATAGAACCGCAACCCCACCCCCTTTTCTGGATGCTCTGTCCAGCCTATGTATTTTATACCCAGGGGGGAGTATTTCATTGTCTGGAGTACAGGGTTTTAACCAGGTCTCTGAGAGACACAAAATATCAGGGGCTAGATCAGCAAGGAGTGCATGAAGTTCATGCACTTTGTTATTAATACTACGGATGTTGAGATGACAGGTTAAGAGAGAGTTAGGTAGGTGAGGAATAGTATGGGTATAGCTTTGGTTGCTGATAGGGAGAGAAGATTTATTTATGTTGTTAGGGCCAGGGTTAGGGTGTATGTCCCCGTCAATTAACAGGTTGAGTCTTAATTTAGATATAAGTTTCATAAGTTTATCTATTATTTTACTATAGTGTTTGAGTCTGGGACTAATTTTGCTAGGGTAAGTGTGTTGGGAACAGGAGCATGATGTGAGCAATGGCTTGGTATTACTGGTGTGAGTAAAGTGGGTGTGTTTATTATCAGGGTTACAGGTCTGACCATATGAAGCATGAAGTCCTCCAAGAGGTTGTGTTTCATATAAGGTAAGGAGGTATGGGGCTAGCAAGATGGGTATTAGTATGGAGTACCACATGTTTGTGGGAATAGAAATTTCAAAGTCCACAAGCAGTAGTAGAATTGGGGTTTGAGGAAGAGATGGTTGGGTTTAGAGTATGTTAGCGATCCACCAGAGGGAGTAGTTGCTATAAGAGTAGGTGTGACTAGAATAAGGAGAGCTAATTTGTGAAGTGGGAAGATGATTGGAGCAGAGTGGTGTGGGGGTGGCTATGGGGTTATAAATTCAGATGTACTGGGGGCGGGTGGGAATAGGAGGCAGGGAGGGGAGCGAAGAGAGCCCGAGCAAAGCGAGGGCGAACGGAACGGGGCTACACCTTCAACACATTAAGCTGTTTGTAGCTCAGCTAGGTGAGTAAACTTGGCTGTAAAGCATGAGGTGAAAGTTAAAATATTAGCTGGAATTATAATATTCCGTATCTGGAATGAAAGTATACAGCTAAGGTTATGGGAGGAATCAGGTACTTGAGGGAAGTTAATTTGGTGTACCTTGGACCCGCGGTCAGCAGTCTCAGAGAGATACAATAATATGTGAACCACCTTGGCTCTTCAGTAGAAGTTGCCGTGCTGACAAAAAAATAATGTAGTCTTGTTCTTTTAAATCTCTGCTGGGGATGGCAGTCGGTTCTACTCTGGATACTTAGAGGGGCAAGTTACAAGGGAAACTGCCTGGAAAGACCAGAAGAGAAAATAAGGAAAGGAGTGGTTAAGTTGAGGTCGTAAGCTAGAGAATACTGCACATAGCACTTATCAAATATAGTTGCTGTCCACTAGAGGATCGACCAGCTTCAGTAAATGCATAGGTTTCTAGTTACGTTAACTAACATTTTGTTCTAAAATAACCAATCTCAGAGGTCTTAGATGAGAGGTAGCTACTGTATAGTAGTAGAACAGGCATGCACTTTGATGCGATCACTGAGCAGTTTGAAAATAGGCTGTAACATTATTTAATACATCTTAAATTATTAGCGTTGTCTTAGACAATCCGTATATATGCTTTATCAATCAGTATAGTCTGCACGCTGAATCAGGAACACTGTCTACTCTTGTAGCGAGTGAAATTACAACTTAAGATAACTTAGCAATGCAAGGTTTAAATTAAAGTAACATGAGAGAAACATCCCAGATATGCTCAGAACTAGTTCAAAATGATGTGAAGATTACTGATCCTACAGACATTGCCAACATACTGGCTGACAGGTTCAGTGCAAACTTCTCCCAAAAGGTGAGATATCTATACCAAATGATTGTAGCCCCCCAAACATCTCTAACGCCCAAGTGAGAACTGCTCTCTCCAAAGCAAAAAACACAGCATCCATGGGACCTGATGGTGTCCCCGGCTGTGTGCTCCATGAACTCAACGAGGAATTAAACCCACAGCTAGGACAGCTGTTTAATCATAGTCTCACCTCTGGATACGTACCCAGGGAGTGGCACTGCGACAGTGGTCCCACTTCATAAAGGCGGTGCCTCCACCGACCCAGGAAATTACCGGCCCATTAGCTTGACAAGCCTTATCTGCAAAGCCATGGAGAGGATCATAATGGATCTCATAAACAAAGACATAGGGAATATGCAGACTTTGGATCCAACCCAGTTTGGCTTTGTCAAAGGCAGATCATGCCTTTTAAACTTGGTTGACTTTTTCGAAACAGTCACCAAAGCCATTGATGAGGGAAAAGCAGTCCATACAGCATACCTCGATCTGGCGAAAGCTTTCGATACAATACCCCACTCAGGTATCATTGAAAAACTCATCAGCTTAAATGTTAACCCATACATCACAAGATGGGTTGCAAACTGGCTGAGCGACAGAACCCACAGGGTCAGAGTTGCTGGCGCCATGTCAGACTCTAAGCCTGTCACAAGTGGTGTCCCACAGGGCTCAGTCCTGGGCCCACTCTTGTTTGGCATCTACTTCTCAGTACAAGCAAACACAGGAGGGTTATGGCTGACAAAGTTTGCAGATGACTGCAAACTGGGCCGTAGTCGAAACACATCTGACACAGATATCCTTCAGAAAGGTCTCACAGAAACGGATAACTGGTGCCAGAGCCATGGCCTAAAGTTAAATGCCAAAAAATGCATAGTCATACCCTTAGGGAAAAACAAGGTTACCCCTAGCTACCATATAGGTGGCAATCCACTGAGCACAGAAGAAGTTATTAGGGACCTGGGGACCCAGGTTGACAGTAGCCTGTCATTCGACACCCATGTAGCTAAAGTAGTTAGGAAGACCTTCTACATTGCCCACCTTATCATGAAGGGATTCACATCTAGATCAAGGAGGTCATAGTTTCCCTGTACTCATCACTCATCAGACCAATGATTGAGTACAATGCCCCATTCGGAATGTATCTGACCTGACACTTGCAGCAGCTGGAGAAGCCACAAAAGTTCCTCACCAAAAGGATAAAGGGTCTCAAAAATCTGTCCTATGCTGCCTGACTGAAAGAACTTCAGCTCTATTGAGTCTAAACACCGCTTGCTCAGAGGTGACCTGTGCCTGACATACAAGGCCATGTCAAACCCAGATTTGATGAATATGCTTCACCTCAATAAATCTAGATCCATCAGAGCCACAAGGCGGAGACTTAAACCTCGACACGGCTATTAATAGGATGTGCTGGAGGGATAGATTCATCACCCAAAGACTCCCTATGCTGTGGAACAAAATCCCGGTATATGTGAGGCAGAGCACCTTGCTGGCCTTGTTCAAGAGAAATCTTGACCAATGGATGGGAGATCGCAGATATACCCCAGGGATTACCCCAGTGTCACTGCTCGACAGAGGCACAGCAAAATAATGGGCATAGTTCCCCATACTAAAGGGGTGGCGTAAGCCACAAAACTATGGGCTAGGCTTGAAAATGCCCTCGGGCAGATAGCCTAGTATAAACCTATGAACCTATGAACCTATGAACAGTTCATTTTAGACATACCAATGCGCTGAGGATGCTGCCGACAGGGTCAAGGTACGCTGAAGTTTGAAATTGGTGGGTTTTTTGTTTTCTTGGTAGGTGTATTTGAAACCTCGCCCTGCGTATTGGGGGTGGGGGAGGCTACACCTTCAACAAATTAAGCTGTTTGTAGCTCAGCTAGGTGAGTAAACTTGGCTGTAAAGCATGAGGTGAAAGTTAAAATATTAGCTGGAATTATAATATTCCGTATCTGGAATGAAAGTATACAGCTAAGGTTATGGGAGGAATCAGGTACTTGAGGGAAGTTAATTTGGTGTACCTTGGACCCGCGGTCAGCAGTCTCAGAGAGATACAATAATATGTGAACCACCTTGGCTCTTCAGTAGAAGTTGCCTTGCTGACAAAAAAATAATGTAGTCTTGTTCTTTTAAATCTCCGCTGGGGATGGCAGTCGGTTCTACTCTGGATACTTAGAGGGGCAAGTTACAAGGGAAACTGCCTTGGCTCTTCAGTAGAAGTTGCCGTGCTGACAAAAAAATAATGTAGTCTTGTTCTTTTAAATCTCCGCTGGGGATGGCAGTCGGTTCTACTCTGGATACTTAGAGGGGCAAGTTACAAGGGAAACTGCCTTGGCTCTTCAGTAGAAGTTGCCATGCTGACAAAAAAATAATGTAGTCTTGTTCTTTTAAATCTCCGCTGGGGATGGCAGTCGGTTCTACTCTGGATACTTAGAGGGGCAAGTTACAAGGGAAACTGCAGTTAACTCTCTTCCCTTGTCTTCCCCTTTGCTAAGTGTTCTTCCAAACATTAATGACATGAAGTAGGGAATATGCTTTAGAGTCCCCTCTCAGCCTCTTTAACACAAGAATTCTCGACAATGACAAAAATAATGTCAGGGCAAAGGTGTAAAAAATATGGGACACATTTTAAGTACATAGTACTTTACTTCTATTTAAGTACATAGTACTTACTTCTATTTACATAGTAAGTAAATAGAAGTAAAGCAATGCATATGTCATGTAAATAAATGAAAGCAAAGTCAACGTCCTTGCTGAACAGGTACTGTGAACTGTCTGAATGCACTGGTAAGATGAAACATCATCACATCAGACTTAATATAGGCCATTTAGTCATACATGTGCTACAACCAGAAAGGAAGAATTTCCTTTCACTTGAGGCAAAAGCTGGGGGTTTTCTGAAAAAGTTTAAAGAATAGAACATACCTGTGAAAGCACCGGGACCCACACATTGAATTTCATGAAATATGACACCAGCAATGCTCAAGAGTCCAAGAGAGATGAGGCAGTCATTTCACACCAACAGAAGTAAATACAAATAAACTGTATGCAACTGTGTTTGGGGAACTAGACTTCAGATCATATCTGTTATCAATATAAGCTTCACCCTCTACCCTCAGATGAGGCCCATAACTATTATTTTTTCCATACATGTTGAATTTACAAGGCTGATTAATGGCATTAATTCAGATAAAGAAAACCCCCAGTATGCCAACCAACAAATGACATACTCCAGGATTCAACAAGCTTGGAGCAAGGACGGTTTTAGCCTTGCGCTGAGCGTTCTCACAACAGATGGCGCAGCAGCTCCATATGAATATGTATGAGGGCACGCCGCCACACCCTCGACGTGCACAGGAAACATGTGCGAGTGCAGGGTGTGTGCACAAGTGCTCTACAGAGGTGTAAACATGCCCCAACAGTTGCAAAACCTACTATGTCTACTAGTAGAGCCCGCCTCTAATAGTAAGTCAGTAATTCAGTGCACGTGGATACCGAAATGTATGCTAAGCATACAAGAGTGTCCACAAACAGTGAAATAAAATGGAAGTAGTAAACACACAAGCACGTAGTGGAATGTTGAGCCCTGTCCCTTGAACTTTCACAATTAGATTCCCCGTGTCCCTATTATACATTTGAATTGCTGCAATATCGAAGATGTAAGCAAAGCGCAGCGTATTTGACTGTCGCTGCCCTCCGCCAAGCATAGCTTACACATCAAATTCAGTCAAATAGAGAAAAACATACGGAACCAATGTAAATGTCAATAGTGTAGTGTTTCGAGCATCCGCCTAACGAAAAGGCATTCACGGTTTGAGCCCAACAATAGCAAATATCATTCATGTGGAATGAATGTCGTTTTGCTGTAAAACTGACATAAGAGTATCGCATGAGATATTTAACTTAAATATCATTCAAGCAAAGTGGCACCGTTATAATGAATAAGGTACTAGTAAGCAGGTGTAAGCACAAATAAGCAGCAGTAAACACATATAAGTACCAGTAAGCAAGTCTGAGTGCGCTTGCACGGGTCTAAGCAGTGCCCAGTATAGGAAATGTATATAAGTATGTACAGATATATAATATATATACATATATACACACACACACATATATATATATATATATATATATATATATATATATATATATATATATATATACGCATACATACACATATACATCTATCTATGAAGAAAGAACGACGTAACAATAAAACATACAAAAGGAATGAGAAGGGAATCAACAGCAATCTCATGATTATATAGCGCTGTCAGTGTATGTCATATCAAGCTGGGCAGAAGTGAGCAAAGCACTGCTACTCACACCACAGGCATGATATTACCAGTGGGAGTAACATTGGTGGTCTGCTAAGTCTACTTTACACACAGAGGGTAGTCCCTGGTGGGACTACCCAAAAATTGATAGGCTATTTGGCCATCTGACCATTACACAAGCAAGGGCAGGTATGTTCAAAGACTAAATGGTGGGAGAGCCTGAGAATACATGGGTTTGGACAACATACGTGTAGGGCCCCTAACGCTCGGGAGAGGGCAATGTGTGGAGGTGTGTCATGGCTGCAATAACAAGTGGACAATGGATGGTATGCATGTATGTTGAACACAGGTGGGGTGGAGGAACTATGGGTATGAAATTATGGAGCTAGGCATGCCAGGGTTGGATGGGCTGGTTCTATTTGGACTGTCCTGTGGAGGTCAGCGAGTTCGTTATAAGTATATATGCATACAAACATGCAGATATCAATATGTAGAAGTACATTCTCTGTAACACATTCATTCCATTTGCAGACATAAATAACATGAATGTGCCCTTACAAACCTCGACAGTAGATAGAATAATAGGTTGTGCATAAGAGGGAAGGGACAAAACTGCTAAAACGCAGAAGTGTGTACAATGTCTGAAGTCAGTGCTGTGCTATAAAAAATCAAATGTGAGGACTTTCCCACACATGGAATCATTCCTGTGATCTGTCTACTATGGCAAAGCCAATTACTAAACTGGTCTACTTGTAAAAGAAATATGCCAAACATGTACATAATTAGGCTCTCGTGTAATGTGTGCGTTACCACATAGTCAAACTTAATAAATTATTGTAGTGTCATGTTAACGAGAGTAAGAATGCAATGAAGTATAGAGTCTAATCTTGACATAAACACATGCGTGTCCCATGTGGGACAACCCAAAAACTGCGAATAGTATTCTTTTGGTCGCTCATGTCACCAATGTTTGTGGACTAAAAGTTTGTGAGTTGTGAGAATACGTGAAGTGAGTCAACCGATGGGATGGGTCTATAGGAGTAGGGAGTGGCCAATGTGTAGTGGCATGGATACACCATGAATCCAACTGGAGAATGGATGACTGGAGTGTTAGGGAGGCATTGGGGTGTGTGTTTGGAGAACCAGGAGCCATGGGTATATGGGTATATATATGCAAATGAAGCAGCATAGCAATAGTGTATTGGTTAGAGCAACTGCCTAATGAACAGACCTTCCCGTACTGAATCCCACTGCATCACATACCATTTACCATCGGTAATTTGTACATGAACATATTGCAACATCTGTCCGCTGTATAACCTGCAAAATAACAATTAAAAGTTAACTGGAGCGATGTGTCAGTGTCATAATGAATAAGGCACTAGTAAGCAGGTTTAAGCATATATAAACACCAGTGAGCATGTGTAAGTGCATTTGTGCGGGGTATGGATTGCTTTACAGACACACACACATATATATAAATATATATATATATATATATGTATATATATATATAGATATATATATATATATATATATATATATATATATACATATATATATATATATATATATATATATATATATATATATATATATATATATATATATGTATATATATATATATATATATATATATATATATATATATGTATATATTTATATAGTTGCAGACATATACATATGTATATGGTACAGCAGTCCCAGAGGTGTATTTCTAGGTGGGTGACATCAGCAGGATTGCCAAAGGTGGTTATGTGAATTGTAAAGAGTGTGCATACTCAAAAAGGCATGGTTACTTTTTCAGGCAGACAAACACACACACACACACACAGTTAGCCTCTCTTGGAATAGAATCCCTACCTAACTAGTTTATCACACTACAGCAATACGCAGTTACAGCACACGCTACGGAGAATACTGGGTTGCAGCACTCCCAGAGGTGTATTCCGAGGTGAGTGACATCAGTAGGTATGTGAATTGTAAAGAGTGTGCATACTCTAAAAGCATAATTTCTTTCCTAGGCAGGCAGACACACACAGTTGGCTTGTTTGGGATTAGAACACCTACCAGACTAGTTTAGCACACTACAACATTAAACACTTACAGTATGTGCCACGGAGATTATTGGTTTACAGCAGTCCCAGAGGTGTATTCATAGGTGGGTGACATCAGCAGGATTGCCAAAGGAGGGCATGTCAAGTGTACTGCGAGTTGTACATGTCTGTTACCTGCGTGTACCTGCTGCTTACTGTCACCAAAACACATTTATACCTGTTTAAACGTGTTTTATGCAGTCCTATTTGACAGTATCAACAAGGCTTACAGGTCTTGAACCCTAAACCATGCACACTGAGATCACTAGATGTACCACTAAGCCATCTGGATTGCACATATACTGCGTGGAGTCTATAATGCACATCTTACTACAGGTATTCCACAGTACTGAAATCAAATGAAACAGTCACTTTGTATACATATGTACAGTACCCTTGAATTTCTGTACTCTGTGAAACAACAAAGACAAGTCTACATCTGTACAACTGCCATAAGTACACACATATATATATATATATATATATATATATATATATATATATATATATATATATATATATGCACCTATGGGATGTGTACACACACACACACACACACACACATACATACATATATATATATATATATATATATATATATATATATATGTGTGTGCATATATACACAGACACAGCCATAGCCGTATATATATATATATATATATATATATATATATATATATATATATATATATATATACACGTCTGAACACCCTTTGTAACACAGAAGGGTTCCAAAGGAACCAACGTGTACACAAAATAGAGGCATCTCTTGTGTTATAACATTTAAATCTTAAGCAGTTCACCAGAGAAGGAATGGTTGTTGTGTATGTGGAGTTTGGGGTGGGGAATGATGGCTAATTGTATGTACCCCGGGGATTGTGGAGTTAGGGTGGGGGAATGATGGATATGGACCTACACCCCAGTGACCACGTCTGTGTCACTGTTCGACAGTGGCACAGGAAAATAACATACCCAACTGTAGTTGTGCTTGACTGTGCATTCCTTACCATTCCTAACTATGTAATACGTTGTAGAGACCGCTCACCACAGATGGCTACCATGGTGTGCTAAAAGACATTACACATGTGTATTCCTAGCTACAGGGTAGTCACACACACAACCATGAACACACTTGTCAGTATTGTGCATACACGTCTTGCCTATGTAAAGGTAACTAGTACAGTGGTATGCAGTTGGGGTATGTGCCACAGAACACATACAATTACACTTACTCTGATTCCACTTCTGAGCTGGGTGACATCACAGGACCGATTACATGCAGTGGGGAGGGGGGAAGAGAGAGGTTTAGCAGATGACAAGGATAAAGGCCAGTGCAAAAGGAGGTATCTCTTTAGAATGCAGCAAAACCCACTATCATGATAGGATGCAGACACAAATACACACACACAACCACACTCAGCCATTTGCTGTCACACACACAAATACAAGCACACAGTTGCCAGTGTTGGGATCAGAACTCTTGTCTATTTACAGATCACTGTTACAGTACTATGCAGTTACAAAACGCACCACAGAGATTACACATTCCAAGGCAGTCAGACTGCCCTTCTAAGATTGAAGGCAACAGCAGGGAGACTTACAGTCACAAAGTACATAGCTGTAAACCTGTGTGTTTAAATTAGGTGTCCATTACAACCTGTATGCACAAACAAGACACATCATCTGCAGGTAGGCTGGAGAGTTATAGTTGTAGCACAACAGGTACCTGAACTGGAGTATGGCCATCTGTGGAATGGACAACTACTATCACTATACAGGGTTTAAGTGGGCATGCTCATACACTTAGTAACAAAGGGCTTATTGGATGCACTGACTCAAATTACACAAGGTGGCAGTGGGTACACTCATACACTTAGTAGCACAGGGCTGTTTGGGATGCACTCCGATTCTAACCACTTAAGGCCACAGTGTGCATGCTCATACACTTACATGTACAGAACACATTGTAATGGACTCCTATTGTAAACACACAGGTTTGCAGCTAGGTACATCTTACCTGTCAGTATATATGCACATCATACTGGTTTACTACCTGACCTGTATGTGGCCCGTAAATTATATATCTGTGTCTTTGCTGTTTAATACACATGCATACATGTACATGAAGTACTGACATATATATGTTAAGTATACACATTCATGCATGTGTGGACATGACAGACAATAGGTTACCTGGGTCGCACAGGCAGATGCTATCTACAGCCTGTGTCAAACACCTTGCTGCCCTGAAAGGCATACATTAATAGCAGGTTGTGGACAGTGGCATTATATGTGGAACAGTGGTATGTGCAAGCATAATGTGTGAGCCACCTTGTGTAATGGTACTGAGGTGCAGGTGTCAAGATGACCTCTCCCGGCTATGTTAGTAGTTGTCATTATTAGCAGGACTGCTACCTGAAGTATATCTTACATTGGTCATATACACAAGTTCTGCTGCTGTTCGTCACCTTACATGAGGCATTTGCTACCAAGCACATTAATGTCATTCGCAGTGATTTCATGTAACGAGTGACAACTGCTAGACCAAAGCAATGAGCCAATGTCCTACTGTTATTATGAGGTTGTCCAGTGTCTGTCATTCCAGGCTGTCATGACTGAATGACGAGCCTTCAGCACAGAGCATATGTATCCATGTTTCACATGTGTGTGTGGATAATACCTAGGTCACATTTACCCATATAGCTGCATTCCAAGGCAAATGTCCTACATCCAGAAGTAACACCCTGACACCTACAAGACAATTGCATTGGATGCTTATACTAACCAGTGCTAGATGTGTGGCTTTAGTAATCCATTTGCTCAGTGTAGATCCTACAATGGGGAATACTGACATCTGTGCAGTGAGGAACACCTGGCTGAAGGCTCTGTATTGCACAATTGCACTACTACCATATAACTCAGATCCAGACATGTGAGCCATAACAGTGGTATGGACCATTCCAGGTGGTGGTGGACACATATTCATAAAGGCTACTCACATGTAAAGACCACTACTCCAACATAACGCATCACAGATGAGTCAGGTACAGGTGACAGTGGCAAATTCTGCATTCTAGGTTGTATCCTCATATTCATCCACCACCTTTCCCCCAGACTACCAACACACATCCATATGTGGTATGCCATAGTAGACCACCAGATAACCCTCGATTGGTGGACTGTACCTAGGCCTACATCAACTGTGCAAAGTACCCATGTACAGACACAGCTGCATAATGTGTTATGCAATGCAATAATACCACTGTTTGTAACCAGTTCAGTTGTACACATACCAAGGTCCCTCAGATGTTGTCAGCATTAACATGGTCGACTTTTGCTGTACACTAGTAAACGATACCCTCATGGTTGGATATGACCTAACTGTACCTGCCCTGGATATGTACATCCCAGACTGATACAATATAAATGACATTACCATAGCTTTTGTTATCCTTTCTACATACAGGTGGCTACAGTCATTACACACATGCCCATGGCAGATAGCATGCCAACAGTACATAAGGTTTGATATCTATGTTAACAGAGGTAATATTCCCTCTCTACTGGTCACTCATGACACCTATCATATCATACAACACCCCATGTGGCATGTATGTATTTAGACATGTCCACCTAATGCAATGCCTACAAATATACCCAAATAACAGGACCATAGGACCCAGACAAGGCCTGTATTGACAGACTCAGGGAAATCCAGCTCTGCTCTGTATGTTCTTGAGTAGTCACAGGTGACATGTTCATGATGTACAGCCATGTGTGGCCATAGCTTCTACATATACCCCATGTCAGCAATTGCAAGCCATGCATGCTGTGTGCTGTCTGGACATTAGCCTTAGTACCACAATAGCCAGTATATGCTGGGGTGAGATGTTTACAAGCCACAGACCTTGCACATGCTTGAATGAGTGTACTGCCTAGTTCTAACAGAGCACATTGCTGACACTCTTCCAGTAAACATGAGGTGTGTGTGGCAAATATGATGTGCTCACTGTTGACCATTACAGTGCCCTGGCTTCACCATGGCACTATCAAGTAACAGTTTGTAGGAGCATAACATGGAATAATGCTATGCGTGTCTTGCTGATATGTGCTGTTGTCATATATGTACACTTGGCTACTCGGTGAAGGTGGTGGTGTCCTACCAGTACATGAATACAACATCCATTATGGTGTAATGGTTGGCTATGTTTCATACATGGCGTAGGGAAGGTGTGGAATGTATCCTCTTGACCTGTTAATGCACTTACTGATGTAGACCGCATATTGTGTACATGTATTGATGATTGTGTAGATTCCATGTGTGTGCAGTGTCTGATGTCTGAAGGTGACAGTTGTCTTAGTACATCATGCTGTTGCAATACAGCCTCAACATTGCCAACTGTATATGGTGATATGCTCTAAGTACAGTAAGCCGTACATGAGGTATGGACAGATGTTTGGACATGACTACTAAGTGGTAGGGCTTCTTTGCAGATGAATGATTACTGAGGACAGCTCACTGGTATGTTACAACTAGTCCTACAATAACCTGCTAAGGTCTGGTTTTGTTAATTGAAGTGGAAGACAGACAATGCAGAATGCTGTAAGGGTGACACTGAAGGCAAACCTCATGACATTTGTAACAGTAATACCTCCCCTATGCATTTATTGTACATATATCAGCGCAGTTGGCAAAGGAAAGAGTCAGTAAGATTTGTACTGGATGCAATTGTGCTGTACTTCTGTAATACCTATCATGAGACAGGCAGGTGTTTGATTCACAGTACTGGCGTGTGTGGGTGTGTGTGTCCATATATGTCACATATGGTTGGGAATACATCCCACAAGTTATCACTCTGCTGAACACTGTTGTTGACACCAGTACAGAGTGAAGTGTAGAAAGAAAGGCATAGGCAGGTGGTTAAACCTCACACATGTAAAGTGTCTGTATGTATGTGACATAGGTGTATATCTCAGTGAATGCCACAGTGTGTGTGTGTGTGTGTGTGTGTGTGTGTGTGTGTGTGTGTGTGTGCGTGTGTGCGTGTGTGCGTGTGTGTGTGTGTGTGTGTGTGTGTGAGTGTGTATGGCTGTCCGTGTGTATGGCTGTTTTGTCCCTGGAGTGAGGCTGTATTTTACCATAGCGAAATGTTAATGCCCCCTCCCCCATCCACTCAATGCAATCTAGCATCCCTGTTGATATCATCAATCATAGATGGGCATTCTAAATACCTGTTAACATGTACACCCTGGGGTGTGACCTGTTGTTACATAGCCCACTGATGGACCCCCCCTCCCCACATACAGTCACTGCACAGTAGAATCCCTGTTGATATCCTCGATCTTAGGCCATTCCAACTACCTGTACATGTGTAATCTCTGTGGGGCATCTTGTAACTGCGTAATACTATAATGATGATATGCACATAGGCAGGGGTTATCATCCGAGCACTGGCAACTGTGTGTGTATGTCAGAGTGTGTGTTACTGTGTCTGTGAATCCCTGAGTGTGTGGGAGTGTCTGTGTTTGCATGCTGTCATGGCAGTGAGTATTATTGTTCCCAATGCGAAGCCACTATTTCCACTGGCCTTTACCCTTGTCATCTGACATACCACTCTTTTACCTCCTCCGTGCTCCAGGTAACTATACCTGTGATGTCACCCACTATGGTTGAGAGGGTAGCCTAATGGTTAAGGTGTTTGCTTGCAAACACAAGGTGCAGAGTTTGAGCCTCACAAGTTTAATATACTAGTCTTAAAATGGCTCGCAAGGGCAGTTAGCTTAGTACTAATCTATGAACCTATGAACCTATGGATGTGACAGCTCTGAACACAGTAGCTTACTACACAGCTATCATACTCTTGGATCATTAGAACAGTAAATGTAATTGAAAGATGGGAGAATATACCTGTGATGTGGAAGCTACAAAGTGCATGCAGGTATTGTCATACTGACCTGTGGGTAGTCAACATGTACATATGGGACAGTAACCGCAAACACCGACATCCCCTGGCACATGCAACTACACCTGAAAGAGGAAGGCAGAATGTCAAGATCAACATGCTGTTAGTGTTGTTACACATGATACATACTGTCAAACTTACAAAATGCATTCTAAAACTATAATACATGGTATGTCTGCTGCCTTTCAACACTACTCAACAATATTAATCTACAATTGTCTGCCTAGTATGTTCACCCTGTGCATCAGACCATATGAACATGTCCCTGCACCGATGGTGTGAATGACAGGGATGCGGCACAGGCATCATCATATGCACATGGCGATAATGTTTGCCAGAGGCCTAGGCTGGGCCATTGGATGACATCATGTGTGTGCATTAGGGCCTGTGATATCATTGGGTGTGTGTGGATGTTATGCGTGTGTGTGTTGAGGTGCCCTACAATTGTTTCCAGTGTGTGTGTATGCATGCACACAGGTCTGGCATGTGGCTGACCTACACAGGGGTATTATTGACAGCTGCAGACTCTACAAGGCAGGTGTCACAGTTCATGGTGTCCGGCCATGGCCACGTGACCTGCGCCTGCCAGGGGTTTCACGGGCACTACCAGGCAGAGGTCCAGATTGGGTACTGTCTGATGACACATGTCCACTGGAATCGTGTCCCTGTTGGGACCATCCAGGACCACGTGCAGGTGGCTTGTTGTGTCCTGGTGTGAACTGCACAGCACCAGCTGCACTGCTGCTGCTACTGCCACTATGGGAGTGGGTATGTGCAGTAGCATGTTCACGTAGACCTTCAACAGGTGATGTAGCTGACCTACGTCCATGTGCCCAACGCCTCACTCCCACCAGATGTTCCAGCACAGACATTTCACACTCAAAGATTGACATGCCATGGTCAAGGGCTCCCACCATGTCACCCAATCATCTATCCAAAACATCTGCAAGATGATGGTGAACATTTGCAAGTGCCTGGATGTTGTCAATTAATGAATGGACAGCAGCCCTCCGAAACCTCAGACCTTCTCTGTTGTGCCATTCAGCATGTGTCTGTGCCTGTAATGGAGGCACAGGCACATGCCATTCAGCACATGCCTGTGCCTCCATTACAGCCCAAACATGGATCTGGTGACTCCAGCTGATGTGCTTTGTCTCACAGGGGCATGTTGATCAGTGGTCCTCCTACGAGCAGCGCTGGGCACATGCCTGTGTGGGACATCACCAGTCTGTTGACTGGGATCATGGTGTGCAGGCACACCTTCCATAGTCTCCACACTTCCGTGTTCCATGCTACCACCCGCCAACTGTCCTTCCTCTATGGCCAGTGGTGATGGGGTATGTGCAGGCAGGGGAACTGTGTGCGAGGATGAGGGGGAGACAGGTGGAATGGCAACCAATGGCACAGATTCAGCCCCTGACAACCCTGCCTGTGCCTCAATCATACTATCATCATCGCTGCTAGTGTCTGTAGGGACACTAACATCAGGTGGATAGCAGGAGGGCAACACACCTACATCAACACCTGTGAGGGGAGGACAAGAACTGTACATTACAAGTTATTCCAGACAGACAGAGACACACAGGCACACAAGCTACATGGAGGTGATATGGCAGATGACATTCAGCTTAGACAATTATAGTTTCAGCTTAGACAATTATAGTGGTAGTTATCATACATCCCTGAGTTGCACACAACAGCATGCATGTGTTATAGCAGATGGCATGCACATTACACAATTATAGTGGTGGTTAGCATACATACCTGTATTGCACCATTTGTGTTAGTAGCCTATGCCCCATACCTGCAACACTATGCATGCACTTTGAACCATTGCACTGCACTGCCAAGGTGTGTGCAACATACACCACATAACAGACCACCGCTGACCTTTGTACATCTGCCAATGATGTTTTGTGTTGGCCACCACCCTTATGTGTGAGGACATGAGCAGTAGGGTATATTGACTGCATACTATGTTTGCCTGAGCCCTAGCTTGCATATCTCCCCCGAAGCAGTGCATGTCTGTTCAACATTATTCCACCTACCCCTGAGCTGAGTCTAGAGATTGCGCATGTGGCTGTACACACATTTGACATGGCTGTCCCTACTTTGCAATGGTGCCACAGACCAGCACAGGTTTACAGTACACCGGCCTGCTGTGTGGCATATGACCTTGCCAATCACATGTAATATGACATGTCTTCTACTGACATGTTGAATGACATGCATACATGTGTAACACAATGGTGTCCTTTCCAATCTACAGTACGGTAATGGTGTCCCAATGCAGGGATGTGTTATACTAACATGGACCTTCAGCTGATGCCATGTTGTCTGTCCACCCTACAAATATGCAGAGACATGCTGCACATTGAGCTGATGTGCATAGCCATTGCAGTGCATCGTGTGGCTTCACAATTGCTATACAGTGTGAGCTACTGACACAGTTCATAGCTATGACTATGTTCACATACAATACATATCTAATGTGGAATGTGACCCACGTCACTGAGGTGTATACACACTAAACCCTAATGTGGAATGTGTGACACAGGTCACAGAATGGTATACGGATGACACCCCGGCACATCTGCAACCATATTACTGATGCCTGGCAACTATGCCCACACATGGCTAACTTAGCAGTACTCTATGTCCCACATGCCATCTGTGTACCTCACACACATGAGGAGCAGACATGACAGTGATGTCTAACATCAGCAAGGTGAATGTACTGTTTATGTGGCTTGATGTGGTTGTATGTGTATGTTGTGCAACACATGTATGTATTTGGATACTGTATAGGTGAATGCTTCCATGCCGTGACACACTCAATATGTTCGGGACATATTATGTGGTGGTTTCATGTTATGCCTACACAAGCTGTGCACAGGTGTGTATGACGTTTAGTGTTTCACATCTGCAATATCACCATTACACAAAGGCCATAGTTGTATCGCGTCGAACCAATGTACAACAGGGTGTACACACATGTACATCACTTCTACTGTGTGTGTTGCTTCATGTCTCTGGCCATCCTCCATGGCCATGTGTACACATGTTTTGTCCAATGGTTGTGATGGCCATCTTATTTCACATGTCAGTGTTATCCCATATGACATACACCCATAGATGTCATATGCTCCACTGAGGACAGAGTTATGCAGATAAAGGGTGGTGTGTATGGGATGTGAGACATGTTTTCCAGGATAGTTGAGCAGTGTTGCAGTCAGCCAACTACATGTCATGGACATGTCAGATAGCACATGACATTGTGTGACATTCATATCAAGGGTATACTCCACAAGGGTGTATCCTGTGGGCTGGTCATACTCCAGCTCTAACACATTTAGTGTGTGTGCAAACATATGCTCTCTGTACAGTACTGTTCGTATTCCCAACATGTGTAATGCTGATATGTAGTACCTGTCCCTACAGTGGAACACACCTCCACCATTGTATTCACTGTTGTCCATACATCTGGCAATGACAGTTTGGAAGGTTTAGTGTAGGTGCTTCATATAGTCCTCAATTGTTTCACATAGGTAAACACTGTGATGCATTGCAGGTCTGATGAGTGTCCATTAACAGGACCACCATACATTATGTGTACGTGTGTTATGGCAGATAGAATGCAATTAATATGTTCCGTGCATTATCAAGCCTGGTAAATATTAACAATCTCACCTGACACTGCAAAATGCAAGAGGTACCTAAACAGGAGTGTCACAGCAGTAAGATCATTATCCACCCCTGTGTAATCGCTACAGGGTGCAATGTCCATGTTAGCACATAAGCCAGTACAATACACTATACTATGGAGCATGCACATCTGTGCATACATAGAGTAGCAGACTATAGTATGTGGCATGTGTGCATACATGCCTTGCATATGATGTTACATTACATATTGTACAGTAACACATGTAACTATGTGAAATATATTTGTGTTTTAAAAGCAGTAGTGACTTACCAGGCAACTCCAGGCTCGGTGGTTGAGAGACACCCACCTACACAATACCATCTAAAGCTTGTGGTTGGAGGTCTGCAGGTGTCCCCGGGTTGGCCAGTAGCTCCTCATTATGTGTGAGTGGGGGCTGGGTGAGTGGCCCCCCCCACCTGTTGCACCTTGTTCCCTGGTGATTGCATTAGCACGCTGTTTCTTCCATCTTATGAGGTTAGTGCAGTGTTGGCGCACCTGCTGATAGGTGCGATTGTGACTGCCAACATCATTTTCCCTCCTGTAGAGTTCCTCCCACAGGACAGCCTGCTGCTGTGCATCCTGTGGCACATGGATGAAGAGTGTTGTGTGGTTGTCGAGGATGTATGGGATGAGGACCTCATCCTCCAAGCGGCTGTATGCCGGCAGTCTGCTACATGGCATACATGGAAGACATAATAATGGAGACAGGTCACAGTAACTCACAGAGAAGTACAGCAGTACAGTTGGACATACATGTGTATCACATTTATTAAGATTACAAATATGTCTTTGCAAATCTACATGACACTAACACCACTGACATTTATAAGTCACACACATTTGACACTTACTGGTAATGTGATGTTATCGTCATATATGTGTGTGTCATGTGATGACAATGCTCATACACCATGTGGATGTTGCCTTGATGTGGGCATGTCTGTTTGCCTGTACTGGTGTCTTTACCTATCAGCACATGCCTGGCTGTGTTCACATTAATGCAATCGACCTTAATGCTGTGTATATGTCACATATATAGTCATACAAAGCCGATAAGGACATATCCTGTGACCCTGCAGACTTGTGCCTGTTGGGGGAGGGGAGGTGGGAGTGGGTTTAGGTTCTCTAAGACCCTATCTGGATGAATGGGTGCTATTTCTGTAGGTGCAGTACTTCCCATGCCATAGTGCTGTGCAGTATGGCAGGTCTTGTTGTTGCCATTACAATTAATGACACAGCTATATAATGCTCTGTGGTTGGCCTCATAATATGTGGCTGATTATTTTTACAGTAACTTTTTGTGGTTTTATATGGTGTATCTGCATCTTAGTGAGGCTGACCAGGGATCACCTACACTCATGTGTGTTCACTCTTGCAACAGTTACTACCTTCTGTGGTACAGTTTAAAGCATGGTACCACCAGTTTGCCTTCTTGTTTGTGTTGGGTTGAATCCTGGTTCTGTTTCAATGGCACAATCACTGCACATATATGACTGCTTAAGGTTCATTTGTGTAGGATTCAGCATTTGCACGTGCATTGTCCATCTGCATGGGTGCCATGATAGTCACCACTCTGCTCTTAGGAAACATAACATTGGCACTGGAGACTAACTATGTGTAGCCCTGTTTGTGTGACTACTGTGATCCAAGTCAGTGGGGTCGATGGAATCCAACATGCATTGGGCGCAGGTGTTGGTACATGAGGAGTCTTCCCAGTTCATAATGGAATAGTTGAGAGTAGCCATTATTATGGTTCTATCTCAGACCTAATCTTCCCCATTACAGCACGTTATGACAGTTGGGAAGTCTGTGGCCTGGTAGGTGATCTGTCTCAAGGTGCATTTTAAATTCCACTTTGGCACAAAGGTAGTTGCTCAGCATAATGCATCTGAAGTTATGCAAGTGCAACTACTGTGGGGGTGTACATATCCTTCAGGAATATGGACACACCTGCGGCCCGTGTGTTCCAATAAAGGATAATGGGCAAGAGGTGAGGTATGTGTTATAACATGGTCATGCAGGTGTGCTCTCCAGAGCAATGAAACATGTCTCAGCCACTGCATAGATATGTTCTCCATGTTAGGGATTGATATATGTGTATCCGTATAGTGTTTATGACATGTATCATTGTGTAGCGAGACCCACAGTTTATTGATTGGTTGTCCCTGTAACAGCAGTGGACCTTCACTTGAACCGTGCATGATGAAGGCACTATGGGGGAAGCATGAGCCCTAGGCAGTATCCAGATTCCCGGGGGTGACAGGTGCAGGCCCTGTCTGGTAAAGCATCATGGTCTGTCAACCATGTTATTCCAGGATGACAGATACTGGATACCCTTTGACCTGCACCACTACACTAGACAATTGTGAAATACAATCCTTTTGTCCCTGTACTGCAGTATCATTCTGGCCAAAGGCAGAATGCTACCCAGGCCTTGGGACATACCAGCATGGGCTAGAAAACCTGACAGTTCCTACATGTGTTTCCATGGAGTCCAGGCTACTGCATCACAGGTCCTGCACAACAAGATGGAATATGCCAGAGCCATGTGTATAGTTCCAAAGGTGGTCTGAGTGTATGGGTATGTGGCTAATCATGGCAGACAGGCAGCTGACAGTATGTATGCCCTCGTATAGGTTGGTGTGTAACATAGTGCTAGAGTTTGCATTCACAAATGAGTACTGTTGGGCATATTTCCAGTCATGTGTTCTGAGGTGTGGCACAATTATGCAAACTATGTCATACAGTTTGTGTATTTTGATGTTTGTCTCTTCCTGCTTGGGGGGTCACTTGTTTGGCCAGATACTTAGAGTTTGGCAGTGTACATGGCATAGAGATTACATTTCCCCAGGATGGCCACATACACAAAGCTGACATTAGTAAACACCAGTAGCTGACTAGTTGACATGCCTGTATGAGCATTCAGTACTACAAGTACCAAGTACTGTATTTAGTTTACGTATTGCTTATGAAGATGTTTCATACAGTGATGCTCACATGTAAATATTTGTGTTATGGACGTGACAACACTGGCTATTACGGAAGCGTTGTAGCTACCTTTAGCAGCAATCCTCCTCTGAGGAGCACATCACATCCTGTTAATTGATTACAGATGATGCAAGTGTCTACAGGTGTGTTTCCTTCTCTGGGTATATACCCACATATCCACCAGGACCATGAGCTCTGTTGGGCACAGACACCCACTCTCCAAACAGAGTCATGTATCAATAGACTTTGATGCCACTATCAACATGATCAGGATATAATCAGATATTGTGAGCCATCACCTATGAAGTGGCTATTACACATGGGTGGCTGTCTCCTACATCTTACACTCCTACTGCAGATGTTACACTGGAGTTAAAGATGATATGCAACCTGTTTCATTACCAGCACTGTGCACTACCTTACATACAGTATGTGCAAGCGGATGTTAGGTTCGCAATGAGAGGTTGGGCTACACAAACTTGGTAGTTCAACCAGTGTGTCTGTACTCTCAATATCCACTCTATGTAGGTGTGCACATAGCCATTTTGCCCAGCCCTGTAACAAGGGTCACTACACATTTGCATAACACGTACACATGTGCAAATGCATAGCTGTTATTGCTTGCAAACGATACTAGAGACGTCCAGCCCTGTAACAAGCGTCACTACACATTTGCATAACATGAACACATGCACAGCTGTTATTGCTTACAAACAATACTAGAGAGGTGGATATTACATGTGTTATGTGCATGGATAGTTACCTGGCTCTTCCAATTATCTTTGCTATCATGCTGCTAAACTGTCAGATGAATAGAAATGATATGTATCCTGTCATTGAGTATTGTAATTGCCAATAGACATAACTACTGTTTGCATAACATAACAGAACTGCTATGTAGAATAGAATACAGATCTGCTTTCAATACTGTACATTACACAGTTATTGGCACAATATCCCACAATGCACACCATATTTTCACGGTAAGCCCACCTTTAACATGTTCATGTTATGTATACACCCATACATATGTCGACTGTTACAATATATCGACATATACTATCCCGTTATAGCACATACTTGTTGGACCAATCCTGACACTGACAGTGGCTGGAAGCGAATTGGTAGGTTCCAAGCCCATATCATCCCTTGTGATGTATGCGGAGTTTACCGTGTGACCTACAGCAGTGCACACATAGAATACTACAAGCATTACAACTGCTCAACAATACATCGCTACAAGATAGATATTTCCACTATATGCATTGATTACACTGTAATACTTATAGTAGAGGTACTACATACACAGACATACTACATGTTATAATACCTTCTTAGTAATCGGAGGTGTTCTTGACTAGTATAATTCTCATTTTCAGTTTGTCTTTCAGTGTTTTGTACTGTCCTACAGGTAGATACAGATGGTTTGAATGTGTGACAAGGCAAACTTTTATAGTTACAGATCAGTAATATGTGCTATCCCGATGACCAATTGCTGTTCCTAAGTAGCTAATTACATGCAAATCAGCTGCGCTGCTACTGCCTTAGCCAATACCATGGCTACAGTGGAGTATAACTGAGTACTCCACTTGGGCGTTGTCCCTTTGCCTTACTTGTGAGGAAGACAGTGTGGAAGTGTTGTTTGGAATCTGTTGCAACAGCTGTATGTAGACGAACAGTAATATATTGTGTGTAATGCCTAGAGGATTTGGTCTAAATGTGAGTACTGCTGTTATATTTCTGAACATTGCTACTTGTGTAGGGTTTGTCTGTACCTAATGCTTCTGCATATGTTTCAGTTTGGCCAGGTTGTTTGACCAGCTCGAGGCTGCATAGCTATGCATATAATGTTAGGGGGTTTACAGTGAGCTTACCAGACATACTTAGTTTGGGGTTACTGTGTATCATACTGTGCTGATAATCAGTACTCTGTAACACTTCCTGGTGTACGAACCTTTCAACCCTCTGAAACGGGATTAGTTCATACAAACCCTGTTACATCAGCAGCTGTTCAATTGTATAACAGTAACTACTTCACATAAGGCCATGTTAGTGTGTCTGTGTCCAGGTATGTTAAGGTTTCAGCAGATGCTGTACAGTAGTTGAATAATTGGTTATGGTATGACAGTATGTATTGATGTAATTATTTTGGTTGTAGGGTAGATGGTGGGTGTACATAGCACATGCAGGTGTGTAGGAACCCCTTTTATACAATGCCTATATGTGTGTGGGTGTTCTTTCCTTATGTGAACACCTATCCCTTAGTGGACTAATACTATGGTAATTGCAGGCTGATTCATTAAGGCACTATTAAATGTTTCCTGTATAGCATGCAGGTTCTGTTAGTCCTTGAATCCTTTTGGCAATCCATCGGAATGTAATAATGTTTTGCAAAATTAAAGCTGTCTGTGTATTTCTGTCATGGATATTTTCAGTCATTGCAGTCGTGTTGGTGACTGTGTCCATAAAACATATTTGTAGTAGTGTATTGGGATATACTCTTCATATGTTATGTTCATATTGTTTGGGAGGGGGCGGAATGTGTGATTGCTATGGTCCATGTTATACTCAGATATGACCACTTTGGATGCTGTCTACAGACATGTATGTATGTATATGTATATATATATATATATATATATATATATATATATATATATATATATATATATATTTATATACATATATATATATATATATGTATATATATATATATATATATATATAGATATATATATATATATATATATATATATACATACATATATGGATCTAGGACACTTGCCCGAAAAAGCAAGTGTCCGAATCCATATATACCAATCACAGTTTAATGAAAGTGCTTTAATCGAAAAAGCGCTTCCATTAAACTGTGAAAAAAAAAACACTAATTAAATGTTTTTGCAGGGGTCTTTGCCCCCCTGCACCCCCCCCCACTTAAATATTCTCACTCCAAGGTTGTACTACAGTGGAGTAAAGGAATATTCCTTTGCTCGCACCGCAGTGCGACAGGCACACCACTCACACATACCCGAAATTGCTGCTTTGATGAACAGCAATTTCGGGTATGTGTGAGCGTGAATTTGACTTTCGGTGAAAGTTAAATTAGCGCAAGTGTCTGGGTTCCATTTATATATATATATATATATATATATATATATAGATATATATATATTATTGCATACGTTTATCTGTACCTCCATAGATGTGTAGATGTTTTTAACCTATCTATATATCTACATATATATGTAGACCTGTATATATCAACATGTCTCTATGTATCTCTCTCTCTCTCTCTCTCTATATATATATATATATATATATATATATATATATATATATATATATATATGTATGTATGAGCATACACCTTTAATTGGGTGCATGGCAGGTTGTCCTATTTCAACACATTCCTCCCTTTTGTGCCTTTTGTGTTTTAACCTGTCTGCTTACACAAATGGGATAGGTATATTCCAGGTAGCTTAGTGTTAGGTTACTCTGAAGATGGAGTATATGGTTGGGGGTTCTACTCCTGGAAGGTATTATTATTTTACCTCTCAGAGTAGACACTGGTAGGGAAAGTGTGAATAACACACATTTATGTGGTTGTAAGCAGGTTTGCCCATGGTCTGCACGACGTTAAGCAAATGTTAAACCTGTGAAGTGCTTCTCCGTTTATCATGTTTCAGCACCGCTTACCATCATGTAAACCCATGGAAACCCGCTTACAACTGCTTAAGAGTGCTTTAATCCACCTGCATCCAACAGCCCTTATTCTGGCTTTCAAAATAACCTAACAGCCCTTGCAGGTCTTGAACCCGGGACCATGAACACCACAGTCACTGACTTTACCACTAAGGCATCTGAGATACGTATAAATGTTATGGTATTTAGAATATACATTGTACTACAGACATTCCTCACTACTGAAAACAAATGTGACAGTCAGTTGGTGTACATAGGTTCATAGGTTCATATTAGGCTATCTGCCCTGGGGCAATTATAAGCCTAGCCCGATTCTGTATGGCTTACGCCACCCCTTGATTTGAGTATACTGTGCCCTTTTTAAGGTTTAGTTTACTGTGCCTCTGTCTAATAGTGACACGGGAGTAATCCCTTTGACAAACCTACGATCCCCCATCCACCTATCGAGATTCTTCTTGAAGAGATTCAGTGAGGTGCTCTGCCTCACATGAACTGGAATTCTATTCCAGAGCGAAGGGAGCCTCTGGGTTATGAACCTGTCCCTCCAGCAAGTTCTATTTATTTCTGTGCTGAGGTTCAAGTCCCTCAGTGTGGCTCTAAGGGATTTAGATTTACTGAGGCGGAGCATGTCCATTAATTCTGGATTTGACATAGCTTTGTATGTCAGGCATAGATCGCCTCGAAGTAGCCGGTATGCAACTGAGTAGAGCTGGAGTTTTTTTAACCGAGCAGCATATGGCATCTGTTTGAGACCCTTGACCCTCTTGGTGAGATACTTTTGGGGTCTTTCTAATTGCTGCAGGTGTCGGGTAAGGTACATCCCAAAAGGGGCATTGTATTCTATGATGGGACTGATGAGGGATGAATAAAGGGGCATGATTACCTCTCTTGATCTAGATGTGAAACCCTTCGTGATGAGGTGGGCTATGTAGAAGGTCTTTCTAACCACTTTGGCAATGTGGTTTTCAAAGGAGAGATTGCTATCAACTTGGGTCCCCAGGTCCCTAATAACTTTCTCTGTACTTAATGGGTTTCTGCCTATGTGGTAATTTGTGGGCACACTGTTTTTGCCAAAGGGTATGACTATACATTTTTTGGCATTTAGCTTTAAACCATGGCGCTGGCACCAGTTATCTGTCTCTGTGAGACCTTTTTGAAGGATGTTTGTGTCAGCTGGAGAGTTGATTATGGCGTCCAGTTTGCAGTCGTCTGCGAACTTGGTGAGCCATAGTCCTCCCACGTTTGCCTGTACCTCGGAAAAGTATATATCGAACAAGAGTGGTCCCAGGACAGAACCCTGTGGGACTCCACTTGTGACCGGTTTTGAGTCTGACATGGCTCCAGCAACTCTCACTCTGTGGGTTCTGTCTTTGAGCCAGTTTGCGACCCATCTTGTGACATAGGGGTTTATATTTAAGCTGGATAGCTTATCTATGATGCCTGAGTGGGGTATTGTGTCAAATGCCTTTGCAAGGTCCATATAGGCTGTGTGGACTACCTTCCCTTCATCTATGGCTTTGGTGACTGTTTCAAAGAAGTCAACCAGGTTCAAAAGGCAGGATCCGCCCTTGACAAAGCCGAACTGGGTAGGATCTAGTGTCTGTAGGTCCCCAATGTCTTTGTTTATGAGCTCCATGATGATCCTCTCCATAGCCTTGCAGACTAAGCTAGTCAGGCTTATGGGGCGATGGTTTCCAGGGTCCATAGAGGCTCCACCTTTGTGGAGTGGGACCACTGTTGCTGTACGCCATTCTGTGGGTACATATCCTGTAGTGTGGCTGAGATTGTATAGCTGTTTTATTTGCGGGATTAGTTCCTCTTGGAGTTCATGTAGGACACAACATGGGACGCCATCTGGTCCCATGGAAGCAGTGTTTTTTGCTTTGGAGAGGGCAGCCTTCACCTGGGTATCAGAGATGTTTGGGAGGCAGCCCTCTGCTGGGATACATACTTGCTCTTTTGGTGGGGAGGGGGTGGAGAAGTTTGCACTGAACCTGTCTGCCAGGATTTTGGCGATGTCTGTGGGTTCAGTGTATTTTTTGTTGTTTAGAATCAACTCAGAACAAGTCTGGGAGTTGCATCCCAGGTTTCTAACATAACTGAAAAAAGCCTTATGATTGTCTTTGGTATCCTGTGCAATTTTACTCTCGAAGCTGGCCTTGGAGGATTTTATGAGGGATTGTAATTTTTTGCTAGTACTGATCAGAGATGCCTTCCCTATTAGGGATTTTGCTCTATCATGTAGTAGCTTCCTCCTTCTGTTGTACAGTTTATTTATGGCAGGGGTCCACCAGACTGGACGCCTGCCTTTGGATGATTGGGTCTTGGTTTTGTTTGGGATAGCATGATCCATGCATTCCTGGTAATGTCTGTAGAATGCATTTATATAGGATTCTGCAGTTTGGGCCGTAGTTTCCACTGGCCCTGGGGCCTTGAAGGATTCCACTTCGGTTTTGAGAAGTGAGAAGTTCACTTTTGAGAAGTTTTTCACTGCAGTTTTCTGGGCTGGGGGTGGGATCGGGATGTGGACATCCAGTGAAATTAATTTATGGTCTGATCTTACCAATGAGGGATATACTTCTGGTGTGGAGCATAGAGTCCCCATGTTGGTAATGATCAGGTCTAGTATGTTGTCCCCTCTTGTGGGAGTGGTGACTAGTTGTTCCATAGCATTTGAGTTTATAATTTCCAGGAACCTTTGGGCTATGGTGCTGGGGCTTGAGTAGTGCTCCCAGTCAATGTTTGGGTAGTTGAAGTTGCCCAATATAATGGTGTTCGGAGAGATCTTCATGTTCTCCAATGTTTTCAGGAAAGCCAAGTGGGATTCCTGACTTTGAGAGGGTGGTCTGTAGGATGCTATAAACTGAAAAGCAGTCTTGCCCACTGTTAGTTGCACATGGATGGTCTCCGATACTTCGTGTAATGCCACTAACCTGGAGTTGTGGATATCCTTGATAAATATGGAAACTCCCCCTCCTTTTGTGGTTCGGTCCGGGTTTTGGGGTGAAAAGCATGATATGAGGTATAGCCTGGTAGTGCTGGGGTGCTCCCTGGAGCCTTGAACTATGTTTCTGTCACTGCACAGATATCGATGTTCTCCATACTGAGGAGAGCTTCGAGTGCGTGCATCTTGAGGTTAAGACTTCTGGCGTTTAGCAGCATTACCCTTAGTTTCTTATTCCTTGTGAGTCTATGGGGGTGGGTTTGACTTTTGAGCCTTGCCTAAAAAAGGCACTATGGGGGTGGCAAGAGCCTTTGCCAATATCCGAAAGCCCAGTGGTGACAGGTACAAGCCATCCCTAGTGAAGCAACGTGGCTTGTCGAGCATGTCATCCCAGGCTGACAGACACTGGAACCCCTTTGAATGACACCAAAATTTTAGCCAATTGTTAAAATTGATAATTTTGTCTTTGTACTGTGGCATCATTCTAGGTGAGGGTAAGATGCTGCTCAAGGTCAGGGTCATACCAGCCTGGGCTACATGATCAGAGAGCTCCTCTATGTCTCTTTTCATGTAGTCCAGGGAGGTACGTCTCAGGTCATTCACACCAGCATGTACAATGACTGAGTCATATTTGTATTTGCTTTGGAGTGACCTGAGTGTTTGCGTTATGTGGTGGATCCTAGCACCCGACAGGCAGCTCACCGTGACCTTCTCTTTATTCAGCCTGGTGAGCGGGACGTCAGTGTGTCTGACAATAGAGTCACCTATTACAAGAGCATCAGGTGTGTTATTCAGCCTTAAGGGCTGTGGCTGCTTGGCACACTGACTTTGTGGGCTATGTGTTGTGCACGTTTTGTTTTGAGGTAGCGTTTGCTTGGATGTCTGCTTTGGAGGTCTCTGTTGCTTAGGTAGATTTTTATTTAGAGCTTCCAAGTATGTTTTTGTGTATTTATGTGTTTGGTTCGCTGATGTGGTTGGACTATGTGATACTGGAATTGTGTTGTGTGAGGTTACCTTCTCCTCCTGACTGGTTACACCAGTTTTGAGATGAGATAGCTCAGCCTCCAGTTTGGCTAAATAGTTGCATCTCTCACATATATTTGAACCTGTTTGGAGGAGGAGAGGGTTGTCCGTGTACATGAGACAGTTGTAACATTGCCTCAAAATTCCCAGATTCACCAGCTGGACTGGAGAGGAAACCATTGACTAACCTTTGGACATGCTAGAGTGATATAGGGAAACTGAATTTAAGATGGACCAATAGAGGACAGGGTAATTGTAGAGAGTATAAGAGTAAGTAGTGCTTATGGTTTAATAGTGCTAACTTGTAGGATTACTTAATTGGACCAGTGAAGGGCCTTAGAATGAGAATATGGTGTTTAAATTGAGAGAGCAGTTCTAAGGGAAAAAGTGAAGAGCAGACTTTGTGGAGCCAGGAATAGTTTAAACCCAATTAGGCGGCACTGCCCGCTGTTGCGCTATGCACAAAAATGCGCAAAACCGCGCAAAAGAGGGTTTTAAGAGAGGAAGATGAAGGAGTTTTGGAATTGACCCAAAATGGCCAATAAAACTATAGTTTCAAGTCAGTAACCACTCCCACAGGGGCAGGCAGGCTGCTCAATGTTTTTCACTGCCACTGATCAACAGAGAGACTTCCCTCTAACCCAAGCAAAAAATGTTCTCACAGAAACTTACAAACAGTTCAAGAACAGCAAGCCTGTAACTAAACTTTTTTAAATCTCAGAAAAGTGGGAAGATGTTCATATGTTTGTGAAATTAGGTGTTGCAATGTGACATGACAGGGTGTATTATGAATAAGAAAGGTTCTTGCTTTGTGTCCTTTTTATATTGTCACCATACTCCATGAATGCCCCTCCAGTTCACTTATTGGACATCCGACCCAGGCCCTCCTTGATAAATGATTGCATTACCCATCATTCCTCCCCCACCCCAATTTTCACATACACAACAATCACCTCTTTTATGGTGAATTAGGTTAACATTAATTGTTATAATGAGTTTTGTGTACACTCCAATTCCTTTGGAGTGCTTCTGTGTCATGAAGTGTGTTCATAGATGTTCATTTATATGGCTATTAATGTAACTATAATATATATATATATATATATATACATATACATATTTGTATTAGTTTGTAACAGTAATACATATGTAGACTGGAATGTGTTGGTTCACAAACTACAGTGCATTACAATGTACTGTACATATGTACACAAAGTGACTGTCCCGTTTGTGAGCATTACAGTGACATGCATATGGTATAAGGTGTAGTCTCAAGACCATGACACATGTATACACACAATGGCTTAGTGGTAAGTCCCATGACTATAGTGTGCATGGTTCAAGGTTTGACACCTGCAATGCTTTTCAAATGATTTTTACTGCAGAATAAGGCTCATTTAAGTAGTTGTAAGCATTTTTTAAAAGTGTTTGTGTGAGATTATAGCAGCGGTTAAACACAGTTAAACAAACTTTGTAATGTATAACCTGTGCACTCAAACATGGCCACATCCGCTAACTACTCAGGATATATATATATATATGTCAGTGAAGTAACATCTCACTATGTGCTGACATAACATTACATTCTCTGTTGACTGTACTCTCCTGCACACATGGGTTTATATGGGTGATTTGAATGTTTATTATACAGACGGTTACTACCTATATATGCAAGCTGTGGTTAAGGTATACTTTTGCACATGATAAACATCCCTGCATTTATTGGGATTGTAACCTCGAATGCACAGATACTATGCAGATGCTGTAACCATTACACTGTTGATATTAACGTTGCTTCCGCCTATTTCCTATTTAGATGGTTTCTATGTGTAAGCTAGGCTAAGCAAAGGGCGGAGGCCCCCAAACTCACTGAGCTTCATGTACTCATGACATAACAACATATAACAAATGTACTGTGAGGCAATACATTACATTCCTAACTACATTAGGCATAGCCCCTCACTGACACACTTCAAGGGAAACCTTGTTGTGTGAATGGGTAACAGGCTATACACCCCTGGGATCATGTGTCCCAGAACCATACAGCCAGGAGGTGGGGGAGCCTGTCCAGTCTGATAACTGCAAGACCTGTTAGGGGAATTGAATGGTGTTGAATTGTCACATTAACATGCTCTCTTTAGATCACTAAGTGCCCCTATCACCCTCCACAACCCCAGTCTTCAACAGCTTCCATCAACTCTGCCTGGAATTGCTTCATTGGCTATGCTTGACAGAGGCTCAGTTACTTCATCAATGGTGCAGAGAAAGTCAACACACTGTAGCTATGCTTCTAATTGCCCTTGGGCAGATAGGTAGTAGGCTTTCTGTGAACCTCTAACATGCAGGCCATCACAGCCATAATATTTGAATAAAACAGACCTTTAGATCACAATATACAGTGAGAAATCACCATGTAGTCAGGAAATAGTTAAGTACAGCAAGAACATACAGAACACTGATACTTAGTCACTCCAAAAGCCTATCTTGGAAGCTAGAAGACTTGTATAAGTTTAAGGCTTTATATTGCTTACCAGTAGGTTACCTACAGGGGAGATGAAAACAAGCAAAGATGGGGAACATGCATGCAATGATACCATAACGGCCTATCTGTCAGCCTTAGGCTTTGGAATACTGGCCAAGGCTGTTGGCGCCCCCATGGTGCCTTATTTAGGAGAGTCTCGTAGGTAAATACCAGCTCCTTAAACATCACAATAGCAGATTCAATGAGGGTTATGCTACTCAACACCAGGGGTTGTGATCACAACATGCCTGCACTCACAGCACTCCTCGGGATGGACAACATCAACATCTGTGCAGTAACTGACATCTGTCTTAAGGCTCCTGAAAGCACACCAGCAAAACCAGACTACAACCCATACCACACATTTCAGCCACAGAACATGGACTGACAGACATGGAAGGGCTGTATCCATATTCATCAGGGATACCTACACCTCCAGGTTAGTGGGGCAGCATGATACCTCTAAGATCATCCATGTGCAGCTAAAATCAGCCACAACTGCAATGTAAACTGTAGCCTGCTACGGATCACCCTCCATGACCCAGGACCTCCACTCCACCTACCTGGAGACAGTGGAGAACATGACAGTCCTAAACCACACCCTGGCATTGGTCGATGTCAACTACCATACCATTAACTGGGAAACTTACTCTGGTACTCACTTCCAGGCCCAGCTCTTCCTGGAATTTATCACCTCATATGCTCTGTATCAGGTGGTAACCTCCATTTTTGGGGTGGAAACTACTAGAAGTGGTCATCACCAACATGGGCAACAGGTGCACCACAGCGGAGGTTAACCAGTCACTGGTTAAATCTAACCATGAACTATTCACTGTTTCCACACCCAAGCATCTCCCTCACCCATGGATACCACAGGGTATACCTTTCCTACAGCTAAATTTACACTACTAGTGACAGGGGTGGGGGGTTTCACAGCCCCCACACTAAGGGGAAACACTGTTTAAGATACAGACAGATTTGCAAATGCAGTCTGTAAGCACCTACAAAGATGAATCTATCATGCCATCACTTGTAAACCAAGACTCACTCCTCCTAGACAAGGACACTGGTCTGGTGGACCTCTGCAATAAACAGGCTATACTACAGAAGTAGGACAGTGTTCTAGACACACAGCAAATCCCACGAAGGGCAGACATCCATGTCCACTATTAGTATGATACGTAGGTCCCTCATGACATCATCCAAGGCTAACAACAGCGGGAGAATACGCAAGGATTCGAAAGATAACCACAAAGCCTTCTTTGGCTATGTCAAGAATCTATGTGCTGACACACAGATTTGCACTGTGCTGGTGAAATATAGCACAAAATATGCTGACCCTACTGATATCGCCAACATCCTTGCAGATACATTCAGTGCATACTTCACCCCCTAAAGAGCCCAAAACACTACCCGAAAGGTACAGATTCCACACATCAGAGACCCACAGGTGGAAATGGCCCTCTCTAACAGCAGAATACAGCATCAATGGAGGCAGATGCTGTCATAGACTGCATCTTGCAAACTGTACAAGACAACCTGCCCGCCACCTAATTAAGCTTTCCTACCTCAGCCTCTCCACAGGCTACATGCCCATACAATGGCGTGTGGCAATGGTTATCACACTCCATCAAGGTGGAATCACAACTGACCATGGTAACTACCACCCCATCAGCCTGATTTGGCTCGTCTGCAATGGTATGGTTTGCATCCTCATGGCACTCATTAACAAAGTCATTGGTAACCTCCGAACACATGACCCAACCCAGGTCAGCTTGATTGAGTGCAGTTCATGCCTACTGAACCTGTTTGATGTCTTACATAGAGTCACCAAGACATTAGATGATGGGGGAGGTGGTTCACACATACTACCTGGATCTCGCCAAGGCTTTTGACACCATGCCCCATTCAGGTATTATTGATAAATACACCAGCCTGTACATACACCCATACATCACAGGTTGGGCTGCCAACGGGCTTACACACAGAACCCACATGGTACGACTAGCGGTCTCCAGGTCCAACTCTTGACCAGTCATGAATGGTGTCCGACAGGACTCAGTCCTGGGTGCCCTACTGTTTGGCATATACATCTCAGAGGTATAGGCAAACACAGGTGGACTATGGCAAGCCATGTTTGGCAATGACTTCAAACTGGGAGCCATGACTGATAGTCCAGCTGACACAGACATCCCTCAAGGGGCCTCACAGAGAACATCACAGGGTGCCAACTACATGGCCTCCAGCCAAGTGCCACTAACTGCATGGTCATTCCATTGTTGAATTGGCACATACATATTAACACATATGTGGCAGCCACTTTAATACAGACGAGGTAATGGGGTATCTGGGGACTAAGGTAGATAGTGATCTCCCCTTTGACAATCATATCTCCACAGTAGTTAGGACCCCCTTCTATGTAGGCTATCTGATTACTAAAGGATTCCCATCTAGACATACTGGGGGTATAGTACCCCTTTACTCATCACTCATCAGTCCCATCATAGGGTATAATAACCCATGTGGAATGTACCTCAGAAGCCATTTCCAGCAGATGAGGGGTCCACAAATGTACCTCGTCAAGGGCAATACTGGCCTCCAACATATGGCCTATGCAGCCAGACTGAATAAACTCCTGCTTTACTGAGTGGCATCTTGTTTACCCAGGCTTGATGGATATGCTCCACCTATGGGAATCCATGTCACGGTGAGCCACACACTGTAGTGAGCTGAACCTTGCCACAACAATAACTGTAAGATGCTGGAGGGACAGCTTCCTGTCTCAGACACTCCTCATACTTTGGGACAGCATCCCTACACTAGCACTCTGCAAGAGAAATCTTGAGGAGTGGATGGGGAACAGTAGATGCACCCCAGGGATCCTGCCATTGGCTCTGCTCCACAGAGGGACAGTTAATGAATCAATGGGGTGGCAAAAGCTGACACATTTTGGCTGGGCTTATGAATGGCCTCTGGCAGTTGGCTATGAACCTACCTATGATTCTATACATACAGTATCTGCATATGCTGACAGCTTAATTTACTATTCAGGTATTGACTTACCTTGTGCCAATGGTAATTGTGTGTGCAATAGTTGAGGGCTGCCTATGTTGGATGCACACAGTAGACTGCCTATGCATGACAATTTACAGGTAGTCTTATGTGTGTGCCATCCATTTTTACTGTGTGTGCAGGTGGAGAATGGTGTCAGTCCCTATGTGCCTACACTGTCAGTGTGTGTGCTATTAATTCCCTCTTTGCCAAGGCATGGGCATACTGGGCACATCTCCATCTGCCTACTGGGGCTGGCTCAGGGTGTTCATGGTCTGAGTGCCTCTGTGCCTGTGGGGCCCTTGGCAATGGTGGTGGGTTGTGAGGGCCTTCACCATTCTGTCCCTGCTGCAGCTGTTTCCACAGGACCATATTGTGTAGCACGGCACACACTATGAAGATGTGGGCACATGGTCCTGGAGAGTACTGCAAGGCTCCACCAGATATGTCCAAGCAATGGAACCGTGATTTCAGCATCTCAAACACATGCTCTATGATGATTCTGATTATGGCATTCCTGCATGGGTGTGTGTGTATCTCTGATGGGAGTCATCATCCACGGTTCCAGTGCATAGCCAGCATCCCCCACCAGGTGGCCATTTGGGATGTCCCCCTGGCATATAACTGATACAGCTGCGTGGCATGTCAGATGTGGGAGTCGTGATAGCTTCTAGGGCTGCCAGCACACACATCCATGATAATGGCCTGGGCATTGCACATGACCTGGCAGTTGATGGAGGGGTATCCCTTGCGGTTTATGTAGCACCTACCCTGCTCACTAGGTGGTGACTTGATGTGTATGTGCATGCAGTTTATTGTACCCAGTACCTCTGGGTATTCTGCCACATGGTGGAAGAGACGCATATTGCTGGCCATCTCCTCCTGCGTTCGGGCGAAGTATATGTGCTCATTGGCATGTGGTAACATGGCATCCAGGAAATGGTGTAGTACCCTGGATGCTGATGCCTGTGAAATCCCCATGATATCTCCAGTTGGTCTCTGAAAGGTACCTGAAGCTAGTATTCTCAGGCTTACACATACCTTTGTATCTGCTGGGATGGATTCCCCTCTGTTTGTTCTGGCTCTGATGCGTGGTCAGCACAGCTCCACAAGTTGCTGTAGGATGTCCCTGTCCACCCTGTAATGCTCTACTATCTCCAGATCATGTAGCCCCTGGTAGGTTACCCTGGGTCTGAGCACTCTCCTCCTCCTCTGATTCCTGAGGTGGTCGTGTGCATCATCCTCCACACCACCTTCAGTCTCCAACACATGCTGGTGTTCCAAAGCTATGGCAGCCCCTAACATGTACATAATAAAAGTTCCCCGTCTCTATACACCACTGGTGCAGAGTGTATGGGAATACACAAATGTGTGTGAGGTGCTTTCACACTTTATAGTATTGTGCTATGGATGCTGCTGATGTCAGTGGGTGTTTATGAGCTATTCCAACTGCAGTGTGTCTTAATTATGGGTTTTGCAATGAGTACTGCAAGTGTGGGGCCTTTACTGTGGAAATCTACTTGCCTGCCTTGATTAATTTGTTGCCCTTTAATTCACTTTTAGACCTGGATCCCCTCCCATTATCAGGCATGCATCCACCTGCCATCTTTCTTGTTTTGTATTTTCCCTACCCAGTCATGGCAAAATGTACCTTGTAGCTGATATACTGCATATCGGCTTTGTTCTGCTTTGACACTTTACTGTTTTATTTGCAGTACAGCCCCCTCCCCCTCCCTGTTCTGCAGGTAGCTGCTTGCGGCCTTGTTAGCTGTTGTCAATGGCCTACTGTAGGCTCCTAGGTGTTAATTAGTCATTTGTACTCCAATTTCACTGCTGCAGCATTTCCTTATTTCTTTCCTATATCCTTCCTGTTTCAGCTGCAGTGCGTGCCACGCATACCCGTTTACCAGGTTTACTTGCGTTTTCATCTCCGTTCACATGCATACTCGGTTACCTTGTATACTCTCAGCTAAGCATAGCTATGGCAAATTGGAAACACCCCTATCCTGCAGTTTTGCCTAGCTAGGGGCAGACCGGTTTAGCAATGCTCCAATGTGCTTACAGCAATGGCGACACGCCCCTCTCTTGATGTCATCTTTATCTCAAGGGCACACCTCAGTATTATAATGCTACACTGTGAGGTGCATCCTTACACCAGCGGGGAATCTGCGATTCACTATTATTCCTCTCATTTGCATGGCATTGCCTACTAATTCCTAGCTACTGTGCATAACACTGTCACTGCCCCTTAGCAACTATTGCGCCATAAGTATGGTGTAGCATGCCTGCCATTGACTATTATGAGGAAATTGTGATATGTGTTTCATTGCGGTTTTATTCTATATTTGTATATATTCCTTGCGATCCCCTTTGTGCGCCGCTGCTCTGCACTTCCACGTTGCGATAGTGCGACTATATATATTAAATGTTAATTTTATATTTTGTACATTTTTTTATGCCAATTGCTATATATTTAGCCATTGGCATATACTAACAATATAATACATGTGTTTGGTCGGCTGTCATGTCTCCGATTTTATGTTTGCAAAAATGTAAACCGTTTTCTACAGTTTACATTTCTGCATGCTTATACTAGGCCTGCACCACTTCCTGAATCGCTACATACCTTAATTTGCATGCTACACTGCTGCACATGGGGTAATTACCATACAAGGCTTGGGAGTTGTGCGAGTGTAGCGTATGCAGGTAGTGCACGTGGAAACAGCTTGTACCTGAATCGCTCGGTGGCCATCTTGGTGTTAGAATGCCACTGCTATGCCTGCACCTGGCGCAAGCTTCATGAATCCCGGGGATAGTGAATACCATGAGCTAAAAACTTTAGAGATGGCATATTGTTTTTTGCAAGACAAGAACAGAAACTGCAAATACTTAAAATAGTGTTTGGAAAGAAATGTCAGCACTTGACATGTGCAATGGCTATTCCCTGGTTTTCTTTTACAAGCCACATAGTCAGAGGAAACACAAACTCAGAAAAAAAAGCTGAAACTTTAAGGATACTTAAAAATCAGACAACTTTTCATAATGACCATTGGTTCTTTAACTTTGTTACTTAATTATGTAAGAGAGTCACATGGTTAATTAATTAATTTTCTTGAGGTATACATTGTCTTTTAAAATGTTTGTACTTGCTTTGATAAAGTTCTATTAAACTGATTGAAAGCACTTAGCTTACAAATGGTTTTGAATGTTGTTCTTTGGAAAGCATTTTTAATACTTAAAGTCTTGTTGGACTGATTTTTTAAGTAACCATAAAGTTTCATCTTTGCTTTTTGAATTTTTATTTCATAAGATTTAAGCATTGCTTCTAGCCTAGTTTGAATTTTTTGTGATTTGTTTTTGATGACATAGTCAGAGGATTTGCATCCCCTACACATGATGAAGCAGAGATATGTTAACCAGCCTCAGTGGCATACCTTTCCTTAGGAGCAATGAACAGCTCTACCATATCAGTTTATAAAAAAGTAGGAGAATCCACTTCCCACACTAAGCCAAAAACATTTTTACCTATCTAAGTGGCATGCATTTCCTGAAGAGCACCAAGCAGTTGCACTGTTTGTTTATAATGGAGTAGGAAGATTCACCTTTACAGTGAACCTGAGCCGTTTTCTTCTACTTCAGTAGTCAATACTTCGTATGTTATACTGAACAGGTCTACTATTTATGCTAATCACAAAGTAGGAGGATTTACTCCCCACAACCCCACAATGAATCTGAGACATCTTCACCTACCTCGGTATCCTGCATTTGCTGAAGAACACCACGCATCTCCATTATCTTTGTTTATGATGGAGTAGGAGGCTCCACATTACATAGTGAACCTCAGCCAGTTTTATCTACCTCAGTAGCTTGCATTTCCTAAGGAGCACCAAACAGCTCTACAATCATTGTTTATGACAGAGAAGTATGATTCTCCCTCCCACATTGAACTAGAGCCTTTTTCATCTACTTCAGTGGTTGCATTTCATAAAGAGAACTTAACAGGTCTACTGTCTCTGTTTATAACTATGTAAGACCTCCCTAATATTTCATATAAGAAATATACAGATGTAAAAATATTCAACCAGCCTGAGAGTAAATCTATTAATACCATATCTCTCGGCTATGCCATATTTGCTGGAAAATCCTAAATTTCATCTTAAAATAACGTGGTGCCATGAAATTCTGAGTTGACCCCTTAAAACATGATTTTTCAGTTACTTTACTTCCCATCATCAGCCATGCATCATAAGCCCACGTCTATGGCTCCATGTCATCACCAGTGTCAGACCTGTTCATGTCACTATTCACAGAACCTTGCAAGATTATGAGGCAAGCCATGAGGGAAACAACCAGTATTTTTACCCAGGTTCCCTGCACCAGACTGCCTTTGGGGGATAACAAACCTAAACAGCAGTGAGGAATCTATTCCAGGATTTGTAATTATAATAAGGTATAAAGTTTATATGCTGGGACACTGGAAAAATGGAGTCCTAAGCAAAATGAAGGTAAGCAACTATTACAGTCTGAGTTAGTGTCTTGATTTAATGTTTGGCTCCTGACAGTTCAGGCAATTACATGTTATTTGTTATTGACATTCTTGCTAAGTTGACTGTGGTGGTTGCTATAAGTGACCTTTACTAAAGCTGCTGGACTGACAGTTTACAGTTTTCCCTTCACATAGACTAGCAGTGCATGATATATTTCTGGAAATATACTATTTTAAGCCAGTTGCTTATCTCTTTAGGTTTTGTTACTACTAGCACACTAAGTATCCTGTGCTCTTTTCCTTTTGAAGAATATGTGAACTCCAGGCATTTCAACCTTTCGAAGCCAAAATATCTGGCAAGTTAGGAGAATGTATGAAAAGAGTGAGACCGGAAATCTAAAGCACAGCAGAATCAAATGCACTAGAGGGTGTGGTGTCTGTTGTCTTTGTTTATTGTAAGTATTGCGAATATTGCTATACAGTTTGTAAACGTCACCTTTTCCCTGCAGCATAGAGACAGCCTGAAAGCCAAAATAATGAGTATATGTTAAAATATGTGCCAGTTAAAAGAATGGTCAACATTGACAGCCAGGAGGTGAGAAAAGGAAGGTGAGGGAAATGCCATTGGTGTGCATGTTTTTCTTCATGTGTGGATATATGAGGAGGACTAGATTTTTAGTAAGGAAAAGTAAGTCTGTGCATAGAGGCCCTCTTCTTTGTTTTGGCCCACATAAAATGATTTATGAGTAGGATTACTTCGCCTTCTTCATTCCTACTTTTTGCTTGGCATTATTGTTTGTACAGCAATCAAAGTGAAGATGTTGTGATAAAATGCTGTTTGTGGCCAGACGTTAAGGGTATATACAAGACTTATAATGTGTTTGAGAACAGGAATGACAAAAAATTCACCTTGAAGGTGAGGCTACAAAACTAAACCTATAGTCTAAAATTTTAGCTGAACGGTGGAGTCCTCCTCTTCCAAGACCCTACAAAACTTAAATATTAAAAACTTAAATCTACAATCACCCTAGACAAGAATCAAAACTGAAAGGCAGCACACCACTGCCTGGATGAAACATTAAACTGCACATTGTCTTTCACTTCCTATTGTCATTGTGAGATCCAAAACTGCACCACAATTATGAAGAGTAAACAGAATTAAAAGATATACAATGAACATCAAAACTCTCTGTACTCATTGTAAAACACTTTTGCAGCAGCACAAACCCACCTGCACCCTCATACCCCACTGCATACATATACTAACTGTAAAATCATTGTACCTCATAATAAGAGGAATATTCTGAGGTTCAGTGGAATTATTGGCTTAGGGAGTGATAGGGGACCAGTAATAAATAAATACTGCATATTTATGAATAACAGAGGATATCTCACAAAACATGCAGCTTATGGTGATTATTCTGCATTAGTGTGATCTGTCTCACAGTAAAATATGCTTAGATTGTGAATCATTTGCCATTTTCAATGTATTAAACTTGTGTTTCTGCATGTGGTATACCATAATCCTACAGGGAGTGGGAATAGCTATCCTATTTGGTATGCAAATTTAAGTTATTTAGGCGCCCAGAATTTTTTTGGCTGAATGCACTTAATTTTCAAGAACCATTGTTCAGATTTTCATTGTCAGCAGATTGAGGGTTACATTTAGCACTACAGCACAGATGCATAAAGTTCCTGTTTGCTCTGTCCAGTGTTAACATATCTTTCATCTTCTGAGGTCAGCTGATTAGCATGCAACTCAGTCCACAATCTACCTCACTCTGGTCTGCTCAGCTTGGACCTGGGTCCCAAGCCTGGACTTAGAATTTTTACATTGTGGAAAAAAATAGCTAACCATTGTTTGGGGCTATTTTAACTACATATTTCATGTATACAGAAATAGCCGGCTGTGTCACATATATACACTAACCCTAAATCCAACTATAAGAAAGGATCCAACAAGCTTTGCAATGAGCATACTCTGGCTTCTGCATCTGTCCTATGTCACACTTATGTTTCCCCATCACCTTTAACAGTTATAGTAATTTAACATTTCTAGCAATAGGCAATGATTTAATTATCCCCTTTCTATCCATTATATAAACAGCTGAATAACACACTGCATTCAATCTGAGATCCCAAATCTTACTGCCTGCATATCTGTTACAAGCCCCGTGGTAAGACTGATGGGTTTATGAGATGTTAACACATGTGCTTGGCTATAGTTTCTATACTGACTTCTGTGGAAATATTGTGTGCTATAAATGCTCTAATTATAAACCTTATTTTATTATCTGTGTTTTACAAACCATATTCAATCCTTTTTTGTTGATGAAATGTTTGTCTCACTATCACAAGGTGCCTACTTGTGTGCTGCTTTTGATACATTGTAAATAGTTGTATGTACTGTATGAAAGTTCCTGGTGTCTTCAGCTTTAAATTCAATTGTAATTAAGGATCCAGTAGGAATGACTTTGACCCCACTGTATTTCATGACTCTGTTCATTGCTATACTCGTGCAGCCATACCAGTGTTAAACATATACATAAAGTCAACTTGTAACTTGATGGTCAAAACTTTACTTCCCAATGCATCAATGAACAGGCAATAAACTAAACTGCATAAACTCACAAAGATGCATACAAAACTAAACTTGTAGATTAGAATTTCATCTGAATAGTGGAGAACAATATTTTAAATGCTCTATAAAAATAAATACTAGAAACTCTACAAAC
>NC_056739.1:1497188779-1497218779 GCF_019279795.1 Protopterus annectens
TTGACTCTGATTTTGACTAAAAAGATGAAGGTTCTCTAGATATTACTGAATTAATACAATCATAGGTATTGTGCATGGTATCAGGATTTTATGACCAGTCCAAAAACTGCCACGATGCTTCATTCTTTCTTTTAAGAAAAGGAAAAGGGAAAATAGGAAGGTTGGAGGCTGTAACATTCATAAAGACATCAGAAGAATCAGAATGCAGAAATAGAAAGCTTTATATTATTGTCTAGTAATGCCAGTAAAAACACAATATGAAGAAAATAGTAGGTAACTAATCTGTGAAACATAGCTTAGGCGATGTAATCCATTTCAGCTGACAAGCATAGGATTTGTATTACAGATTCTGAAGGTTTTAGACTAACACAAACCACTGTGTTAGCAGTTCAGCAAACAGCACACTCGCTTTTGATATTAAGAGATGAGAAACAATAGGTTTGATTCTCAAACCAGGTGCTTAGTTTGATGTACCATTATTGGCACTGTACTGCTGTATAAACCGGTTATTGCACTCCACATGCTATTCTTCAGATGAGGTGCTAAACTTTTACAGCTCCCTTCTGCCTGATTTGTAAGCACAGAAGAAGATGTACAAGATCACTGGACATGAGCCAGATCCAGCCATGACTATGCCTCAGATGACCTGGCTTTGATTAGCGGCCTTGGGCAATGGAGAGAGAAAAGGGATATGACCATGCCTGCACACCTGTTTCTGGGGAGAGGCTGTGGTGCTCATGTCTTGGGCACAGTCAGTAGAACTGCTTTATTCAAGAAAGCTGAAGATTCAGAGAGGTGAAGTGACTTGAAGAAGTGAGTGACATGCTCTTGCTAAAGACCCCTGCATGCTGAACCCTGTAGCATGCTATATAGCACATGCCTGTGCAATGAGGTTAGGGCTTAAAAACCCAAAAGAGGAATGAGTGGGCCATAGGGAGCTTACTTCCCAGAAAAATAAATGAGCAAATTGGTAGATTTTTTTTGGGGGGGGCAGGGGGCTTGATAGCCATAGTCTTGAGAAACAGGAGACAAAAAAAAGATTTCATGACTCTTTTAAAAAGAGTAGGAACTTTTGCTAAAGTCTGTCATTTACACTTACATAATTTACAATATTTACACTATAAAGCAGTGTATGCATTAATCAAAACCTGTGGATCTACAGCACTTAAACATTCCTATATATGTAGTTTGCTTTACTTCTTTTTAACATATTTTTTCTACGAATTCAGTCAATATCCCTTTAGCCATAAAACAAACCATTTAGTATTACTTTAAATCCATTTAAACTACTTCTCATGTCCCATTTCATTTTATAAAACAAAACCCTTTGTATTTTATCCACAGCTTCTAAATAGCACAAATCATATTTCCTCAATGGATTTATTCACTTTCTTCTTTCTAAAACCACTCTTAACAAATTAAATCTTCATTTCAACCCTCCACTCACCTGATCCTAATATTTGCTGATATTAATTAAAGAAATCCTTCTCCGCTTTTCTTTCTGTCTATACAATTCTCTTTTTCCTGCAGAATGTTCACATGCGCTTCACATAACTGTATCGCACTTATCTCCTTCATTCGTCAGTCACAACTACCCTCGTCACCTCCAGCTTTTCATTACTTAAAACATCATGGAACCACATCCTATTTTTGTCATCATTCCCACTTCCACCTTTACATCATTCTTAATAACATCTTCCACGTCTTCACCCTTCTTTTACTCCTCCTGAATATCCCGGTTATCTGTTTCTCCCCAGATTTTCCACTTAAAAGCCCTTCTACCACCCTCTCATCCTATGAACTTCAACCACCTTCACACTATTCTTATCTATTAGTTCCTTCATATAGTCGTTCACATTCTTCAGTTTATTGTACAAAGGGCACACTTTTTCCTTCACCACTACACTACCTAACATTTGTCTTCTGCAACTTCTACATAATCTTTTATTCCTACTCTAAAAACACTGACTTACTTCTAAACTAGCAATCTCAGTCCTCCATCCTCTAAAGCCTCAGTACCTCACTCTTTTTCCCATTTGTGTGCCTTCTCTGTTCTTTCTCATCTAATTTACACAGATAATTATACTCTTAACTCAGCTTTAAATGACCCATCCTGTTCACGTAAAGTTCTTCTTATGTTGGTAACCCATTTGCACTCTATCAAACCACATATTATGCTGTCACAGAAACAAGAAAACTGCATTTTAACAAATCTTTTCTCATCTTTTCCTTCTCTTCCTTCTCCACAACACTCGAGGCCTTGTGATCTGAAAACAGACTCCATTATTCTACTGTCACTAGAATGACTTCCCTCCCTCACTCTTAATAAAATCATTTTCAGTGTCAAGCTGGCTTTTAACATAAGTGTTCCTACTTCCCCCCATAATTCATAGCTTTTTAACATATACATTTCTGTTTCTAATGGAAGATAACTTGGTACAAGTGAAATCCTCCTCCTAGAATCTCAGTGCATTTCTGTTAATTTTTTTTTTAACAAAAAACAATATCATTCCACTATTCACAGAAAATCTCATAAAATAGCCTTCTAACATAAGTATAATTGTTCTTATTGTCTCTACTCTCTATACCAAATGCATAAATATATTTTTCCCCATAATCTTAATCTACTGGATGTCTCCATTTGACAACATTTTATAGAGATCATGTTTTGTTTCTGCTGTCATCTTTCTTTCTTTCTTTCTTTCTTTCTTTCTTTCTTTCTTTCTTTCTTTCTTTCTTTCTTTCTTTCTTTCTTTCATTCTCTCCTGTTAAAAACTTATTTCTGCAAAGGATTGCTTTTCTCCTTACAACTCCAGCATTCCTTCCTGACATCACTGCATGCTGACTGTCTGCTTATGTGACTCAACATCATCTCTCAGCCATTAACACTTGTTTTTTAACTTCAGTATATCTATCACTTGTAATTACGCTGCACTGTACATTTTCCTTGGGAAGCTGCTGTTCTGTCTGCTTCCCTTAGCTACTGCATGGATAATCCTCCACTTTTCAGAGCAATCAGAAAATATCATTACAACTCCTCTGATTTGTGAATTTGCTCCTGGCATTTCTGAAGCCAGTTATTCCCTCTCAGCCCTTGTATACCTCACCTACTTTACACAGAAGCAGAAAAGAGAAATGGGTACTATATTAGTAAAACAGCCCTTTTCTAAAACCTATAACAGAGAACACATATTCCTACATACATATACATATGTGTGTGTATATATATATATATATATATATATATATATATATATATATATATATATATAGATATATATGTATATATACATACATATTTGTAAATGTACACAAAGACACTGAATAATAGATTCACAAACTTCAAAATATGTTTATTCCCACAACTCCCTTTGCCAGAAATAAAATGTTATTTTCTTTACTACTTCACTTAAAATCCTCCATTTATTGCTTAACAATTAATGACATCTTTCATTCCACAGTAACACAACCCTACTTATCTTCTTTTTCCATATCACCTCTCAAGCATTCATTTTAAAATGCTCTAGCTAAAGTTTTCCAAACCTGTTTTTACATTCCTTAAAAATATTTGTGTCTCATACATTACAGTTGTCCTTATTACCTTTTCTTACACTTCATTTCCTTATTAAAGAGGAACTTATTCAAAGATCACCTCTGTTAAAAATCAGAGCACATATTCATCCAGATATACTGAGCCATTATCACAGGGGTGTGATATAGGGCCCTGCACTGTATGGTTCAAGCTATAAAGGCCCTGGTCCCATGATGCAGTGTTTCGTGATTCAGAAGCATGTAAGCCATAGTGAGGGAAGCTCTCATTATTGGCTCACTTGCATGTCTTTGAATTGCAATTAGATACCCTGAAGTGCAAATCAGCACTTCCTCGGGTAGTTTACTGTTGTGGACAGTTGTGTAGTCCTAGGCATTCCTCCCCTCTCAGTCAATGTCCCAAACACACACACACACACACACACACACACACACACACACACACACACACACACACACACACACACACACACACACACACACATACACATTTGAGCACAGAAACACACATAGACACACACTCAAACACATACATACATGCATGCACACCGCAGTCCTCATACCTGTTTCCAAGTCCTCTGTATTTCCTCTCCCTGGTGGCTAGTGTTTCTCAACCACCAATCCTCATATTGGTTTGAGTGCTGTTATGGTACAGGAGTAGTATTCCCTAGCAGCTGGTGGTCCCCCCACCCAATGTTGTAGATTATGATTGTTAGACTAGGGGTGTGTGGGCATATGACAGCCATGTTGACTCACATTCAAACACACACACACACACACACACACACACACACACACACACACACACACACACACGCGTGCACACACGCGCACACACGCACACACACACACACACACACACACACACACACACACACACACACACACACACACACACACACACACACACACACACACAGCTCCCTACCCACACTCAGTACACTTATCCAGTAATCCATTTACACACACACACACACACACACACACACACACACACACACACACACACACACACACACACACACACACACACACACACACAAGCATACATGCAACCCTTGCATTAATGCATTCATGCGCTTCCTGACCCTACTTTACTACTAATATCCGCAGTACTTACCTCTTCTGTTATGGCTGAACACAGTGTTTTGGCCATGTTCACCTCCACAATATGATAGGGTTGACTGTGCTTCTCTCTCTTCTCCAGTCTGCAGCATTCCAGAAACAATAAATATTTAACCAAATGAAAAGAAAAGCACTTGTATAAAGTCTAGAACTGTAGATACAAAAAAAACAAAGAAAGAAAAAGGAAAAAACAAAAGAAGAAATGGCATCCGCACATCACACAACTGATAATAATCAAAAACTTTAATATACTAAGTAAACATAGAAATGTGTTTTTACTTAATGGTTCAATAGGTACACCTGATGCCCTTTTCGGCCATAGTGTAGGCTCAGATGCAGTAAACAGTGCAAGTAAACTTAAGGTTTATAATTCAAATGTGAGAATGAGTTATGTTTAACATAGTTGCAAAACTTCAGAAAGTTCACATAAAGTTTTATAAAGCAGACTGTAATACACTTCTTGTACTTTCTAATAAAGCAGTAGGTTGGTGTTAGGTTTTATTAGTTTACATGGGTTGCTATACAGTCTGACTACATGAAATTCTTTCTTAAAGGTTTAGAATTAAATTTCCTTAAAAATAATAAGAAAAAAATCGAAGTGTATAAATCAAGTATAGATTACAGAGATAGACTTAAAAATTAAGAAGAGAACACAGAAGTAAAAAAAGTTAAATGTCAAAGGAAACCTGTTGAAAGGACTGTAAGCATTTTTAGAATGTTATGCCTTTCAAACAGTTTATCTATTATTCCTAAAGCATTTACAAGTGATGTCCTTGCACAGGTGCTCAGAACGGGTCTTCTTAAATTTGATAAGTGTATCTTCATGCCTTGTTTCAGCTTGCACTTTGTTCCCAAGGGCTAGGCATGCTTGAGAGAAGGATTTTTCACCAATGACTATTTTAAATAGCATATGGTTGAGTGATATTACATTTTCCTGGTAATTACATAGGGTGTAGGTAATTTAGAATTTTATTTAGTAAGGTGTGCAGAGGACAGGTGGACCTTACAGTGATGGGTAGCCAATTCAAGTCACTTAGAAAGTTGCAATGGTGTATGCAGGCGTCAGCAAGTAGGACAAAATTGACAATTTTATTCTCAGTGACATGACGTCTTTCAGTGTTATAAGTAAAATGTGAAGAGACCACAGGCTGGTAATATTTTAGTTTTGGGAGAAGGACATTCTTGGCCATTGATTTCCTGCAGTAAGAGACACTAGATGTGGTATCCTATAACAGAGTTTAGTTGTTCTCAATGACCATGTACCTTTTCTTTTTACCATACAAATTGTTAACATAGAAATGTATGTATCCAAAAATAAATGTCCCTTTACCTAACTCTTCACACATTCTTTTGCTTTAATCTTTATTTACCTCAAGCTACTATATTTAAATTATTTTCCATCCCTGCTATTATTTCCTTGAGCCAGACTTTATTTTTAACCAAAAGAATCAAGTCATCTCCATATACCATAGTGCTAGGTGACTTTATTCAGTTAAATATTTCCTCAATGCTTTTAATTTTCTTGATTTATCTTTTGTCTTACAGCTTTTATAATTAAACTAAAAATGTTAACATTCTAAGGGGACCCCAGCACACATCCATTTTCATTACTACCTCCTAGGAATAGGCTGCTGAAACCTGCATTTCCCCAAAGCCACTCCAAAGAATATCAGCCCATATGTCAACCTAATACCTTTGAATTACTTCTGGAACACTCATCTCAGTGAACAGTTTTCAGAATTATGTTACCTATCTGACTGAGACAAAATAAGAAAATAATCATTCAGAAGGCAGTGTGAATCTTAAAGCTCAATGCGCATTTGTTTCCAGAAAAATGGATTAGTGGAACAGTTTACCAAAATCTGTAAAAGAAAATTAATTTTTTTTGTTTAATGAGTCATTAGCAAGTAGTTAACACACCCAGAATACTTAAACCTGTAAAAGAAAAGAAAATAATCCTTAAGCTCGATATTACCACATATAAGCATTAAAATAAACAGATTTTATTATAGGATTTGTATAGTGCCTTAGTTGTCCTAGCTGCACAGGTGTCATACTTTCTGTGTATGTATTTCCTAGTAAAAAGATCTGTATGATACATCCATTATCACTGGGTTAAACATCAATATCTACAAAGTCATTGTGTTTGAAAAAGTGCTGTAAAAAGAGTAGTGTTTTGCCAGGGTGCATTTCCTGTTTGAGACGGTGGATATGCACCATTTATACTCTTCATACTAGTACCTTTATACTAAATTACTGTTTCATTTCTATTGCTAATTTATGTGAGAGTCACTACCCAGCTACTTGCCCTGACAACTTGATTTAAATAGGCCACCAACCTATTTCAGAGATACTCTCTTGAGATCCTGATGCCAGCTTATTCCTAGTTTAGCCATAGAGACCCACAGAGCCACAAGGTCTTGTCCTGTGTATATGAACTACAGATTTAAGCAGGTGGACAGTGAATGAGATGTATCTGGATCACATGCATGCTAATGCAGTTTAAGAACAGCCTGCAGTTTTGGTATGATCATGTCATCCAGGTGTGCAGCAGCATATTGTGACTGGGGCTTTAATGTTTGATCCGTCAACCTCTAAAAGAAGGCTGGGACTCCATGTAGGCCACTTAGTAACAATAGACCATTAGGGATTACAAAGGCTGTTCTCTCTTTGGGAGATGGGTAACAGGTATCTGTAAGTATCCATTTGTCAAATCCAGTGTTAAGCATTTGGGTTTTCCTAGTTTCATCTCATTGCTACTAGGCATAGGATATCTATCAAACTTTGAAATGCTACTCACTTTCCTGCCATCATTACAGAACTTTATATTTCCATCAGGTTTAGGAACTAAAATCACTAGACTGCTCTAGTCAGTTGTGACTCTTCCTTCATGCCTAGTTTGAACATATTTTAAATGTCTTCTCTTACTAACTTGTTTTTGTTGCTCTGATTACCTCAAAGGTAACCTTCACTCCGTATGTTGTCTTTCTGTTATGTTTTATCTATTTAATACTCTCAGGTTTTCTGAAAATAACCCTTTATTTCTTAAAATGAATTGTCTTTCTTCCTGCCTTTGTATACTTTTATTTATTTATTTAATATTTCTTTACCAGGAAAGTCTGACTGGGATAATACCCCATTTTCAGTGGAAGCCTGGGGAGAAAAGCTCAGCATTGACATAATATGGTTACTGAAGAACAGCATATTGTTGTTCATCTGTCATTGTCAATGATGACGAAGGACATCACATCAAGGAGGTTGACTGAATATGGTGTGTCTGGTTGTGGCTGATCAGTCCAATGCAAGCTCAGAAAGCTCTGCCACACATCGGGCACAAGTGGTCATTTGGATTGGTTAGCAAAGAGTTGGCTGTGGATTTACCCAGCTCATGCTTCCTCTGTGTCTTTGTGGTCCTGCTCTGCTCATCAGAGGTAGGACCTTTGCTGATGCAGCTTTGTCAGGTGGGGCGGTCTTGTGCTAGAGTTTCCCAGGAGTCTGGGTCAATGCCAAAGCTCTTCAGAGAGACTTTCAGCATGTCCTTGAAGCTCTTTTTCTGCCCATCTTGTGTGCGTTTGCCTCCTGCAAGTTCACCATAAAACAGTCTCTTGGGGAGGCATGTGTCTGGCATATATACAAGGTGGCCTGCACACCAGACTTGGGCTCTCCTCAGCAGGGTGTAGATACTTGGCAGTCCTGCTTGAGAGAGAAAACAACTGTGTGTGGAATTTTGTCCTGCCAGGTAATTTTCAGCAGCCTTCTTAAGCAGTTCATATGGAAGTGATTCAGCTTTTTGGCATGACACTCATACACAGTCAATATCTCACAGGTATACAGTAGTGTGGGCAGTACGACTGCCTTGTACACCTTCAGCTTTGCAGACAGTTTGAAGCCTCTCCTGTCCCACACTGACTCCCTCAGCCATCCAAATGCGGAGCTTGCCTTGCCGATGCATGTGCCTACCTCATCGTCAATGTTCACAAATCTGGAGAGTGTGCTGCCGAGGTATGTAAACTGGTCAACAGCCTTCAGGATCTCACCTTCAGTGGTGATAGTTGGTTTTGCCTATGTCTTCTGTGGTGTGGGCTGATGAAAAACCTCAGTCTTCTTGGTATCAATTGTCAGGCTGAAGTTTCTGCAGGCAGTGGAAAAGCAGTTCATACTCTGCTGCATCTGGGCCTCTGTGGCAGCATTGAGTGCTCGGTCATCTGCAAACAGGAAATCATGCACAAAGTCCTCTTCAACCTTGGTTTTGGCCTGTAGCCTCCACAGGTTGAAGAGCCTGCCATCAGTCCTGCATCTGATCTTGATGCTGGTTTCTTCATAACTTCAGAAACCATCTGCCAGCATAGCCAAGAATATCATGGTGAACAGCATAGGTGCCAATACGCAGCCTTGATTGACTCCATTGGTGACTGGGAAGGCATCAGAGAAGTCTCCCTCATTCAGTACTCGAGCAAGCATGCCATCATGGAAATAGCACACTATACTGATGACTTTGCCTGGGCAGCCAAACTTCTCCATGATCCACTGTAGTTCCTCATGACTGACGATGTCAAAGGCTTTGGTCAGGTCCATGAATGTTGTGTAAAGGTCCCTGTTTTGTTTCTGGCACTTCTCCTGAACTTGACATGTTGCAAATATCATGTCCAGTGTCCCTCGGCCCTCTCTAAAGCTGCACTGACTCTCTGGCAGGTGTCCATCTTCCATGTGTTGAATGAGGTGGTTGAGGAGGACTCTGGCAAGGATTTTGCCAGCAATGACCAGTAGAGAGATTCCTCTGTGGTTGTCACAAGACTTCTTATTTCCCTTTCTCTTGTAGAGATGGATGATGGAGGCATCCTTCAGCTCCTGAGGGATAACTTCCTGCTTCCACATGGTCTGGAAGAACTCAGTGAGCTTCTATAACAAGACTGGTCCCCCTGTCTTGTAGATTTTGGCTGGAGTGGAGTCAGAGTCGGGTACTTTACTATTGGAGAGAAGCTTAATTGCTTCCTTAACCTCTGATTCCTTTGAAGGTTCTGCCAGGGAGGTGCTAATGGCAACTTGCAGCATGCGGTCAATGGCTTCACCATTGATAGAGGAAGGACTATTCAGGACATTGTTGAAGTGCTCAGCCTATCTTTCCAGGATGTCTTTCTTGTCAGTGATCAGGTTGAACCTGTCAGCATTGAGCAGTTGTGATGTTCCAGAGCACTGTGGCCCATAGATGGTCTTCAGGGCATCATTAGATGCTTGGAGTTGTTGCTATCAGCGTACTTCTGGATTTCATCTGCCTTTCTGCTGAGCCAGTAGTCTTGAATCTCTCTGAGCTTTACTTGTACCTTACTTTTAATGGAGTTGTAGGCTGCTTTCTTGGAGACAGATGTAGTGTCTTGCTGGAGGGATGTGAAGGTTTCATGCTTCTTATCCAGCAGCTTCTGAATGTCTTCATCATTATCATCAAACCAGTCCTGGTGTTTGCATGTGTTCAGGTCCAAATGAGCAAGAGCAGTGTTGTAGACAACATCCCTAAAGGCTGTCCAGTCCTCTTCTGCACCATTGGTGCCAAAGCTGAGTTAGTCAAGCTTACTGTTGAGGTCCTCACTGAGGTTCTGGTGCACAGAGTGCTGTTCTAACTTGATGACATTCAGGTGCTATTGGTCTTTTTCCCCTGTGGGTGCCACCTAGGCTGAATGTGCACGTTGAGTTTTGAGAGGATGAGTCTGTGGTCTGTCCAGCAGTTTGTGCCACACATGGCCTTATCACTCCAACATGCTGTTTATCCCTTTTCCCTTAATGAGATGCCAGTGCTTGCTGCATGGATGCAGCCAGGACATCTTGTTATGGTTGGGTAGATGGAAGACTGTAGACTGCGCAGGTCTTCAGAAGTAGATGACCATTGCTGTTGCTTTTTCCAACTCCATTCCTCCCAATGACACCATCCCATGTCTGGTGGTCTGCACCAACTCTGATATTGAAGTCGCCTAAGATGAGGATTGTATCAGCCATGGGCCCAGCTGCTATGGTGGACTCCAAGTCTTCATAAAACTTGTCTTTAATTTCCTCTGGATTTGTCATGGTGGGGGCATATACACTGATGAAGGTGGCATGGCGCTTTCCTTTGAGGTGGAGCTGCAGATACATGAGTCGGTCATTGAATAATTTTGGGAGGCTGGCTAATTTGCTGATCAGATTAGATCTGATGGTGAAACCCACTGCTGCTTCACTAAGTTCATCGCTGCTGAGGCCACTACAGAAAAAAGTATAACCAGCTTTAACATCTGTCAGCTGGCCTCTGTCTGCGAACCTGGTCTCACTGAGGGTTGCTATCTGGATGTTATACCTGCCTAGTTCTCTTGTGACAAGTGCTGTCTGTCTCTCAGGTCTGTCTGTTTTGGAGCTATCCATGAGCATACACATATTCCATTTGCCAATGATGACCGAATTCACCAGTGTTTTTTTCTTTGTGATTCGACTGCATGGTTGGGATCCCTGCATGCCGCCGCAAGCAGGCCAGGGGTAGGATAAAGCAGGCTATGTTTAGGGCACCTTTTCTATATCCTTCCTCAGACCATGGAGGTGAGCAGACCAATCCTAAATAGGACTGCTCAGACACCCAGGGGGCTGCCAAACTCTGCTGCTGCTTCAGTCAAGGAGAGAGCGACCCATTGCCCAGGGCCACCTGTGTATGAGGTTGTGGCTACAGCTTCCAGTATATCTGGACCTGCTGCTTCATCATTCACCCATTGCCACAGGACTTGGGGGGGGTGATGTCTTGACTTGTGCGTGAATTGGATTATAGAGAGAGAGAGTTGCAGAAATTGTCAGTCTCACTCTCTCGTCCCAGCCTATCTTGATCCAGTGGCAGGACATAGTTGAGATGACTGAAGATGGGTTAGGATGCAGTGGATGGCCAACATTATCACAATGTGTCTCACTGTACCCTATATGCACTCCACTTCATTTTGCTGAGTCTGCTTTCCTGCCTGTTGAATCAGTCTGGTGATTTCCTCCGCACAGTCCGCCAGATCCAGTCTTCGCATGCTGAATTATCTTACTTCATGCCTTTGTATACGTTTATTTATTTATTTAATATTTCTTTACTAGGAAAGTCTGACTGGGATAATACCCCATTTTCAGTGGAAGCCTGGGGAGAAAAGCTTAGCATTAACATAATATGGTTATTGAAGAAAAGCATATTGTTGTTCATCTATCATTGTCGACTATGATCAAGGAGATCATGTCAAGGAGGTTGACTGAGTATGGTGTCTGCAACTAAAGTAAGAGGCTTTATTAGGCAGATGAGGCCTGAAAACATTATGAACAATGGCACATGAATTGCTTTTACTTATGTCAGATGCAAGTTAACTACTAAACTATTAGTGTACATGTTGCTTTTCTCTCTCTCTCTTTCTCTCTTGCTCTCTCCAAAAATATATAGAGAAATAAATAAATAAACACATACATACATATATAAATACAAATAAATAAATATTGTAAGATCAAGGAGACACTGGGGACATTATAGTCCAACAAAAGAAAATAACTGCCCTTGGCTTCCACTTTGAATCAGAACAAAATCAAAGCCCTCGGGTTCCAGTGTAAGTCCATCACAATTTTGAATGGTGGTTTTTCTTCTTCTTCCCAAATTTCTTCAGCAGTGTCAAGCTGCACACTTGGATACTTGCTTTACAAGAGTGCAAACTGGGTATACCCAGTAGACGCTTGTGGTATGTCACTGATTGCAAACAGTAATTAAGTACTGGCCCCATATGTTTTCCATCTACATTAACTTTGCTCAGCATAGAATTCAGTGTTTTATTATACCTCTCCACTGATCTTTTTTAATAGTTATCTGGCAAGTGACACAGAGTTTAAAGTTATGAGCTGCAGTTCCTATGGTGCAGAGTTGGATTCCCTCAGCCATCATTTCCCTACTGTGTAATCTTGAGCAAGTCACTTAATCAGACATCACTCTCAAGTGACCCCTGAAAAATTTCTGTGTGTCCAGTAGACCTATCTGGTTAACAAACAGGGTGTTTGTTTTTAATCCATCAGGCTGACATAGCTGATATAGTACCCTTGATATAAAATAAGTGCCTTGTTTGGTAAGTATCTCCTTTGGAATATCCACACTGTATAATAACAGTAGCAACCCTGACAATAACTTTAGTATTAACTTTGCACAATAACAATGCTTCTCGAAATTTGGAAACATAGTCTGCCATGTCTTGTACATTTTGATATCCACTGCGAGATTTTACTTGTAGTCATACAATAGCTATAGCAATACATTCAAATGGTACCACTATGGTAGGCACTTGGATTAAGTGCTATTTGCATCAAGGATGGGATGTAGTACATTATGGCTGGTCAGTAAAGTCTGTACAGTACTCTTTCCTTAGATTTTTTCCATCCCCAGCTGACCTTCCAGCTCATAACTAATGACTAGTTTTATTACTAGTGTCCTATAATGTTTTGCCACTGGTAGCTGATGTTGAATATCTTTCACTTCTTTACTAACTCTTTAAAGGCGGCCATCTTTCAACTCAAATAAGGGTAAGAAGTAATGGGAAAATTCTGTTCATTATCATCTCCTATAACATTTAGTCATGTTCTCTTTTGCCCAACTTAAGGTAACATCTTCAAATGTTTAACACCTTTATTAAATATTCACATTAAAGAATAACACAGGTACACATACATTAGCAAAAAAGAAACAAACCATAGTAACATTTCATTATATTCATGTATTATACAGGTATAATTTTTTTCTTTTTACAATTATCATTCATTTCAATATTATGTAAATTACTCAGTTCTTACCTTCCATTAAATCTCACTCCTCCTCCCCCTCCTCCTGAACATTATTCTGGATGTATTGATCTCAGCAGCTTCTGTTCTAGGTCCTTCACATAACACTCTCCTATCCTGTTCTCTTATTGATACTCTTGTTATTTCAAATGTTTAACTCCTTTATTAAATATTGACAGTAAACAATAATGCAGGTACACATACATTAGCAAAAAAGAAACAAACCATAGTAACATTTCATTATTTTCATGTATTATACAGGTATATATTTTTTACAATTATCATTCATTTCAGCATTATGTAAATTGCTCAGTTCTTGCCTTCCATTTAATCTCACTCCTTCTCCTCCTCCTGAAAATTATTCTGCATGTATTGATTTCAGCAGCTTCTGTTCTAGACTCAACTAAAATCTCTACCAGAGCAGGTCCTTCACATAACACTCCCCTATCCCTATCTCTTTATTGATACTCTTGTTATTAATCCCTGGTAATGAAGGCAGTCTTTAATCTGTAGTCCAAACTTCTGCTTGGCCCCATACCACTTTTATATCTTTTCCTCTCTAGTTATTTTATCTACAAACCGTGGTTCCTTTGTTAATTTTATCCAGTAAATTCCAGCCCCACCCCCTTTCTCTTTTACATACCTCTCCTTGCAGTCATCCTTATCTCCTTTCTCTATTTTATTGACAGCTTAGCTCTTAGAATACTTTCTGCTACTTTATGAATATAATATTCTGTATGCATGTTGCTCTTCCCCGCATCTAAATGCATACTCTCTCTTTATTTCTCAAACTCTTATGCCTGTTTCATCATTCCTTTCTACTTCGATTGATAACTTTTTACTTGTGTTATGTATATAAGTGTTAACTGCATATCTTTAAATTATCTAAATCTTAAACCACCTTGTTCTAGAGGGAGAATTGACTTATTCCACTCAAATCTTGCCTCTTCCCATCCCAAATAAATTTCTTCAAATCTTTGTTAATTACTGTCCATAACTTCTCCTCTGGTTGAAAAAAAAATATGACTAACCTGTATATATCACTGGAAGGACTAAAAATATTTTAATTGCTTAAATCTTACTATCTTTATCCATAATCAAGAACTTCCAGTTTCCCAGTTTTGCATTAACTTTTGTTAAGTTTATTCCTAAATATCTTTAGCTACCATAACAGAATCCTTTTTAATCCTTACTCCTAAATTATTCATTATGTTATATTCCCATACATATAGGTATTGTGGAACCAGTTCCATGTGTGGGTACATGGTTTACCACTATACCCTTTGTTTTATCTTCAGTAATTTTACATTCCAGAAAGGCTTGCAACTGTCTCAAAATATTCCACTATGCCAAAAGTTCCTTATCCTGGATTCATCAAGTATAAAATAATATCATATGAAAATAAAGCTAACTTTTCTTGAGTACCATATATGTTATATCATTGAATTTGTGAATCCATCACTTTCTTGGCCAATGGTTTTAAATAGTAATCAAGAAAGGGAAGGAGGACACCCATGACTGGTTTCTCTGTTCAAGAACAACTTGTCCGAGAGGATCTGCCAAACCTTTACTCATTGTGCTTTATTTAAAGTTTAAGTGACTTATGTCTAAGATCAGTAGCTAAGTTTTCCTTCCTTAATTAACTTGCCTTGAGTTGGATAGTGTAGCTTCATACCTAAATATTACTGATAATGATCTTCCACTGCAACAGTTAGATTTAGAAAAAAAGGATCTATTTTTTCTTTACTTTCTCTGCTGTTATCACAGGCCTCTAGAGTGCTCTCTTTTGTTTTGGGTTCCTCTCTCTCTCTCTCTCTCTCTCTCTACATTAGTGTGTGTGAGAATATCACTCTCATGCTTTAATTTAATTCTCCATGTGGCTGTCCCACCACAGTTTATCAGGGGAAAAATGTCATTAATTTTATTTCATTTTTGCCTTACAAATACCTGTTGTGAAGAATTTGCCTTAATTTGAAATTTCTGCTTAATACTAGTAGAAGTAGGAGTCAGACTCTCTGTCTTGCTGTCTAACTCACTTTAATGCTTACTTTGTTCCAAGGGTCCTCACTTGGGTACCCTACTTCTTTTATGTTTGTATCAGATTCTGCACTACTGCTTCTTGAAGGTCTCTGTTCTGATGTCTGTCTGGTATTGATTTTTACATTAGAGTTTCCTATTAGTTCACCTTCAGTCCCTTTACTGCTACCATCTAAAGTTTTATATTTCTGCTCCTCAGCCATTGGGACATGATTTTGATAACAGACAGGATCTCCTTTTACTGGTCTAATGACAGTCAAATCATATCACTTTTTGTAGCTTTTATGCCAACTCCCTTCTTTGGGTTTCAATTCTTGTACTTTTTGTATCAGTACCTTGCTCCACCCACTCTCATATTCTTATTACTGAATTGGAATATCAAAGTACTGTTCTATTTCTTTCTTATTAAGTGTATCAACTTGACACACTATGTCTGTGGATTTCCTAGTTTTCCTAGAACTATTTTGCATTGGTTTCTTTTCTATCACATGAATGAATATTACCTCCAGTTTCTGGTTTGGTACTGATCTTATGCTTACATTTATTTCTTATTTATTAACTATTTGTTCACTGGGCAAATGGACTGGTCTGTTGACCCTTTTCAGCTATGACCCAAGCTCAAAGAACAGAAAATACATTACGATCTTTTAGTCAATAATATTATATACAAAACAACAGTACATAGCAAAATTCAGAACATAGTAAGACTGAATGTAGATTGTGTAACATTAAATACCATAACATACCATGGGGATCCTTAATGAGGGAAATCATGCTGTAAGAATCCAGCATGGCTTGAATCTCCCTTCTTTCAAAAAATACAACCAATTTCATTTGCTTATTTGTAACACAGTGACATAAAGCAGACTCAATTATTGTATTTATAGTCATTTCAACAACTAGCAAACAACTCCTAAATGTTTCCAAACCCATTAAAAGGGAAGGACAAAGTCTGTATTCACACTTCATATCTAAGCTACGGAACACCCTACCTCCCTCTATCACACAACTGGATGCTTTAAAAATTGAATTCACATTAAAACATCATTTTCTTAATTAATCAATATGCCCCTGCTTACAAAACTGTAGACCACCTTAAGCTATGTCCATCACATCAAAATAGTATGTCTTCTATCAATATTAATAAAATATTTCCTCTGAATATGATCTTAATTATATATTTTAGTCATAATCTCATTATCTAGCTGTAAAGGTCCATTGTGTATACATGCACCATAGTTATTGTAAATAAAATATGCTCAATACCAACCCTAAATAAGTTATGCAAGTACTTGTACACTATGTTATTAATCTCTAGAAAATCATCCAGGCCACACAACTGTAATGAAACTTTATTTCTTGATGTATTTGTATTGAAAATTTAAATGTTTCTGTATATATATATATATATATATATATATATCTATATATATAATATTGTATTGTATACTTTTTGGATGTGTATACTATATTATTAATCTTTGAAAAATCTTTTAGGCCACAGAACTGTAAAAAAAGAAAAAGAAAAAAACATGGTGTATTCAAACTTTGAATGCAGCTGTAATAATTATTGTCTTGTACATTTTTGGATGTGTAATTGGAGCGTTTCTCCCCAGGCCTCCACTGAAAATGAGTTCTGGACCAATTGGACTTTCCAGGTCAATGAATGTCAATTAATAAATAATAAATAAATAAATTGTCATACCACATAAGAATAAGTTCATTCCAGTTTTTATATTTCTATCAGTAGCATTATTTTCAGTATTAGTTGCAGAGGACTTAACAATGTGCCCTCTCTCCCCACAGTTGTAACACAGTAGCACATCACTTGCTGTTTTTTGTCTCAGAGTAATGGTATTTTTATCACAGTTTTAGCCTCAGAAAATGAGCAATTTAATTTTAAACATTTTGTCATTAACTATTACACATCCTAATAAGGTTATTAGCCTATTAGACTTCCCAGGATCACTTTGTAATACCCATTGCCTTATTTTGCTAGGAAAAGCTTTTAAACCTGGCTAATAGTAAGATTTCAAATGTTTTGAATGTACTGTTGCTATCATATTCAAGCCGAGCCAAAAATAAAGCTGGTGATAGTTGATGCAACACCCCAACTCCACATAGAAAATGACAAAAAGCAGAAGGCTGATGATTTTGATGATGATGATGATGATCATCATCATATCCAATCCAAATTTTTAAAATATACTTTAAAACATACATCTGTGCACTTATACTTTATCTGCATTAGAAGTCCAGTTATAAGTTTTACTTATTTTTCTACAGGAGTTATACAAGCCCTGACCAAATGTTCTTTCTTAAACTTGTCTTAAACTTGGCAAGTCTCTGCCCATGCACACAAAACAAGAAAAAAAAAATCAAGGAGACATTGGAGGTAGGGCATACATACAAATGAATATTCAGTAATCCCACACAGTCCAGCAAAATAGCTCCTGTCTTGGCTTCCAGTCTGAACTGAAACAAAGTTGCCGCCTTTTGGTTTACATTTTGAAACAAAACAAACATGGTATCTTCAGTTGCTTCAACATTTTGTTTGGTCCATACACACTACAGACTGTATTATGAGGGGAAAAAAAAACAAGAAATTCCAAACCTGCAAGCTTATTCCAGGACTACTTTTTTGGTTTCTCGAAGTACAATACATCGGTTTACTCCATTTGTGGTGTCACAATTCATGCTTCCAGGGTCTTCCTACAGATGATCCTCTGAAAGGCTTAACTTCCTGATTTGCTGCATTCAGGCAGCTTCCTTATTTATAGAATTAGTACACTTAAAGACAGAAGGTACAGTTTCCAAATCCAATATGCACTCTTAAAGACAAACTACAGATTTACCAGTTAACATGTTTATATGTATATGTATATATGTATGTTTGTATGTGTGTGTATATATATATATATATATATATATATATATATATATATATATATATATATATAAAATGCATAAATTAATATACATATAATGCATATTAACACATAAACATTGACATGCATACATCTATACACACACACACACACACACACACACACACACACACACACACACACACACACACACACACACACACACACACACAAATATATCTATCTAGTTATGTGTGTGTAAGTATGTATAGGAGTTTTGTTAATTATTGTTCTGTATTTTCTCAATAATGCAGTATACTGTACTTCAAACCACTAAGTAAAACAGCTCACAAGGAATCTATGAAAGCCTCATACATTATGAAAAATGTGATTTTGTAGGAGAGGCAACAACCCCTCCCCCTGCATACATACAAACATGCACACACAGACACACACCCACACACATACACATCTGCAATGTAAATATACTAACTCTGAGACAACAGTGGGGAAAGGGTGAAATTCTTTACCCAACTATTTTCCAAGCTCAGTAAAACTGCAATATGCACTGTCCCCCAGCAGTGTAAATACATGTAGGAAATTCATTCACTTACAGTGTTCAACAACAATGATCAGATTTGCATCGAAGTGTTTCATTCATCACTGCAAGTGCATCTGATAAAATTAATTACAGCTTCAATTTGAAGTGCAAATTGACAAATACAACTTCTCTGTATCTATCTTTCTATATACAGTATCTATCTAGACACATTTCTTTCTCTCTGTAACTCTAAATGCACATATACACACATTAATGGTTACTCTTGGGTCTAATTTCTCCAAGTCTTTTGGGTTTCTAATACCATGATGGGAATGGACACCATTCCTAATTCAAAGTATGATTAAAGTTCTTGACATAAGTATTGTTTCAGTCTTTGATGTTAGCCAGAAGTGCTGTTCGCAGCACTTGCAATGTGCCCAGAACTGACTGCTTCTTCAGTTCATATGGAGTGACACGTATTGGTAACATATCAGAGTACGACTGTAAATTCTTTTTTATAAGACCCATTGCACCTACTACTATTGGAACTGTCTGGGTATAATCAATATTATAATGCTTGTATAATTTCCAGTACAACAGTCTTGCCACGTTATTATGCCTTTCAGTATACAGACTTCTGGTATTAGTATATCACACCCAGCAACAAGATGTGCAACTGTTTCCAGTTCTGTTTTACACCACCTGCATTTGTTTGTTTCTCCCACATGTTCAATGGACTTTGTAAATCATTGTGTATGTACTCCACTATCCTGGGCCGCCTATATTAACCTTTCATCTTTTGATTTAAATTCACCTCTCCTTAACCATTCCTGCATTCAGTCCTGATCGACATGAGGTTGTTCTAAGAGTTTTCTGTACTCACAACTATATTTATGCAGTTTCCACATTTCTTGCCTTATCATCTAATCCTTCACTTATATTCTTTCTTTTGTTTTTTTGGCACATTCAGTTGTTACCTGATTTTTATCTACTTCTGCTTTGATTTCCATTCCATCTTGACACAGATATGATTCTGCTCCATTAAATAGGGAAGTCATCTTAGATTTGTTCTCCTTATGTTTTAAAACTTTCACTATGTTTGGATCTTGCAAGATTAGCAGATATGTATGTAGTCCTACCATTTCAGATCTATACATGTAATCAATTTCAAAGAGGCCCATACCTGTTTCAGAACAGGGAATATATAATCTTGGTATAGCCTAATTTTTATAAATCATTTGATAAGTATGACACATTTTTCTTGTTTTCCTGTTCAACTGATCCAATACGTTTTGGAGCCAGTCAGTCACTCCAATACTGTAAGTTAGGACAGGAAGAGCAAATTGGTTTATAGCGTGGATCCTAGATGCCAGAGTTGTTTTCAGTATTAATTTTAGTCTTCTAAAGTATTCCTTACTAAGTTTTATTCCCATTTGTTCATGTTTTTTTGTTGAGCCTTCATCAATTCCCAAATATTTATTCACTCTCTTTTGCTCAAGTTGTTTATATCACATTCCTGTTCTAGACTGACATTTTCTTGGTGATGCAGCTTTCCTGCTTTAACTGTTACTTTTGCTCATTTATTAAGATAAAATTACATTCTTATATAATCTGAGAAAGTTTGACCACTTGTAGTTGTGCTTTCAGCTTGATGAACTATGTAGTTTTAAATCATCCACAAAAAACAAGATGAGAAGTCTTTACATTTTGTTGTTTACTGGGTGCGAAATTGTCGCCATGGCGAACTTGTCGCCATGACCTTATTTGTTAAGTAGACAGCTTAATGGGTTAAGGGCAAGGCAAAAGATCAATGGTGACAGAGAGTCACCCTGGAATATCTCCCTTTGGATTTTTATCCCTGGAATAATAATTTATAATGGCTTAACTGCAAAGTGCTTTGTCACTGTTTCATAGTCACTGTAATGCAATCAATCAGGGAAGGATATATCTTAAACATTTGTAAGTATTCTTATCCATGAATGTGCAGTGCTGTCAAATGATTTTTTTATAGTCTATCCACGCCATACTTAGATTCTTCACCATTTTGCAGTTCTGCATTATGACTTTATTTAACAGCAAATTATCCTTTGTCCCATATGACATTATTTTGTTACCCTTTTGCTCTATTGCCATGATTAAGTTTTCTACTAAATGACTATAAACTCTGTTGGCATCAATTGCAGTGTATAGTTTATACATAACTGGAAAGTAAGTTATTGGTTTATAATTTTTAGAATAGCTTGCAGGTTTTCTCTTAAGTAGGAGTATTGTGTTTCCTGTTGTTAACCAGGTTGGCATCTGTTCAGGGCGTGCATATAAAAAAATGGATAAATCTTCATGTAAAGATGTTAATACTTTTAGCCAGAGGTTAGGAACTGCATCTAGGCCTGGGGTTTTCCAGTTAGGAGCTTTTCTTAATTTTTTTTCAATTTCTCTGATTACTACTTTATCCCATTTCATAACCTGTACATTTGAACTTCTTATTCTGTCTTTTACTTCTTATATCTATTCAGATCTTTGTTATGTTCTGCAAGATCTTCACAGATATTTATCTGAATGTGTCTCTTTCTTCTTCCTTTTTTGATTGTGCTTCTATTTCCTTTGCCTAATTTCCCAATTCTCTATATAACTTTTTGGGTCATCAATAAATTGCTTATTTTCTACTTTTCCTTTATATTTATATGCATATCTTCTAAGTTTTTTTTTGCCTGTGCTGATAACTTTAGTTTATTATTTGCAAAAGTGTATGATAGATTCTGATCTGTTCTGATAGTGTGCATTACTTTTATCATGTCTGTTTTGATGAGTAGTTTTGTTGATATTTTCCATCTTCTATACTCTTCTAACAGTGACACATCATGTCTTAGTTGCTTTATAGTTTTCTCTATTTGATACATCCATGATGGTATTCGATTTCTCCCCTTTTTCTCCCTCACTGCCCTGTGTTTTTGTGGTAAGACTTTATCTGTTATTAATTTAGCTACACATTAATATATCCTGTTTACTTTTTTTACACTGCATGAATTTCTATGAACAGTCCTGATTACCGTGTGCATCTGTTTTATCAAACGTCTAAAATGTTGGGTCTTATTGACTTTCTGTAGTTTATTTCTTTCATTGATCTTAATGTGTCTATTCATCTCTATTAAATCAAGCAACTCTTCCCTTAGATCATTTTCTTCTAAACTGAGGGCACATTCTTTGTTTTCCATTTCTTGCAGGCAATCTACAGAAAGTTCCATAACATCTTCTTGTGCCATATTCTCTTCAGTGTCATGCTGTGTCATCCGTTGCTCTTTCGTAGGGGAACTCACTGGCCCATCAATCCACAACACTGACTTTGGCAGAGCTGACACAGCTTCCTGTTTCTTCACTTGCTGTACAACTCCAGCTGAACTTTTGCATTAGTTTCCTGCTAAAGGCTCTTAAGTATTTTTATCTGGCAACTGATCAGATGTTTCCCACTCCACTGATTTCTAATAAATTTGGGGATTCATTATTATCAAAGCTGGATTTTCTACACCAAATTCTTTGCTTCACAGTTAATCCATAACCTCACTTTCTATTTCTTTAACTTCTCTATTAGTAATCATCCTTTCTACTTCCCCTGTTTGTTATCTTATTTTTTGCATTGGAAACTTCAATATCCAGATGCTTTTGTCTGTATTTCTCTTCAAATGTTTTTTGTTCTTTTCTTTTTGTATTGATTAGTATTGATTTCTCCTTTGCATAAATATTGCACCATATTAAATCTATTCAATGGTTACTCCCTTTTTTTAATTTCTTCAGATTGTTTGGGTTTCTAATACCATGATGGGAATGGACCCCATTCCTAAGTCAAAGTATGATTAAAGTTCATGAAATTAGTATTGTTTCAGTCTTTGACGTCAGGCAAAAGTGCTCTTCACAGCACCCACAATGTGCCCAGTAATGACTCTTTCTGCAATTTGTATGGAGTTACATATATTGGTAGCATATAATGTAGACTCTTTATTATAAGACTCATTACTTCTACTACTGTTGAAACTATCTGGGTATCTTTCACATTGCTCTCATTTCTGCTTGCAAATACTGATATTTTATGACTTTGTGTGTCTCTGTACACAGGACATTGTAGTCACTGGGTGTGGTGATTTCAATGATCAATGCTACTTTTGTCTTCTTTTCTTGGACCACTATATCTGCTTTTCTCGCATCTAACTTTTGAACTGTTGATGATCTCATGTCATGTAGACTTCATCATTTTCGATGATGCTTTGTGGCTCATGTTACCAGTGTTTTTCAGACACTTCAGTGCAATAATGTTTGCACAATCCCCAGTGCAACAGTCTCACCCCATTATTATACCTTTCAGTATACAATTCTTTTGCCATTAGTATGTTGCAACAAGCAACAAGTTATGCAACTGTTTCCAATTCTGTTTTATAAAACCTACATTTGTCTGTTTCTCTACATTTTTAATGGACTTCGTAAACCAACGTGTATGTAGCCCACTATCTTGTGCCACCAATATTAACCTTTCATCTCTTGGTTTAAATTTGCCTCTCCTTAACCATTCCTGCATTCATCTTGATCAACATGAGGTTCGTCCAGAAGTTTTCTATACTTGCCTTCTCATCTGGTCCTTCACCTTATATTCTTTCTTTTGTTTTTTTGGCACATTCAGTTGCTGCCTGGATTTATCCACTTGTGGTTTGATTTCCATTCCTGCTTGATGCCAATATGCTTCTGCTAGCCTAAGCAGGGAAGTCATCTTTGATTTATTCTCATGTTTGAAAACTTTCACTACATTTGGTCTTGTGAGGTCAGCTGATATGTGTGGAGTCCCACGATTGCAGATCTATACATGTAATCAATTTCAAGGAGGCCTATCTCTCCTTCGGAATGCGGAATATATAATCTTGGTATGCACTGATTTTTATAAACCATTCGGTGAGCATGAAACATCCTTCATGTTTTCCTATCTAATCTATCAAACACGTTTTGGAGCCAGTCAATCACTCCAACACTGTAAGTTAGGACAGGAAGAGCAAATTAGTTTACAGCTTGGATTTTGTTCCTAGATGTCAACGTTGTTTTCAGGATTAATTTAAGTCTTCTAACGTACTCCTTACTAAGTTTTATTCACATTTGTTCATGTTTTATTGTTGATCCTTCAATTCTCAAATATTTATACACTTCCTCTTGCTCAAGTTCTTTTATATCTCATTCTTGTCCCAAAATGACATTTCCTTTGTGCTGTAGTTTTCCTGCTTTGAAGGTTGCTTTTGCACATTTATCAAGACCAAATTACATTCTTATATCATCTGAAAAAGTTTTACAACTTACATTTGTACTTTCAGTTCCTCATCTGATGAGCTATACAGTTTCAAATCATCAACAGAGAAGATGAGAAGTCTTTATACTTTGTTGTTTTCTAAGAGCCAAATTATAGCCATGGCCTAAGCTGTTAAGTAGACAGCTTAATGGGTTAAGGGAAGGCAGAATAGCAGTATGGCAATAGAGAGTCACCCTGGAATATCCCACTTTTAATTTTTATCCCTGGAATAATAATTTGTCCTTTATCATGGCTTAACTGCAAAGTGGTCTGCCACTGTTTCATGGTCACTGTAATGTAGTTGGTCAGTGTAGTGTGTATCTTATACATTTTAAGCACTCTTTTATCCATGAATGTGGGATACTATCAAATGCTTTTTTGTAATCAATCTGTGCCATACTTAAATTCTTCCACTTTCTACAGTTCTCCACTATGACTTTATTTAATAGCAAATGATTATTTGTTCATATGACTTTCTTTTATTGCCCTTTTATTCTACCGCCATAATTGAATTTTCTTCTGACTGACTATAGACTCTGTCGGCATCAATTCCAGTGTATAGTTTATATGTCATTGGAAGGCAAGTTATTGGTCTATAATTTTTAGGGTAGCTTCCAGGTTCACTCTTATGTAGAAGCATTGTGTTTCCTTTTGTTAGCCAGGTTGGCATCTGTTTGGGGTGCACATATAAATAGTTCTTACTCATGGCTAAATCTTCATGCAAAGATGTTAATGAAGTTTGGCAAAAAACTATGTTGTCCCAGGACATCTTCATGGGGGGGTTAGGTTAATATTAGGGGGAGTTAAGTGGGTTGGGGAGGTGAAAGAGTTAAGTGGAGGCAGAGATGGTTGGGAGGAAATGAGCTAATGATTGGGAGGGGCTTAAGAGGTTTAGTCTAGTGTAGTTGGGTTAAGCAATCACATGTTGGCATGAACTTGCTACCCATCCACCCTCCCTCTTTTCATTGGTGAGGAGTAGGGTTATTTATCAGTGGGGGTAGGCAGAGAAGAGGGATAGGCTTGCTCTCTTCTGTTCCCCCTCTGATGTCTGGATGTTCATTTCAAGGATCTAGGGAAAGGAAATGAGTAGTTGGAGGAAGCTTGCTGAATAGATAAGCAAGCCGAGGTAAGGATGGTGATTATTTGGTGGAAGGTAATTCAATGGATGGTGTATAAAGTGAGTTGGGATGCTGCTTAATAAGTAAAGTAAGCGAGCAGAGATATGGACCTTTCTTGTTGGGCAGGGTGAGTTGGTACGCTGCCCTGATTAACATTCCAATGAATGGTGTAGGAAGTGAGATGGGATGCTGCTTCATAAGTAAAGTAAGTGAGTAGAGGTATGGATGCTGCTTACTGGGGTAGGGTGAGTAGGTACGCTGCCCTGATTAACATTACAAGGATGTTATGCTGTATTTAGAATCAATTATATCATGAATAGTTGTAATTAATAAAGTTGGTGATCAAAGCTATGTTATGGAAATTAATAAAGGTCATCAAATGTCATTTGGTGTGATGTGTGTTATTGAAGGGGACCAGGACAAATACTTTTAACCAGAAGTTACGTACTGCATCTGAGCCTGGGTTTATCCAGTTTGAGGCTTTTCTTAACTTTGTTTCGATCTCTCTGGCTGTTACCTCATCCCATTTCATATCCTGTACCTTTAAACTTCTTATTCTTTCTTTTACTTCTTCTATCGATTTAGCATCTCTGTTATGTTCCACAGGATCTTCATAGATACTTCTCCAAAATGTATCTATTTCTTCTTTTTTTTTGGTGATCTTTCAATTCCTTTTACCTTGTTTCCCAATTCTCTATAAAACTTTTTGGGATCATCAATAAATTGCTTATTTTGTATTTTTCTTTATATTTATCTGAAGATCTTCTAAGTTTTTCTGCTTGTGCTGAGAGTTTTAGTTTATTTGCAATAGTGCATGATAGATCCTGATCTGTTCTAATACTGCACACGGCTTTTATCACATCTATCTTTCTAAGCATTTTCATTGATCTGTTCCCTCTTCTATACTCTTCTAACAGTGACACTTCTTGTCTTAGCTGTTTTATACTTTTCTCTATTTGATACTTCCATGATGGTTTTCGATTTCTCCCCTTTCTCTCTTTCACTACCCTGTGTTCTTGTGGTAGAACTTTATCAGTTATTAATTTAGCTGCACAGTAATATACCCTGTTTATTTATGTTATATCACATGGATCTCTAAGGACAGTCCTAATTACTGTGCTCATTTGTTTTATCAAACTTCTGACTTTTTGGGTTTTATTGACCTTCTGCAGTCTATTTCTTTCATTGATCTTAATATGTTTATCTCTATTAAGTCAGGCAACTCTTCTCTTAGCTCATTTTCTTCTAAGCTAACAGCACATTTTTTTTGTTTACCATTTCCTGCAGGTGTTGTATAGAAAGTTCTATTGCATCTTCCTGTGGCACATTCTCTTCAATTTCATGCTATGTCATCCGTTGCATGTCATATGAGAACTCACTGGTCTATGACTCTTCAACATTAACTGCATCAGAGTTTCCACAGTTTCCTGTTCCTTCTCTTGCTGTTCAGCTTCAAGTGAATGTTTATACTAATTTCCTGTGGAAGGCTCCAAAATATTTTCATATAGCACCTGACCAAGTGCTTCCCATTCTACTGGTTTCCCCTTAATTTGGAGTTCCATTGCTCTATCCTTTTGTAGTGCTTTCTGAATTACATTTTCTACACTGAATCCTTCAGTTTGCAGGTACTCCATAACCTCAGTTTCTATTTCTTTAACTCCTCCATTACTGATCTCCTTTTCTACTTTTCCTCTTTGTCTTCTTATTTTCTGTGTTGTAAAGTTTTCCATGTCTGGATTCCTTTGCTTGTATTTCTCTTCAAATATCTTTGGTCCTGCTCTTTTTGTATTGATTAGTTTTGCTTTCTCCTTTGCATAGATATTACACCATATTAACTCTCTTTTTCTTTTCCATGTCCATATTTCTTCTTCGATGTCTCCTGATCTTCCTGTTTCTCCTTACTTTGGGGACTCGTTCCGTCATGCTGTGTTGTAATCTGTGTTAGACATTCTACATCAAATCCTTCACTTTGCAGACACTCAACATCTATTTTTTAACTTCTCCTTTACTAATCTGCTTTTCTACATTCCCTCTTTGTGATATTATTTTTTTATTGTGAAATATTCCATGTCTGGATGACTTTGCTGGTATTTCTCTTTGAATATCTGTGGGGCTACCTTTTTTATGTTGATTAATCTGGCTTTTGCCTTTGCATAAATATTGCACCATATCATATCTATCTTTCTTTCTTTCCCATGTCCATATTTCTTTTTTATACTTTTCAAAAATATCTTGGTCTTGTTGTTTATATTTTTGCACTTCCTCAGATGCTTCTTTTTCCAAACAGATCAAAGTTTCTTGGTCTATATACTGTTTTTCAAAAAGCTGTTGTATTAATGACCACAAATATTTATTTATTCTGACAGTTTTTCTTGTGGAAGTATTTTTCTTTCCTCTGATTTATCTCTTAATGTTTTTTATATCTTGTGTCTGGAAGTTCTGGGCTTTTTGCACAATAGTAACAATACATAATTTCCTTCTTATCCTCAATAGTCCACTCTATCATCTTCATGGCTCTTCTTTGGCCTATCAGTCTTTGTGATTTTTGTGGACTGCTACTTCTTTCTACAACAGGGGGACCATCATCCCCTGGGCATGTACTGGCCCCATTGTAGGAATGTTTCCATATTTTGAGGATTCTACACTGTCATTTTTTCTAGTTCTGACATTAGTGCACCTACCAGGACTGGGCCATTTTTTATCCTGGGTCTTGTGCACCCTGCTATCTTTTTTTAATTTTTGACCTACGTCTGTCCATGATATATGCTATATAAATACAGTCTATATATCAGTGTCATCTTGGTGAGATTATGTAGAAAACAGGGTCCATGTCATGAAGGTAGTCACTATGACTTGAAGATGAATTCAATTTCAGCACTACTGCTCTCCTTTGCTTGCTGACTTTTGCATTCGGACCCCATACATCATGCATCTTCAAATGTATACTTAGCCAACCCTCAAATGGTCAAGCCTGTTTAATCACACAGTTGTTTTGTTGCTGCATTTGCATTCCATTGATTACAGATCAAGTTCTCACAGGAGGACAGGACTTCTCTTCCATTCAGGTACCATGTTAAAGCCTGTTCAGATATTTCAACAGAATGGCTGTCGAAGTAGTGGGCTGAAATTTTCGCAGGGTTGGCAAAGTGATCGTTTGACAATTTCAATCACTATATGGATGTGTGAGCCTCTGGAATGCCAAGCAAAACTTGAAAATGAAATGTACAGTAGGGTAATATACATGTGCAAATGTGATAACGTGCAAATGCGATAAGTGTATGCACATCCCTGCTACATTGTGTTTTTCTGTAGTATTCAAGTAGAAATGTACAGCCTGCAGCTTCTCAGCTGGTGTGATATGTCATTATTCAATATATATTATGCATATACAAATAAGCAAGACTGATTTCTGGGAAAAATACCAGTAAACACTAAATTTGGACTCTCTAAATATTGCCAAAAGTTGAGATTTTCTTGAAATGTGACATTTTATACTACAGCTCTCATTCATCATATATGAAATATTGACTGGGAGTCCAAATATAACTGGGTTACTTGGAAATGAACAGTTTGCCATCCAGTATATGAGTGAGTCTCAGAATATCACCACAGAAAGATGACAGGGTTCCTATAGCAACATTCTAGTACATTGGAACCGGCTGGGCCACAAATGCTGTGCTTTTTCTTTTGGTTTGCAGGACTCGCAGAAGACGGGTAAGGAGAATTTTATTTTTGCTTTGCACCTCTTTTTCTTTTTTGGGTTTATGTGACCTCGGAATTGATGCAGATAGAGATTTGGGGTGTGGTTGCTTGCAACCACAGTAAGGTGTATAGGAAGGCACTCCACAAAATAAAAATAGTTTAGTAGTGCTGCATTCAATTTATTGTGTCATTTCTTTTAGTATACGATATATTATTCATTTAATTAATCATGTGTCATCATATTGGGTTCCCGATATTGTGTTTGAGAATAGATGTCAGGGAATTCACCATGAGACCAAAGCTCAAGAAGTAAATTTCCTGGCATTCATTTGAAGAATGCATAACAAATTGCTTTAATCAGTAACCCATTCATAATTCTGCCAGTTGTGGCAGTGTGTGAGGTATGTGTACCAGCTTATTAGCTATGCACTTTGCTTCTGACTGGCATTAGTGATGCATGTGGCAGTTTAAACTACATAACAGCGTTTAACTACTAGCAGCTTTCTGATGCACTTCTGTGATGATTGCAGATGGTGAGAAAGCATAAGGTTTGTTTATGTTTATGTCAGCAAATTTTATGTGTAAAAACTTTGCTATAGGTTTCTAACGTTTACCAAAGTTCAGCCACAACAGGGTTATTTTTCTCTCATTTTAGGAACAGAGTCTGGCTGCTCCATTAATTATATTATGTGTGCCTTCTTATAGTTACTTCTTATATCCATTGCTTACCGAGTGTTCTACACTTTTAATACTGTTTTAATTGTACACATGCACAGATAGAATAAAAATGATAGCAGGATTACAGGAATGACCATAAATTGCACATAAAAGCATGTGTCTCACAGGGATGTACTTTTTATTTTCAAAACTATAAACCAGTGACTCTGGACATGACAGAAGATATGGAGGCAAAAACAAAATAACCAGAATGAATATATATATATATATATA
>NC_056739.1:1497221279-1497243779 GCF_019279795.1 Protopterus annectens
GACAGGACTCTATCCCTCCAGCATGTTCTGTTTATTGTGGTGACAAGGTTTAGGTCCCTAGAGCATGTAGCTCGGAAGGATTGGGATTTCTTTATGTGGAGCATATCCAGCAGCTCTGGGTTTGACATGGCTTTGTATGTTAGGCAGAGATTGCCTCTGATTAGGCGATATGCGACAGAGTAAAGCTGGAGTTTTTTTAGACGGTCTGCATAGGGCATCTATTTGAGGCTGGTAATCCTCTTTGTGAGGTATTTCTGTGGCCTTTCCAGTTGTTGTAGATGTCTTGTGAGGTACATACCAAAAGGGGCATTGTACTCTATAATGGGTCTAATGAGTGATGAGTTGAGGGGAACAATGACCTCTTTTTTCCTGGATGGGAAACCTTTTGTGATGAGGTGTGCCATGTAGAAGGATTTCCTGACTACAGTGGTGATGTGATTATCAAAGGAGAGACTACTGTCCACCTGTGTCCCAAGGTCTCTTATCACACTTTCAGTGTTAAGTAGACTACCTCCTATGTGGTAGTTCATGGGTACAGAGTTTTTACCAAAAGGGATGACAATGCACTTTTTGACATTGAGCTTGAGGCCATGGCTTTGACACCAGGCATCTGTCTCAGTGAGGCCCTTTTGTAGGATGTTCACATCATTAGGAGTTTTGATTATGGCTCCAGGTTTGCAGTCATCTGTGAACTTTGTTAGCCAAAGACCTTCTGTGTTAGCCTGTACTTCAGAGAAGTAGATACCAAACAGGAGAGGACCTAGGACTGAACCCTGTGGTACTCCAGTTGCCACTGGTCTGAAGTTGGATTTAGAGTCTGCTACTTTCACAGTGTGGGTTCTGTCAGTGAGCTAGTTGGCAACCCATCTTGTGACATAGGGATTTATACCTAGTTTAGTGAGTTTGTCTATAATTCCAGAGTGGGGGATGGTGTTGAAAGCCTTGGCACGATCTAGATCATCTACGGCTTTGGTGACCGCTTCAAAGAAGTCTATCACGTTTAGGAGACATGATCTGCCTTTTACAAACCCAAACTGGGTAGGGTCCAGAGTTTGGAGATTACCAATGTCATTGTTTATAAGTTCCATGATGATATGCTCCATAGCCTTGCAGACCAGGCTCGTCAGGCTAATGGGGCAGTAGTTCCCGGGGTCTGTGGTGGCTCCCCCTTTGTGAAGTGGTATAACCATTGCTGTGTGCCATTCAGTGGGCATAAAGCCTGAGGAGAGGCTATGATTGAACATGGTACTTAGGTGGTGTGCCAGTTCATTCTGTCTTGTCAGGTCCCATGGATGCTGTGTTCTTGGCTTTGGAGAGTGCGTTTTTTACCTGTGCAGCTGTAATTACAGGTACTTTGCATTCTTCTGGTATACAGATGGGCCCTTTAGGGGATGAGAGAGGGGTAAAGTTAGCACTGAACCTATCTGCCAGGCTGTTGGCAATATCAGTTGGTTCTGTATATTTAGTGTCATTGCGCTGCAACTCAGAGCAGATCTGAGTGTTGCCATTGAGATTCTTGACATAGCTGTAGAATGCCTTCTGGTTGTCTTTAGAATCAGTGGCGATTTTGTTTTTATAACTAGCTTTGGAGGATTTTATGAGGGATCTCAGCTTCTTACTGAGGCTGACCACGGAGTTCCTCCAATCATGGGATTTTACTCTTTTTTACAATAGTTTCTTTCTTCTGTTGTAGAGCTTGTTTAAAGCAGGGGACCACCAGATTGGCTTCCTTTTTTTGGAGTATAGCATCTTGGTTCTGTTAGGGATTGCACGATGCATGCACTCGTGTAAGTGCTTATAAAGTGCAATTGTATAGGATTCAGCAGTCATATCTCTATTGTCTGTCAGCATGGGTGTCGTGAAGTTTGCCACTTCTGTCTTAAGAAGCGTAAAGTTGGCTTTGGAGAAATCTTTTATGGTAATTTCCCTAATGGGGGGTGAGGGTGGGATGTGGATGTCTAGAGTGATTTGCTTGTGGTCGGATCTGACTAACGAGAAATTGATTTCTCTGGTGTGGAATACCGGTTGCCCATGTCTAGGATATTGCTGCCCCTGGTGGGAATGTGGATAAGTTGATCCAAGGCACTGGAATTTATGAATTCCAGAAAACATTGGGCACAAGAGTTGGTACATGAGTACCTTGCTATCATCAGTAAAGTCATTCAGATTCATAAGGGCCCATCTGGCCATTAGATTACCAGCCAAGACCCACTTTGGCATTATGTCTGTTAAAGTTAGAGAACTACATTGATAACTGCCATAAGTACAAAAGATTCTAGAAGGCTTCTCAGTTTAAGAAATAAAGAAAGCAAACATTTTCCATGCTATTTCTGAATTACTTTCACCTCAGGGTTAGAGTAAAGAAGTGATGTATGTATATATATATATATATATATATATATATATATATATATATATATATATATAGAGTGTGTGTGTGTGTGTGTGTGTGTATCTGTGTACACACACACACACACACACACACACACACACACACACACACACATGCACACTCACACACACATATAGTAAAGATGAACAATAGATATATGTATATATATATATATATATATATATATATATAGAGAGAGAGAGAGAGATTATGATTTCATTCACTCTGATCTTGTAGAAGATTGTCAATTTTTCTTTCTCTTTTATGAAACATGTTGATAACTGTGTTTATCATTTCAGCTGATGTAACTGTTCACATCAGAAGTCTGAAATAATTCAATCCTCCTATATTTATTCACATCTTTATCTTTACTATCTGCATTTCTTTCAGTGTACTTGTGCTATACTATGCTCCTTAAAGGAAGCAATAGAGAAGGACTTCAAAAAGTTGTAGAATATTTTACCTACTTGTAGACTTCATATTTAGAATAGCAATTTTAAAAGTTAAGCATTAAAAAGGCACACAAAGACATGTAAAAATATGTGTGCAGTAGCTCTCAAGTTGTCTTCATTTAAATGGGAATAACTCTAATTACATGATCCCTTTATAACTCCAAACCACAACTTCTGGTGGCTGACATGAATGTTTTAGGTGTGAGGATGTCTTAACGTTGTGTGTGTGTGTGTGTGTGTGTGTGTGTGTGTGTGTGTGTGTGTGCGCGCGCGCACATGTGTGCATTCATACACATCTACAATGCAGGCTAAATTATAAACAATGCTTGGCTGATCAAAGTGGATACCTCCAGGCCATACACTGCATGCCATGCACCTCTTTTTTCAGTAGCTGCAAGCATTACAAAGGGCTGGACTGCCTCCCTCCCCTCGTGATGGCTATCTGGCAGCATCTACTCACTCACATCCTCCTTAATTGCTTCTCCAAGACCCAGGTCATAGGTAATCTGACATCATCTGGCTCACAGTCACAATGTTATTCATCTGCACCACAGAGCTGGGAGACTTGAGCTCAAAAGTGTTTGAGTTGCTTAAGGCTGACAGCTTTAAATATTGGTCTATATTCTGGTTAGTGAGCTACATGAATTAAAAAATGAGGTCTGATGTCAAGCAGAGAAGGCACACTGCAGCTGCCAATGCTATGATCCCATTTGATATCAATCTCTAGCTTGTGGATTCAGGTTTACCTCATAAGCTGACTACTGCTTAATGACCCAGTACAGATATTCAGGACAGACAGGGTAGTCAACTGTTTACTAACTGACATGGCATAAACTGAAGAGAAGACTGCACCCCCCGCTTGGCATTCAGCATGCACTATAACCTTATGGGATACATAAAGACAAACTACACTGTGTATTGTACTGGTAGAATGTCTAACTGGTGGTTGTCTGCTGAACTTTGCAATATATGATAATTGTTTACTGTAGTATGTCTCCTCATCCTATACTTACATAGTAGCACATATGTAGTTGTTTATCAAATTGATCAATATGGTTTGGAATGTTTTGCCATTGACTGAAAATATGAGGCACATTACAAACTTTATATGCCACTGTCAGTACTATTTATTTGAATGTACTTTAAAAATATATCCCTTTGCTATATAGCCTTTCACTTTGCTCTCTCAATCCACTCATTGCAGAATTCAACCTACTGTTCCCATTGCATCTCCTTATCTTTGCTACTGTCCTGAAATAATCCCTGCCTAGGTGTCGGTTTTGTCTATTGTTGCCATCCCTCTGCACAAGCAAGATTATCAGGCTGAAAAATTTACACTAGAACAAGTCATGTAAAGGTAGACACAGTAATAGTGTTTATTCTTAATTATATATGTAAGGATCACAGGAATGTGTTCTTGTACTGATAAGTGTATGGTTGTACACTAGACTCTGGGACATGCTCCTGTATCTCATTCCAGTATCGGCTTTTCCAGCCAGACATCCCCCCACTACCCTTTCCTAAACAGACCTTTTATGTAGCTGTAGCTGACTTTTTTAACATTTACAAGCATCTAGGCGCATATAAATGTGTACACTTTTAATGTATTGGCTATAAGTTTACTTACTTTGCTCAGGATACCTTCCAGAAGTCTCTACCTTCACTCTGTCCATGCACAAGGACATTATCTTGCTCCAAATGCTGAGTTTTTCTCTGGCCCACTTCACTCTCCTTCCACCCCCAATTCCCCAAACAACCCTGAGGCCACTGCTTTTATATCTCTGGTTCTCCAGCTCCTTGCCTTCCACTCTCTCTACTTCTTAAAGTTACATTCCTTCAGTATACTCCTAACCATTCTCACTTCCCAGATGAGTGTGATTGATACTTTTTCATTTCATTCTCCCTGCAAGTATCTAATTACTCTCGTTGCACTAACTACCACAACAAGTATCCTTTTCTCATAATATAACAATTCCACCTACCAGGATAGCTCATACTCCCACTAATATCACCTCAAATGTTTTCATGTTACATAACCTCTAACAGCTGAATGCACATTTTATCATGCTATCACTCATCTCTATCTCCCTACTAATACTATACTTTTCTTACCTCACATCTTTCCAATCAGCTATCCTAATACTACCATCACATCAGCGATGTACCTCCACTTAAAATCGTACAGGTCTCTACCATTTCTCATACATCTCACACTCACCAGCTATCCTAATACTACCATCACATTGGCAATGTACATCTACTTAAAAATATGCAGTTCTGCACCATTTCTCATACATCTCACACTCTCATTTAAATACTACATTTCAACATATAATCTCCCCAAGGCATCTACACTCCTACTGTGCTGGACCACCCATATCACAACATCTCTGTAACAAAATCAGTCTTCCTTATCCATTCAACACATACTTTCAAACAAAGCTCAGTTCTTATATGTGGTAACATCCATCCCTACCCTAAACGCACAGATCACTCCAACCCTACCAACTTCCCTACCACCACCCCCAACACATAACCCACTCCAACTCATAATTCTCCTCACAAGATCAAAATCTTTAGCCTAAATGCTCAAAGTATATGCAATAAAATCACAATCTTTCATGCATGGATGCTTTGACACTTACCAGATATACTAATAGAGAAACTTTGCTAAAACCTACCATATCAAACTCAGAAATCCTCCTACTCAGCTACAGTATTCCCCGTCAAAACCATCTTTCAAAGCGTGGAGGTGCATACCTCTCAACTGTCCAGATTTTCACAGAATGTCCAGATTTTTGCCTTGCATTTTTGGTCTGTTCTTCTTAAAATGTGTTATTTCCTGGATTTTTCAGCAAATCTGTGATGACTGAATTCATTACATAATGACAGACATTTGAATTTCAGACTTCATATACTTCAGAAAATGTATGGTAACACAAGACCTTTTATTCTATGAGCTTTCTACATTTATAATATTTAAAATTTGTCCCTATTTTTGAGGCTTCATTATATTTGGATTTGTCCAGATTTTTTGTGCAAAGAGGTTAAGGGCTATGTGGAGTTAGCATCGGCATACTCTGCTCTAATAACTTACAGCTTACTCCATTCATCCAAAAATACTCATGAATTTGGGAACACTGAAGTCTTACCATCTATTCTACATGACAGCTCCCATAAACAGAGTTGTATAACTGTGCTCTATGTAACATCTAACAATAAATATGATATTCTCATACTTGAGGACATCTTATCTGGGATCTTTTCAAATATTACTTATGAAACTCTAAAACTATGGGGCACTAATATTGACTGGCGTACATACAATCCCCTAGATGACTTTACTAAACCTCGAAGCACTCATAGTCTTTACCATCTTTACTCCTTTACCTAACTAATACCAAATCCTGCTAGATCCAATACATCCTCCAACACTACAAAATATAGACTGGATCCTTGCAAATAACCCTAAAAATAGCTATCACTCAGGAGTATTTCCAGACTTATTAAGTGATCACAACTATACAAAAACCTCAATAAATTAAAAAAATGAGACTTTTAAGCATGCATTAGCTGTACATTACTGGAATATATTGAAAATAATCCCCTTGGATGAAGCAATCTTGTATTTCAACCAAACATTCCTACTAAACTTAAATGCTCTAGCTCCTATGAGGAAACATTTGTCAAGTTCAATCCTGCCCCCTGGGTATCTCATACTACAAAACTACACATGAAGCAAAGGGATAAAGCATGGCATGACTGGTAAACTTACAAAACAACTCACTCCTAACAAATACTACTAAAGCCTAAGTCAACAGAGATAAGAATTTTTTTTCTAAAATCATCAAAACCTGTGCAATACATTTTCACAAAAACTTTGGTCAAACATTTCCAGCATATCTGGCTATATTATTGCAATAGCTTTAATTCTCATTTCACCAATTCATTTACTTCCCTCATCAATCCTAGCTTCATACAAGATTCCCCTTCTATCCAAACATACTCCACTAATACAAACTCCTTCTCTGTGCTGCCCATTCTTATTTCTACAATTCAATCCTACCTCTCTAAATGCTGACCTACAAAACTAGCCCCACATACACTACACTCACAATACCTCAAATTATTAGCCAAAGCCATTTTCTATCCAGTATCTATTCTCATCAACAGATAAATACAAGAACCATGTGCCCCTACCGTATGGAATCTAAAATCATTCATTTACACAAAGGGGGCTCTTCCAAAATCCTTAGTGATTTCATACCCATAAGTCATTCTATCCCAACTGTCTAAGATCTTTTATAAAAATGTGTACATATCCAGCTATTTCACTAGCTTCAAACAAATGAACAACCTTCTCTCCACCTTTCAACATGTTTTTTGCCCATCATATAGCAGAGATACTGCCACCATATCCTTCATAAACTCAGTTCACCACTATAGAAAAAACAACAAATTAATCTTATCTATTTTCCTTGACCTATCAAAAGCTTTTAATATAGTTTCTTATCAGCTACTCCTACAGGAACTCTGTATTTTAGGACTGTCTTATCACTGACTATATTTGTTCCTCTCATACCTCAGTGATAGAACTCAAAGTGCAAAATAGCAACAAGTCACATCTCCCGTCTTCAAATTCCCACTGGATTTCCACATGGCTCTACCCTTGAACCCCTGCGGTTCAACATTTTTTTCAATAATGTCCCACTGCATTTCAATAATTACACTCACGATCATTACAAAGACATGCATCTAGAGTGTTTCTCCCCAGGCTCAGCTTAAAATTGGCTTCGCTCCAAGTTGGACTTTCCCGGTTAACAAATGTTAATAAATAAATGATACAACAGGCTGATAACCCCACTATCATCTGCAGTGCTCAGTCACTTCCTGTACTATAAACCTTCCCACAACAAGCTTTCAAATCCATAGAAATTTAGTTTAAAAATCTAATCTGGTGCTTAATGACAATAAATAAAACATAAATTAATAAAAAAATTGTATGCTCTTTAGTCCTGATTTACTTCAACACATTAAAGCTAACTTCTCTCTACTTTCATTAAATGGTATAAAAAATTGATGCCATTTTCCATACCAAATTATTAGGGCTAATGACTGGTGATCAACTAAAAGTCAACATACATAGCCAGGAAGTTATTAAAATGACACACCAAAAACTGAGTATGTTGTATGGCGCTAGAAAACTTTTTCACTGACAATACCAAAAAACACATAGCCTCATCCTTCCTAATACCTTCTCTCTCCTATGCTGCATCCATTCTTACTAATCTTCATCAGCACAATTCTCCAAACATGGGCAATCATGCAATACAATATTTAAATTTGATACCATCTTCTCTGCCAGACTTTACCATTGTGTTGCAATTAAACAACTTCAATGGCTTAAGTTCTCCAACTTTCTCAAAGTAATAGATTTATAACAAGCTCACAAAATTCTGAACTACTCTTGCAAATGTCCAGCTCTGGCATCTGTTATGATGTGGAGTTGTCCAGTCAGATCACTTAAATGCATAAAAATCCTTAGTTTCTGCCTCCTAAGTCACCAGCTCTCATGGCAAAGCTGTCTACTCCTGCTCCATGGCTAAACTTTGGAATCCCTTAAACTAGCAATCCATGAACCAGTTTAAACCTAGTCATTCAAACTCAACATAAATCCCATCTCTCTAATAACTGGATCAGTAGCTGCACATTTCAATCTTCTATTACCTCTTCTAATGCTCTGCTACCATCAAATTAGCCTTATAACTCATACTCAGCAACTTCCATCCATGTAAATGACTGCTTCCCCAAAGCACCAGACCGAACATGTCAGTAATGTCTCCCCTCTTCTTTCACCCTGCTACTCTTCTCTATCAAGCTCTGGTATGTATTACTACTTCATATCACCTACCATTCTCATGACCCACCCTGTAAGACCAGCACATTACCTATTAACCTTGTTCCACTAGACTTCACCCAATTACTTCCTTTCACTCATGCTTGTCCTTAATATGACTTCTCAAGCAGTTCTTAATCTCTGATTCTACTTACATACATACATACAAATATTTCAAGCACAGACCTTAATGCCTTTCTAGCCTGCTAGTATACCAAAACACTTGTTCCCAAAATAAGTATCCAGGCTATTGTTAAAAATTTGCCTTAATGTAATTTGGTAGTCTGTTCCATGCATCACTTGATCAATTATCATACTTCTCATTCCTGTAGAATCTTCTACATGGGTTGTCTGATGATTCCATACTGTTGTTTGATAACTGCAAACATTCCCAGAGGTAGTTATCTCTAAATGCCCTATATACCTGAATAAGGTCTCCTCATAAATATCTATTTGAGAAATTTTATAAGTTCAGATATTTTAGTCTTTTATAGTAGCTTAAATGTTCACATCCACGGATGCCCGTGATATATTTCTGCTGTACTCTTGCCAGTTTACTCATGCTTGTTTTCTTATAAGGTTTCCATATTGTTATTCCATACTCAAGTTTAGGTCTAATGTAACTAACAAACAATGACTTAGTTATTTCTGATTTCCTAGACTTTATAAATCTTTTTATACAACCTATAGTTATATAATTATCATTAAGCAATTGGTTGATATGATTAGAAAAAACTCACAGCTTTTCTGTATACCTATGACTATTCATTTAAATTAATTAATATTATCTGATGTCTCCTTTCTTAACTCTTTTTTCTATATGGCTGCCATTTATTCAAGTACCATTTCCTACCTTCTTGATATATACCTCTAACAAAACGATGTCATTATAGTAATGCTGTATCTTTAATCTTCTATAAAACTGCTGGAACTTTACTTCTTGGACCTCCCTTGGAAATGCGTTATCACTGGCCTAGTTGAAATTTCCCAGTAAACAAATGGAAGTAAAGTAAAATAATTCTGTGCATCGGGTTTCGTAAGATGTTACTGTATATCAATGTGTTTCCTCCAGGCATACTGCTTTCAATGGATTATGCCACTTTTGGCAGGATTCTGAAGGTACTAGAAATAGTTTTTGTTTATAAAACATGACTAGGAAGTATCTGCAATTTACACACGAACACACTTTGCTACATTCAGTCTTCTGATTTTTGTCAGACCCTGACTGCATGGGTTTGGGGGGATTTCATAGAATGGTGAAGTATGGAATGGTCAGCATAGTAGTGTTCTGGACTTCTGGAAGTCGATTAGTTTGTTTGTCGGCTTTTCCCGGTTAGGGCTCGCCACAGTGGAACTTCAGTCCGCTAATGATTGGCAGTAGATTTTTATAGTGCCGAGTTGCCAGCCCGATGCCCAACCTTCAGCGAAGGCACGCCCATTCATGTATGTCTTTCGGAGGCCACTCGACCTTGGGGAGGACATGCAGACTCCATACAGAAGACACTCCAGCCGAGAATAGAACAGGAGAACCTCTTGCTGTGAGGCAACAATGCTACCGCTGGACCAACGTACAATGTTTAAAAGCCATGTGTCATGTCATGGCTTCTGTCCTGACTAGTGGCAATCAAACTGGCTTATGTTTTATATACTCTGCTAGTGAACTTTCTGATTAAGTAAGCTGTTATGATATGGGATGATTGGGGATAATACTGTTTGCCTAAAGTCAAGAAACAGTGAAAACATGAAAGGAAGTGCTTACACGCTTAAAGGCAAAGACATCTATTTGATGGGCAATAGTATGTTAGTTAAGCTCTTCAAGAGTTCTGGAATCCTGATTTATCCTTTGTCTATATTGCAGTCTTATGAGGGAGCATGTGTGAGAGATGTTTTCCAGGTCTTGCTCCTAAAATGGCTGCTACTTGAAGACAGTCATGTAAACATAGCAAGTATGAATATATGATGGGATTTATGACTAAAAAGAAACTACTACTTTCACAATCTCTTAAGATGGGAAAGACCTTTGATACAGTAAAGATTATTATAGATTCTTAGACTTATAGAGAGGAAGTCCCAGTGTTTTAAGGATGAAAAATGCAGTGATGAAGTTAAGCGCTTAATGGTTATTTGTTTTACTTTGGAAGTTTATTAAAGTTTCTATGGATTTCATGGACATATATTGTTGGTGGTGATTACTTCTGCACCTCTACAGTGCTTATTTTTTTGTTAAAGTTATCATGGTTGCATTTTTTACCACTGGGTTTCCCATACATTTTGGTGGTTTGTGAACTTCGGTTTCATGGAATCCTCAGAGGTGCAGGTACTTACAGGTACAGAAGTCTAGAATATGTATTCCATTATCAAGGACATAATAAAAAAAATGTGGTACTCTTGTTGGAAAACTTACTCAACTAGTTCAACTGTTGTCTTCCAATTCAGTGGAAATTTGAGCCAGTCAAGGCTCTTTAGGGTTGCCGGGCAACCAGGAAATGTTACATAAGCTGCCAAGATGTGAACCGGAAGTTCCTTATATGCAGATTCCAATTCAGTGTTCCACTGAGCAAGACAAGATTGGCAAATCATTTGATCTTTTTCAAAAATTATATTGTTCACCCACAGATGAAAGATTGGAGTGAGGCCTAAAGACAAGTGACTCCCTGTTAAAAAGGTGACTTTACTAAAAATGATGATTCTTTTTCTAATAACAATGTTATAAGAACTGACACTACATGCATTGCTGATAAACACAACAGAGAATGGTGTACATAGTTATGTAATAACAATTTTTCTTTTAAAATAAAGGAAAATGGGACTGTTGAGCACAGGTCCTATCAGGGCAATATAGCTGTTTATATGATTTGATGTTTAAATACAAATCATTGTAAGTGGATAATTGGTACTTGAATGAATGTTTGCAGGCTAAAATGGTACCTAAAGTTTTAAGGGTTTGCAAATGCCCTAATAATGTTGTGGAGAGCTCTGCTTTTCATTTAGACAATTAAATAGTTGATCAATGTGGATTTGCTATTATGGAAGTAATAATTAAAATAGTAAAGTAGAAATGGATACTATTTATTTAAAAAAATGAAACTGTTAATAAGATAACTACTAGTGATTTATTATACACAATAGAAGAGGAAAGGAATAAATACTTAAACATTTAAAATAAAATAGAGGAAAAAAAAAACAAGTATATGGTTGGAATGAAAAGTAAGAAATATGAGAGGGATATGGATGAGTACAAAGAAAACTTGAGCTACCCTAAGCCCAAAAACAGTTACATTAATTGTACAATATTCAGAAAAGATGATAGCTTTCAAGAAACAAAAAGCACACAAGAACAAAAAGGAAGTGGATATAGGAAGGTAAATGATAAGAATTTTGACAATTTGGATGATTTTTGAGGTGGATTTTACTAAAGATTTTAGAAAAGAAGTTGTTATATGACTGAATTACCCTTTAGAGTATCCCCCTCTAAGACGGGCAAAGAGAATAAAAAATGACCAGGAAATTATTATCAATACAATTACAATAGAGGGAGAAATTAAAAAGAGTGGAGAGTAAAAGGAGTCCTATGAGCAAGAATGTGTGGAAAACACAAACAAGGAAAATATTATCCAAACAGATAGTTACACATATTCTTATGAGAATTATAACATTTTTAATTACAGTAATAGTAGCTTAAATAGGCTTTTTTTATTTTTTATGAAAGGTTTTAAGTTTGTACCTAATAGGAGCATTGATTTAAATAAGTTAAGATTGGACTTAAAATTATTTACTAGAAAAAATAATTTAGAATACCTATTCTCCAAAGATGACATGGATAAACATTAGATTCAAGGCTCAAAAGAAAAAGTACATATAATCCCTCTCTCCACCCCCACTTAAAGAACTTTGAATTAATAGTAGAAAGAATTAAGGAAAAATGTAGAGAAAAATAGAGCCAGGTCAAATTTATCAAAGAAGAAATGGATTTATTAAACAAAATTAAAAATGATGATAATATAAGAGTGATGAGGCCAGATAAAAGGGGAGGGATGACTATAATGGGCAATATAATATACACAGGGAAAATGATGGACATTTTTGGGGACACATATAAATATGAAAGAGTGTCCAGGAATGAAATAAAAATAGCTTATAGTAAAATAGATTGGGTTTTATATGATAGGTTGATAGAAGGCTTAATCAATATGGAAGTATACATTTTTTTGAAATTGGATAAACCTATCAAACCATCTTTATTTGGAATCCCTAGGGTACACAAAAATTTAGTAGCTCCTCCCATGTGACCTATAGTGGCTGCAAATGGATGAAAAACATATGCCTTACCAGATACAAAACTAAAGACATTGGGAACACAACACAAAAGTTATCTTAAAGACTCTTGGGATTTTTAAAAAGAGGTGGATGATAAATTATATAAATAATATACTATTTATGTTACTATTGATATTATAGATCTTTTTTCCATAATCCCACACAAAATAGGTTTAAAATGGCTTGAAGAAGTTTTTATAGACATAAGTACATTTGATTTTGAGGAATTTAGAGTTCTTTTAGAATTTATGGAAATTGTACTCCAAAATAATTTAACAGCATATGAAGGGGAATTTTGCAAACAAATAAGTGGCTTGGCTATGGGCGGAAGTTGTGCTCCTAGCTAAACCAATATTAAGCTTCAAGTATGGGAGAAAAAATATGTTGTTAACTTCCACTATGCACAATATTGGAATCTATATAAAAGGTTCTTGGTTGAAATTGATGGAGTTTATAGAATATATAGAACAGATTACTGATTTCTTAAATATTACATACAAAATTGGAGATCCAAGATAAACTATTTAGATATTACTATACATGAAATAAACAAACAAAAGTTTAAATCCACTATATATATATAGGAAAGAAATGTTTTCAAATTCCTATCTGTACTTTACAAGTACACACTCATATAAACAAAAACATAATATTAAAAAAGGATTATGTATAAGGGCCTCCAGAATGACATCTGAAGATGAAGATTTTCTTTTAGAGTATGACAAAATAAAAAAATATGTTTTTGGAAAGAAAGTTCCCAGAAGATTTAATAGAAGAAGTGATTAAAGACGTAAAGGAGGTCAGAAAGGATACGTTTTTCCCTATATTAAGGAAAAAGGATGTGATATTAAGTATGATTCATAAAAAGAAAAATAGGTGTTATGAAAATGTTACAGACAATTTAGAATATAGTGGTGCTTTTGTTATGACTTATAACAAAGAAGTAACTATTATAAGGAAAACTATTAATACATATTGGGAACTATTTAGGAGTTTTTCAGATGTGGATAATTTGTTTAAAAGACTCATTCAATTTATTTACAAAAAGGTTTGACCATAAAGAATATATTGGAAAATAGGGAAAAAAATCTATCAAGGAAATGTAAAAGGAAAGGAAGAGAGTTTTAAGTGTGGAAGGTGCACATTGTGCATCCATATTAGTAATACAAACCAAGTATATGTTCTCAGTAGAGATAGATTGATACAAGCTAAAGAATATAGTAACTGTGGTAGTAAAGGGGTAGTTTACCTGTTAACCTGTGAAATATGTACGGCAGTTTATGTGGGTAAAACTGAAACAACCCTGAAGAAGTATATATATGAGCATTATTACAGTATAAGAACCCAAAATCCTAATAGTGCTTTGTATAAGCATAATTTAAATTGTAAAGGTGCTAAGTACACTTTTTTGTACTATAAGTAGTACCATGGAATATAAGAGGTTTGTGCAAAGAAAAAATAGACTATCGAGAGACTTACTGGCAATTGGTATTACAGGCTAATGAGGCTTCTGGTCTGAATGATAACATCTCATTAGCACCAGTACTAAAATTGAGACCAGCTAGGTTGTAAATAAGTTTTTTTGAAAGTGGAATTATTATTATTATTATTATTATTAATGAATCTTGCTGAAAAATTTGCAAAAATGTAAGGAGTGGATATATTTTAAATTGGTCTGTTCAAACACAACATAATATTTATATACTTGTGTTAAAAGTAATTACTGTTTATTTATTTATTTCAGAATGTATTACTTGTTATCTTTATACTAGATATTGTTGTTGCTCTTTCGGCTTTTCTCGGTAAGGGGTCGCCACAGCGGTACTCTGGTCCACTAATGATTGGCAGTAGATTTTTACGAAATGCCGAGGTGCTAGCTTGACACCCAACCTTCAACAAAGGCACGCCCATTTCCACACACATGTCTTTCGAATGCTACCCAACCATGGGGAGGACATGCAGACTCCACACAGAAGGCACTCCCAAGCCAAGCCGAGAATCGAACAGGAGAACCTCTTGCTGTGAGGTAACAACGCTACCACCGTACCACCGGTTATCTTTATACTAGTAGGTACAATATTTATCATTTTAGGTCACTAGAGGGTAGCATTGGGTGGGAATTGAAAGCATATTAATTGGATATAAAGATTTTTTTTATTCATTGTTTTATTTTTATATTTTAAATAATTTTATAGTACACATAATGATTTTATACATAAATATATGTTATGTTTACAGAGCCTTCCATTTAAGAAAGATTACCTGCTTAAATTTTTTATATTCCATTTTCTATATTGTATTTATATTCTATTATATTGATACATTTTACTTTAACATGCAATGTTTTAATATGATCAGTTTAAGACAAATTTAATTTAATTGATTAATTGTTTTTAAGTGTATTTAAAGGGAGGGAAGTAAGGGATAAACATTAGGATCTGATGAAGTCTCAGTGCTTTTAAGGATGAAAAACTCAGTGATAAAGTTAAGCGTTTAATGGTTGTCATTTGTTTTATTTTGGAAGTTTATTAAAGTTTCTATGGATTTCATGGACATATATTGTTAGTGGTGATTACTCCTGTACCTCTACAGTGCTTATTTTTTGGTTAAAGTTAGAATTATAGATTTGATAGAGCTGGTATGCTTTGATGTACTACATTTGCTTGTTTCAGTGCACAATGATGTACACAGGAAAATGAGGTTCCCTTAAGGGAGCAGTAATTGCTGGTATGGAAGGGGACCAGTCTTAGAGGTTAGTGAATGTATCAAGCTTAGGAAATGGAGAAGTATGTGAGGTATTTATGATTTTGTTAAACAGATAAATGAACTGATTCTGGTTGGCCATATAAGACATATGCTCTTTGAAAGGATTATAGCCAGTCATATGATTCCCCATATTGGTATTCTCTGTGGCCAGTGCTGTAAAATGGAAGTAAGAAAGGTAACTATGGGAAAACCTCAAGAAGGGTAAACTTGACTTATTCAAAGGCACATTCAAAAGGTCCATCTCAGGTCCCAGTTTTATTATTGTGCAATCATATCTTACAAAATCAACATAATTTTTTATTTATTTATTGGGGAAGGTTAGGGATTGGATCAGTAGATGTGATTTTGAAACATATGAAAACAAACTTACAGAATTTAAATTTGCAGTGGCCTTACACTATGAATGGAGTCCTAAGTTAGATGATGCTAACACTTTGCAAATGGAGAAGTTCTTTTGGGGAGAATTTATGGAGTTCAAACATGCTGGACAATTGATTAGGATATAAACTGAGAATGGAGTTAATAAGAAAAAAAATTACAAGAATATTATTCTTTAAGAAGCAGAGGGAAAGCTCTAGTTTCCCTTACACTGCACACATTGTGCCTGTTTCCTCCTTTATTTTCAACATTAATATTACAGGATGCTCATTTATGATATTAGCTAGACCTGTGTTTAGCTAACTACTTAGACTTTAAATGATTCTCAACAAAATCACTTCAAGATGGCAATAAATTATGCATTATTAATACTATCTGTACTAATTGCCAGATACTGTATGTTTATTCAGATCTCAGATTTTCAAGTCACACAATATTGAGATCACATTTCCTGAATCCAGCAAAAATAATTTTTCTATAGCCATTTCCTTTTGGAAAATTTGTCCCAATCCCACACCTTCTACATATGTTGTTTTGTCTGGAACACACTTTAACTAATTATCTTTATGTCTGAGTTACCGCAGCTTAGAACTAAGAACCATCATCACTCAGTACCTTTTGAATCTTTGGTCTCAGAATTCTAAATGATATACTTTTGAGAGCTGAACAAACAAGAATTTCACAAAACTACCGTCTTTGAAATTCTTAATTATATTTGTCACATCCAATCTAGTGTAAATGGAATTTACCCAACTCATCTATTCAGAGTACATTGAGTTTCATTTCAATTATAGATAATGTAGATATAGTTAGATAGACATGATGTGTGTGTGTGTGTGTGTGTGTGTGTGTGTGTGTGTGTGTGTGTGTGTGTGTGTGTGTGTGTGTGTGTGTGTGTGTGTGTGTGCGTGTGTGTACCTGTGTAATATGAATTTTTAATATTGCACATGGTGTGATAAAATCTTGGGTTCTATCATTTTTTAGATATCATCAGGTTGAAGTTCTGGGGTGGCCGCGGTGGTGCAGCGGTTAGCATTTCCCCCTCATAGCAAGAGGTTCTCTGGTTTGATCCTCGGCTGGGGTGCCTTCTGTGCGAAGTCTGCATGTCCTCTCTGTGGTCACGTGAGTTTCCTCCAGGTGCTCTGGTTTCCTCCCACATCCTAAAGACATGCTGTAGGTGGATTGGAAACTTTGAATTGGCCCTAGGTGTGAGTGAGTGACTGTGTGTGCCTTCTGTGAAAGGTTGGGCATCGGGCTGGCAACTCAACATCATAAAACTTCACTGCGAATCATGAGTGGACAGGTGATCCACTGTGGTGACCCCTAACTGGGAAAAGGAGAAGAAGGAGATCAAGTTGAAGTTCTGATGTCAGACTGTGGACTACAGACTAAACTGATATACTGGCACCCTGCTGTAAAATGATGTGTTTGAGTGTGTGCACAAGTGAGTAGCCATTGTGTGGATATGAAAATGTAGAATTTGTTCTGTTGAGGTGTACTAATTATGTTTTTTTCAGTGAGTATATTGTAAAGAAGTAATGTGCCATTTATTATCATTTTACAAAAGTCACAAGAAAAGGAATTGCCACCTCAGAAACTATTCCAGAATTAAAAATAATAGAAATGAGGATTCATGCTTTATGGAACTTGCAAATGTTCTGATTATTTAGACTTTGATTTATTTTTCTTCAGCAAGGGAAAAACAAAATGCGGTTGGCGAAGAAATACTAAAGAAGACAGCGCCTCGTTTCAGCAGTGATACACATTTGATTTAGTATGAGGCCAAATACAAAATTAACTTTCAAAAATACTAATACCTAAAGAGACCACATCATTCCTTCCTTTCCTCTCTCTTACCTGTCAGAGATCTCAGGTGCCTTTCTGCCTTCTCAACCAAGCTTTTATCATAATATTTACAACAGCCTGTCATGCCTCTTAGGGAATGTCAAACTGCCCATAACATTCACAGTTATTAATATTTGATGTCCTTATTTTTATTTCAGTTAAGTATTCTCTATAGCAACACTTACTGACACCAGTTCAGCTACTTTATTGCATCAACCTCCAAAATACCTTCAGTATCAGTAGCTAGGGTCAGACTCTGCTACGAACTGGCCAGGGGCATGAAGAGCTCACTGTTTTGTGGCACCCCTCTGTTTTCTACTGTTTGCAGGCTGGGCTTTTCCAAATTTGATACAGCTGTCTGTTCCCACTGGAGAAACATTCTCAGATGCACCCTGCCAGGAGTGGTGGTGGGGGAGTACCACCTTTATCTTCTCCAGAATGTCCTTGATCTTTTCATAAGACCAGATTGTCAAACCTTTGCTCTATCCATTTTTAGCCATAAGGAAGATCATACTGTCTGTCTTAACCCAACTTACACTGAAATATCAGTTCTCCTCAGTATCTCATTAGTCCTCTTCAAACCCACCATGTGAAAGGAGTCACCACCTTCTTTTCACCTCACTGGCTGGTAGGAAAGGCAGGCTTGCTTGCTTTGTCCAATCAAACAAAGAGGACAAGATTACCTAGAATTTTGGATATCACCTTTGATACAAGCCTGCTCCTCCTGTCCTCCTGGATTACTTGATCCTGACTGCACTGTCTAGTCAGGTGATTCACATCTATACCATTGATCCCTATACAACCCCTCCCTTCCATGCTGGCCCGCTGGCTGGGCTTGAAGGCAGAAGGAAGAAAGGAAGGAAATCCAGGACAAAGTTGTATTTTGCAAAACTGTTGTTTTTGTGAAGTGCAGGAATATTTAGGCTTCTATAAGACTTCTGTATGTTTAAATGTAACATGATCCCATTTCTGTTCAGTAGCTGAATATTATCTTGACAGTCATACTTACAATTGCATAGCAGACAGCATGTTGATTTGCCACATAACACCATGAGTCATATACAAAGATCATTTACAATTATTCTTAATTATACAATAACAGCTCATTGCCATTCAACAAACAAGCACGCTCATTGGACGGCTTAACCAGCATGCCCATTGGAAATCGAGCATATACCAATGGAAAAAAGTCCAGCCGCTGAAGTACCATTGAGCAACCAGGCTTCCTACTGGCATATGCTTAGAGGACGGAGCAAAATACAAGGTATGTTCTGCAAAAGTAAAGGAATAGAAATGTACTTGATTTTCTTTTCATTTCTGCAATTTACCTCCTAAAATGTCTTTAGACTCCCAGACCTCTCAACTGTTCAGATTTTTGCAGAATGTCCAGATTTTTGCATCATAGTTTTGGTCTGTTTCTCATAATTTTTTTCTAGCAAGCCACTGGGGATTGAAGTAATTAAATAGTGATAGACACTTCAGGTTTGGGCTTCACGTCCTTTTGAAAATGCAAAGAAAATGTATTGCAGGGACTTTCTAACCTTATAAAAGCGATATTTAAAAATTTGAAATCTGTCCCTATTTTTGGACCTCTATTCCCTTTATGTTCAACTTTGTCTAAGTGTTTTGCATTTTACGAAGAAAAAGCAACAGAGACTCTCTTTTCTCCATTGCTTCTCCTGCACTGTACTGATATACTGTGCAATCATGGGAACATAAGTCCCATATACCTATGCAGTACATAGATTCATAGATTGTTACTAGGCTAATGACTCGTTGTGCCTTTCTAAGCCTAGCCAAGATTTCATGAAAGAATAATGATGTCCTTATGCAAACAGGACATTGAGAGCCAGACATTTATAAATTACCTCTGTCCATAAGTAAAGGACATGGGTGCCAGGCCTGGTGTAAATTTCATAGTCTCCATTCACTAGTTTAGGTTGTACTTAATCTTGGTAACAGACAAACTCAGCTTCACAAGGATGGGAAACCTGTTCCATAGGAGGGGCAGTCTCTGGAACACATACCTGTCTCTCCAGCATGTTCTGTTTCAGTCACAGACAAAATTCATTACTCTAGACCTTGCATTTCTGGTACTGTTTGACTTATGAATATGTAGGAGATTAACAGGTGTGGGATTTATGGATGACTTGTAAGCCAGGCATAGATCACCCCTCAGCAATCTATAGGAGATTAACCAGATGGAAAGGGATTTAAGGTGTTCTGCATAAGGCAGGTTTGTTACACCTTTTTGTAAGGCACCTCTAAGGTCACTTCAGTTGCTGCATATGCCTGGTCAAGTACATGCCAAAGGGAGCGTTGTCCTCTAAGATTGCTCTTATAAGGGTACAGTACAGTGAGATAATGATCTCTTTGGACCTAGATGCCATGCCCTTGCTTATGAGCTGTGCAACATAAAAGGATTTCCTCACCACTGTGGCCACATGGTGGTCAAAGGTAAGGCTACTGTCTATGTGTGTGCCCTGATCCCTGACCATTGGGTCTACTCTTAGGGACGTATTATCAACACGGTAATTAGTCATGATGGTTGGTTACCCAAAGGCTAAAATTATGCATTTCTTAGCATTGAGTTTAAGACCATGGCTTTGGCACCATTTGTTAGTCAGAAATAAGACCTTCTTGAAGAATGCTCGTGCCTGCAGGGAAGTCAGTGATAATCCCCAGCTTGCAATCATCTGCAAACTTAGTCAACTATAAACCTTCAGCATTTGCTTCCATTTTAGAGAAATAGATGGCAAAACAGAATGGTCCCAGAACAGAGCCCTGGAAGACTCCACTAGAGTCTAGCTTCTTGGTGGAGGTGGCCTCACCTATTTTAACCTCCTGGGTCATATGAATGAGCCAATTTGCTATCCAGTGGATGATAAAAGGGTTTATAGCTAAATTAGTGAAGTTGTCTACAATGCCTAAGTGGGGTATTGTAAGAAACGCCTTGGCCAGGTCGAGATAAGCTGTGTGCACATTCATACCTTCATCCAGTACTTTGGTGACTCTCTCAAAAAAGTCCACCAGATTTAATAGGCATGCCCTTCCTTTAACAAAGCTGAACTATGATGGGTCAACTATTTGCAGGTTACCTATGTTCTCATTTATAATGAACATGATAATTCATTTCATGGCCTTACATATGAGGCTATGCATTGAGACCATACCTCTCCAACATCTTAGCGCAAGAAATCTAGGCAAAACCATTAATAATGGGGGCACAGGGGCCCAAAATAAGGACAATTTTTAAATATTGCTCTTACAAACTTGCAAAGTTAGTAGAATAACAGGTTTGGCTTTAGCATGAATTTTCTGAAGGGTATGAAGTTTGAGACTCAAATGTCTGTCATTATTTTCTGTCTTCATTCTTTATTGACTTGCCAATAATTTGCTAGAAAAGCAACATTTTATGAAAAACAGACTAAAAATATGAGGCAAAAATCTGGGCATTCTGTGAAAATCTGTACAGTTGAGAAGTATGATCGAGACTTTTAGAATAACCATCAGCAAAGAAGTAAGAACATGGAAGAACACTATCCTGCCGTTATACAAAGGCATTAAGAAAGGTAAGAGATTTCTTTCTTAAATAATGTCATTGTATAATAGATTGCTACTCCTGGGTGTAGGTATCATAAGATTTACCCGTAGCTGGCTTCATTTCATCACTTGGGCTTTGTCCCTGTGATCAAATCACACCACCTTTAGGTAAATCTTGTGATGCCCACACCCACTAGTGGGTTATTGCTAAATTAATTCATGCAGTCTTGTGACACCAGTCATGGTTGTTTAGTGCTTAAATATAATGGATACAAAATATTACATTTGATAGATGAATTTATGCACCGAAGGAAGAACAAGTGATGTAAAACCTCCACTTTGATATTTATGTTTTAGTGAATACATTATAAACAAGTAATAATGACATTTACTGCTGTCATCATTTTACATTGTTTTATAAATAATGATGCTTATAAATAGTGATGTATGCAATTTTGCTAGCAGCTTTACAATTAAAATGGCTTTGTAGAGTACGTCCTTCATTTCTTATCAGAAAGATAATGTTAAGCCTGTGAAGAGGAAAATATGACAGAAATTTGCTTAAATCATGTAAATCGTTGGAGCAAAGATAATATACAGTATAATTTTTCAGTTGCAATAAACAAACTTCAAAAACGCTAAACAAAATGAATGACAAAACTGAAACAAATATGTTTCAAAAACAGGTATGCTTAACTATTAGTAAAACATTTACAACTGTACTGCCATGTCTGTTGGATGTTACACAGGGATGCTTTCCATATCAAATAGCAATTTTAAACTAGTGCAGAGAAACAATATATATTTTTTGAAGTTTACTCCATAATCAGTAAGGCATCGAAATAATAGCTGCCACTCAGAAGTGTCCCTTATCATGTTCTTTGGAAAATGAACTGTTTTCGTTCTACTTT
>NC_056739.1:1497248779-1497313779 GCF_019279795.1 Protopterus annectens
AAACTTCTAATTCATGTGAAGCAGAGTTCATCACTGACCATATTCAAGTGCAACCTGAGCAAATGGATGGGAGACCACAAACTTACCCTGGGGATGGCACCCATGTCCCTCATGGGCAGGGGTATTTGGTGTCTATCATAGACTCACTCTGCAAGTTACGTTCTTCTAACCAAGGACAACTGAGGCAACTCAGGATTAACATGGCTAGGCTTGAAAGGGCTCTAGAGATGCTAGCCTAGTAACCTCCCATGAACCTATAAAAATAATGTCATATTCAGGACAGAACCCGAACAAATGGAGATAAAATTTACCAGTGTTAAAGTTTATATTCAAGATGAAGACATCGACTTTATGGCCTGCTACAGTATCCTTTTCATAATTCCCAAATGGACATGGGGATTAATTAATTAGAGTGCAGGTGATACTTATATCCAAAAATATAACTAAAGAATTTCAAATATCCAAACACAGATTAGTCAGATTGTGCTTTGGATAATTTGTACATATGCAGATTAATAGATTTCATTAATAAAAATAACTTTCAACAAACAGGAAATTAACAAGGGACACTAATATTTCAGACATTGTATTCACTAATATGGTGTTTTCCTCTTTCTCCCTCCAAGTATTACTTCCATTACAAAGTCAGGCCATAACACTGTTAGATTTAATCATTAACAATAGGGTCTTGTGAGGCTGAATGAAAATCAATATTTTGTTTGCTATGAAACTGTAATTATGACTGTCAATAATACTCACTATGAGTGGATGGGAAATAGGAAATACACCCCGGGAATCACTTCTGTGTCTCTGCTGAACAGTGGCACAGGAAAATAACTTTCTTGGGTGGCATAAGCTATGCTACCTTGCTGGCTAGGCTTACGTAGGCCCTTGGGCCGATAGCCTAGTACCTACCTATGAACCTATGAACCTATGAAAAAGTCTACATTTGGGGAATTCTCAAATGGTAATCTTGATGAGATTAACACTGTAGCTAATCACAACTTAGATATATTATTTATCATGGATAAAAAAAAGTAGCAGTCAGCTGCCTGTCAGACGCCAGGATCCGCCACATAACACCTGCACTCAGGTCCCTCAACAACAGATACAAATATGACTGTGTCATTGTACATGTGGGTGTGAATGACCTGAAATGTACCTCCCTGGACTACATGAAAAGAGACATGGAGGAGCTCATGGATTATGTAGCCCAGGAGGGTATGACCCTAGCCCTGAGCAGCATCCTACCATCACTACAGTACAAGCAGAAAATGATTGATTTCAACAATTGGCTAAGTTTCTGGTGTCATTCTAAGGGGATCCAGTATCTGTCTGCCTGGGATGACATGATTGATAGACCTTGGTGCTTTGCCAGAGATGGCCTGCATCTGTCACCCCTGGGCTTCCAGATACTGGCCAAGGCTCTTGCCATCCCTATACAGTGTTCCAAAGACCAAATTACCACTGTAACAGCTACAAACTAATGCAATCTGAGGGTCATGTTGCTCAACGCTAGAAGTCTAAATCTCAAAATGCATTCACTCGAAGCACTCCTTAAAATGGAGAACATTGACATTTGTGCCGTAGCAGAGACCTGGTTCAAGGCAGCAGAAAGCACCCCTGCACTACCAGGTTTTAACTCATTTCACACCTTTAGGCCGCAGAACTTGGACCGAAGCTCCAAATGCGGTGGTGTTTCCATATTCATAAAGGATACGCACACCTCTGGACTGGTAGGCTAACATAATGCATCTGAGATACTTCAGGTGCAGCTAACATTGGGTAAGACAGCAATTTAGGTCATAGCCTGCTATGGGTCCCCAACCATGTCCCAAGACTCATACTCCACATTCCTAAGTATCCTGGAGAATATTAGGGTCCAACCTAACAGTCTCATACTGGGTGACTTCAACTACCTTTCCATTAACTGAGAAAACTACTCATGCACCAATACACTTGCCCAACGTTTCCTGGAATTCATTAATTCCAATGCCCTGGACCAGCTCATTCTTACTCCCACTAGAGGTAGCAACATCCTTGACCTCGTCATTACTAACATGGGTGACCATTGCTCTACACCAATAGTCAACTCCTCCCTGGTTAGATCCGACCACAAACTAATCACCTTGGAGATCCACATCCCCCCTGCAAAGGTAACCACCATGAAAACTTCTCTAAAGCTAACTTTGGGCTCTTAAAAACAGAGGTGGCTAACTTCAAGACACCCATGCAAATGAAGAATAGTTGCATGACCACCGAATCATACACCAATGCACTGTACGAACACGTACACAAATGCATGGATCTCATCATACCCAATAGAACCAAGACGCTGTCCTCCAAAAAAAGAAAGCCAATCTGGTGGTCCCCTGCCATAAACAAACTCTACAACAGAAGGAGGAAACTGGTGTGAAATAAGGTGAAGTCCCAAGACTGGAAAAATTCCCTTATCAACCTCAACTGAAAGTTGAGATCCCGCATGAAATCCTCTAAAGCTAGCTATGAAACAGAATTGCAGCAGATAGTAAAGACAACCACAAGGCCTTCTATAATTATGTAAAGAATCTCCACAGCAATACCCAGATTTGCTGCACAATGGTACCTCCTATACTGATCCAACAGATATTGCCGACAGATTCAGTACCAACTTTACCCCTCCCCCAAAAGGACCAGTCATAATACCAGTAGATTGCCAGGCACCCAGTATTACTACTGCACAGGTTAAAACAGCACTGTCCAATGGCAAGAATACAGCTTCTATGGGACCTGACAATATCCCTGGCTGTGTTCTACATGAACTACAGAGTGAAATGGCACCTCACCTGTGTGCCCTGTTCAATCATAGCCTCACCTCAGGCTTTGTCCCTACTGAATGGCACACTCCTACATTCATCCCTCTCCACAAAGGAGAAGAAAAAACAGACCCTCGTAATTATTGCCCCATTAGCCTGACAAGTCTGATATGCAAAGCTATGGAACGCATCATCATGGACCTAATAAACAAGGATGTAGGCAATTTCCAAACTCTGGATCCCACACAGCTTGGTTTTGTGAAGGGTAGATCATGCATGTTCAACTTGGTCAACTTCTTTGAGTCAGTCGTCAGAGCTGTGGATGAAGGCAAGGTGGTTCATACAGCCTACCTTGATCTGGCCAAGGCCTTTGATAGCATTCCCCACTCAGGAATCATAGAAAAACTCACTAAGCTAGGCATCAACCTGTATACCACTAGGTGGGTTGCAGACTGGCTCACAGGTAGAACCCACAGTGCGAAAGTAGCTGACTCCAAGTCAGACTGCTGACCAGTCATGAGTGGAATTTCACAGGGTTTGGTCCTGGGTCCTCTCCTGTTTGGTATCTACTCCTCTGAGGTCCAGGCCAACATGAAGGGACTCTAACTGACAAAGTTTGCAGACAATTGCAAGTTGGGATATTATTAACTCCCCAAGTTATGTTGGCATCCCACAGAAAGGCCTCACTGACACCGACTGGTGTCATAGCAATGGCCTTAAGCTCAATGCCAAAAAATGCGTTGTCATCCCCTTTGGGAAAAACCTGGTTCCCATGAATTACCACATCGATGGTAGTCCACTGAACACAAAAGGCATTATAAGAGATCTGGGAACACAGGTTGACAGCAACCTCTCTTTTGACCACCACATTGCCACTGTGGTCAGAAAGTCCTTCTATGTGGTATATCTCATTACTAAGGGTTTTGCATCCAGGAAGAAAGAGGTCATTGTCTCCCTATACTCTTCCCTCATTAGGCCAATCATTGAGTACAATGCCCCATTTGGCATGTACCTCACTAAACACCTGCAACAACTGGAGAGGCCGCAAAAGTACCTCACAAAGAGGATCCTAGGCCTTAAACATTTGTCCTATATGGACAGACTCAAAAAACTCCAGCTATTCTCTGTCTCATATTGTCTACTTAGAGGTGATCTCTGATTGACTTACAAAGCCATGTCTGACCCAGCTCTGTTAGAAATGCTACATCTAAAGAAATTCCAATCTCTCCATACCACATGCTCCAGAGACTTCAACCTCATTCCCACAATAAACAGAACATGCTGGAGGGACAGGTTCATAACCCAGAGACTGCCCATGCTATGGAATAGACTTCCCATACATGTCAAACAGAACACCTCACTGGCCCTCTTCAACAGAAATCCTGATGAGTGGATGGGAAATAGAAAATTCACCCCGGGATCACTCCAGTGGCTTTACTCGACAGAGGGACTGGGAACTAAGGCTGGATGGCATGATGCCAGGGTAATCCTATGGGCTAGGTTTATAAAGGTTCCAGGGCCATTAGCCTAGTACACACCTATGAACCTATGAACCTACGAGGAAGTAGATGAATTATGTCAAATGATTTACATAATTAATGAACATATAGTCACATCAGCCTCACAGCAAGAGGTTCTCTGGTTCAATCCTCGGTTGGGGTGCCTTCTGTGCAGAGTCTGCATGTCCTTCCTGTGGTCACGTGGGTTTCTGCTGGGTGCTCTGGTTACCTCCCACATCCCAAAGTCATGCTGTAAGTGGATTGGACACTCTAAATTGACCCTAGGTGTGAGTGCATGTGCGTGTGTTTGCCTTCTGTGGAAGGCTGGGCGTCGGGCTGGCAACTTGACACCATAAAACTCTACTACCATTCATGAGCAGACAGGTGATCTGCTGTGGTGACCTCTAACCTGGAAAAGCCAAAAGAAGAAGAAGATAGTCACATCAGTTTAAATAAAGTATAAACCATAAGTGTACTGGCAAACTGAAAAAATAAATTGTTTCACTGGAACCATAGAAAAGAAAACATGATATGTGAAATAAAATACTAGATAGACTATATGAAAAATCAACAAATATCAAAACTGGATTAAACAGAACAATGTAGTTCTATACAGAGTTGCAAGATGTCAACAACAGACTATTAAACAAACCTAGCTAACAGATACAAAGACCACAATAACTAAATTACAAAATGAAGGTTAAAAACCAATAATGTGAAGTATTTATAAAATGCAATGATGTAATATAATGTACTTTCTGGTTCTACAGACAGGTATATCCAACATACACTTTGTAAGCCTTAGCAACAATTTAGAATACAAAAAAGAGGTAAACACATTAGAGTTAGAATTAGGGAGTCTGGGATAATCCCAAAAGATGTCATGGAATCACTCTGAAATAAAATAATAAAATTGAAAATGATGATATTCTACAGACTTTAACATAGGAAATCAAAATAACTTTGTCAAACTTCTTGGAATTCTTTTTATCAGATTAATGAAAGATGGTCACAAAATGGAAATATACAAAGCAGTGAGTCCTACTGATAAGAAGGAGTTATTTAAGTTTGAGAAAATTTCTGAGTCATCTGATAAAAATGCATATTTTAAAGCAATGTAAAGGGTCATGATGCCTTTATGGCAGAAAGAAGCAGCCAATGCCATGCTTCTAGACCAAGATCAGTACGGGTACACGAAAGGGAAATCTTCCTTTTATGCTTGAATGTAATTACAGAACAAGTAACAGCTGCCATAATTGAGATTCTATCTGTTCACCCATCATACCTGGATATAGCAAAAGCATTTGATCCGTCCCATGTCCACATATGCTACTTAAGTGAAGAGAGTTAAAATAAGCTGTTATATAATTAACCATATAAAAAGAGTTAGCTAACAGAACAAAGAGTGTAAAAACATCAGACACAGTAGCAGTGGACTATAATGGCCAGTATAGAATTATGGAATTTTATGCTGGACACTTTTACTATTAGATACCTTATTTTAGAAATAAAACTGGGCTATACTTGAGAGTGAAGATGTATGCAGATGACTGTAAGAAGGGAAGCATTTTTACCTTCCTAGTGATTCACTGGTGCTTGGTGTGTTTGGGGGGGGGGGGGGGCAAGACACAGACCTGGGCCAACTCCATGACTATTGACTTATTAAGAATGGTACTAATTGCAATCACCCTCTCTCAAGATGGTAGAATCTGGTGTTGGTCCGGGGGAGAGGGAACTACCACCCCTCCTTACTGAAACAGAACAATGCAGTGGACATATTGCCATTGAAGAAAGGGGTGACATAATTAATTGTCCCTTTTGGTAAATGAGGGATGCAATGGTGTGTCCTATTTCTCTAGGAAATGTGTAGTTATGGTGCTGTCATAGTCTCATATTCAGTATAAATAAATATAATATTCTACAATTTAGAAATACTGTGAAATGTCATTAAAAAATGCTGGGTATATACTCAAAACAACACATTGTGGTAATTGACCTAGGCATACTTTTGGGCCGCAGTATTAGCTTTAATCAAAATGAATCCACATTGGTTAAGAAGGCTTATTTTATAGCTTATCTAATATTAGAGGGGATATCACAACGTTACAAAGAGATTAGTGTGCCACTTTATGTAACAAATTGATATGCTCAATCACAGCGTGTACCATGCAGATTTTGTACTTTCCTAGCATGACATCTTATAACACAATTAGAGAAAGTTCAAAGGGTTCTTACTAAGAGAATATGCCTATTCATAAACTTGTGAATACAAAATGGATGTATTACAGTCACGTTTTCAGTTTTATTTGGCCAGTATCTGTTATAGGTGAAATGAAGAGAAAAATGATGAAGTGGAAAACAAGGACATCAAAGAAATGTAAACATTACATATTTGTCTTCTTACACTTGCAAAAACTGTCCAAACACACTACAACACAGAGGTGATACAATACCTTTTAAGTGCGCATCTTGCTCCAATGAAAGTATTTCATTACTTGGCTGTGTGTCCAACTGTATGTTAAGACTGTTATTATGCTCTGCGATTCCACCAGTTACCAAATTTGAAAACTAATAACAGCTTTCTTTTAATTATCTCATCAATCAGTATTTCACTAACTGGAGTATGGCTTTATAACGTGAAGGGAGATTAGTCAGGTTATTTCTCAGTCCTGAAACTGTCGTGCTGTTTTATGGTGAGAGCTGATTCCATAAGGACAATCCAGTCATCCCTCATTCTGGATAGTGTATATGAATGTTTCGAATGACAGTTCCTCTGGACCACATTTTTGTTCCTAATAAAATGGAGCATACAGTTGATAGGTTATAGACATGGAAGAAATTATGTGTACTGGCTGCAGCCGCACTTTTTTCTTTTTTCTCTTAGGTATAGTACTGTATGTTTAAAATATTACAACTGTCTTTTATTCCAAGACTCATTAGTATGATTCCTAGAGTAGGAAAACTGAATGAAAATGTGGACTAACATATGCTAAATTCAAGATGACGTTTTCTTGGAGTATTCCCTTTTGTTCAAGATATGGTAATCTCAGAGTTGGAGTACATGATTTGAGGGTGTGTGTGTGTGTGTGTGTGTGTGTGTGTGTGTGTGTGTGTGTGTGTGTGCGTGGGTGGGGATGCTGGTTGCCCTGCAAAACATCTTTAAAGAAGCACAGCAATATTTGGCATTCGATGTTTTCCTGTTTTATGAACATTTTTTCATAACTGTGGGCCTCACACTTAATGCATGCCAGAATTACAATAAGGAGCTGTAAAATATTTTAGTCTACATTACATGAATATCAATGCGTAAATATTTTTTTTTCTTCTGTTTGTCTTATTAAGTTACTGAACCTTATACAAGGTAGGGCAGTCATAAAGAAAAAAATATATATATTATACGCACACACACACACACACACACACACACACACACACACACACACACACACACACACACACACATTAGTATATAAAATATAAACACATAGAATGAGTAAAAATTAATAGAAGATTAGAACATGACACTTAGGAAAAATTTTTGAAAATATAGAAAATGACCTGCTTGGAAATATTTGGTATTCATTACAGGAAAGACTAAAGATTTAAAAACTGCAGAGATAAAACCAGAATGGTCACGTACTTGATAGCAAAGACAGAATATTAGCAAAAGGTTTTGATATTTATGATTTCTGCAAATTCAGAATGATAGATGGCAGATGTTTCTGTATGCCTTCTAGTGCATCTGGTTACTCTGATAGTACTGTAATTTTGTCACCATAACTTTGAAAGATCTCTTTTAAAATTTTGCACAACAAATGAACAAATTGTTGTGTCTTTCGGCTTATCCCGGTTAGGGATCGCCACAGCGGAACTCCGGTCCGCTAATGTTTGGTAGTGGATTTGTACGTGCCGAGTTACCAGCCGTGACGCACAACCTTCAATGAAGGCACGCCCATTTACGCATGCCTCCACACAGAAGATGCTCTAGCTGAGAATCAAACGGGACAACGTCTTGCTGTGAGGCGATAACGCTAGTGCAGCACCACTAGCGTGGGTACAACAAATGAACTGCAGTATTACCACTTGGGAGCTATGTGAAATAAGCTTTCCACAGATGAAAGCCCAAGGTTAATTGTTCTTCACTTTGATGAAATTGTGAGAATGCAGTCTTGGAATATGAAGCGCTTTACTGATTGTACTGCATTTGTTGCCATCCAAGAATGGTTTCCTTTCCATAAAATTAATACAAACTGTTTAATAACAAGATAATTTATTGTGAATTTGCAAGTGCATTTTTGATAACATCAAGAAAGTCACAATTTTTGTTAATTCATTACCACAAATGGGCTAATTGACTCTGTACCTCTATGCTAATTGTTAATTTGTATTTATTTATTTATTTATTTATTCATTCACTGCTGTGGAGGTTGAGGAAACACTGACATTTCCTACTATTTGCACTTACTATTGTACAGCAAAACATGCCTCTCAACCTGTTAGTGCAAGAATTTTGGAAAAAGTCAAAAATAATGGGGGAAGGGCAAAGGGCCACAAATAAGGACAATTTTATAATATTATTTATATAAAGTTAGAAAGTTGATAGAATAACAAATATTACATTATCGTGCATTTTCTGAAAGGTATGAAGTCTGAAACGCAAATATCTGTCATTATTTAGTGACTTCAGTCCTCAAATGATTTCCCAGAAAAACACAATTTTTTGGAAAAGCAGACCAAACGTATATCAGGCAAAAATGTGGACATTCTCTAAAAACTTGGACAGTTGAGAGGCATGAGTAAAGATTGTATGGATTCTGAGATATCTTGGAGAACAGGCATACAAGTATTTGTTGTGATTCATGCAGCCTAAATGCTATCTGAACTAGAAGCAGAGGCTAGTTTCATAAATGCCACTTGTGCTACTGTAGAGTAATTAGATTTTAATGGACTCCAAAGCTATAGAGATAAGCATCTCTTGATTTTTGTTGTGCAGTTGCATACTCTGCCTAATCACAGACTTAATTCAATATGCAAATTGCATTGTAGATTTTCCTAACTGTCAAAACAGTCCTTAGGATTCAGAAATATTTTGCATATCAGAGGAGGTGAATTTGGGTGAAGAGTGAAGATTCAGAGACGCACTTATCATGACCTTATCACATAGGTGTATGTCATTGACCTCAGTGCCACTGAGTCATTTATCAGCATCTAATATACCATGCCCTCCAAAGTAGAGAAACAGTGGACCACTACCATATGGATAAGGGCACTATGCAAGATTAGGTTGAGATGTGTTGCTGTCATATGCATGTTCATGGGATGCATGGAGTACCCATCCATATGGACAGCAAGGTATGTGAGGCCTTAGAATTATGTCTACAGGGACCCTTCAATGACTGGTGGGCAAAATTGTTGTATCCCAGGTATCTGCCTCAAGGATACTCCACCAGTATCTTAATGCCATATGGGAAAGCATATGTGGTAGCCACACAAGGCAGAGTGTGGCATTTTATGATAGGGCCAATTTCCCTGATGTATTAGGAGCCACTGACTGCACTCATATTGCAATAAAGGCCCCACCTCAGGAACAGGGACAACAGTATAACCACTGAAAAGGGTTCCACTCCCTCATCAGCCGGTTGATCTACAATGCAAAGGATATAATATACAGTATGTTGGCAGATCACCTAGGCAGTGCCCATGACTCCCACATCTGACAAATGGGCAAATTTTATTAGATGTTTGTCCAGGGTGAATTTCCACAGGACCTTCTTGTTGGCAATGCTGCCCTGAAGCAATGGCTAATGACATTAATAAGAAACTCACAGAACATTGCAAAGAAGGCATACAACACCACCCTGTCAGAGACCTCAGTCATCATTGAATGTGAATTTGAACTTCTAAATGCCACTTCAAGTGTCTAGATATCTCCAGTGGTGTCTTGTTGAATGATCCTGAGACATGTAGTAAAAATCAGAGACATGTACACTATTACACAACATGCTATCATACAAATAGATACAGCATGGGAAAAACATCTAGGATGAGGAAGTCATCAGCAGAACAGGTGCTTGATGAGGAGCCTGGGAAAGAGCTGACTGCAGGGGATGACTATGCAAGGCAGGGGCAGGTGTATTATGCCATGACAATAGCTAACAGGCAGCATCTAGTTCATAGCTATGGCTTAGATTAAGTATAACACACAGCAGGGAAAATTATGCAAACAATAATATCCTCAAGCTAAGTTTTATCATACATGTTGACTGTGTATGTCTACATCTACAAAGGCCCCCTCTCCTGGGAAGGTAATAGGAAGGGTTCAGAGCACATTACAGAGGATGGAATGCCCCATGAGCAGGTGGTCTCAGCATGCACATCCCATCCATGTCTGCATCCACTGAATCCCACAGTGCCCTCAGCATGACATGGTAGTGTGAAGATGGATGTGCTGTGGGTCCTAGACCATGCCCCACCATTCTTATGCTGGACTTCTGCAGCATACACACTATCTACACTGCCTCTCTATAATGCTTACACAGATGGCTCAGGCACTCCTGCTACTTATCAAGCAGACTGCATATAATCCCAACCAGCTCAACTATGGCTGTATTGGTTTCTGCCTATCTCAGTATAATGGCCCTACACAAACACTTAGTAGTGAATATAGGGACAATCAGATTAGGAAGGGGTGATAACCAGGGCATGGACAGCCACCAGAATGGCAACCTCTAGCATCCTTCTCATATTCAGTGGAACCAATGTCAACAAACAGCAATACCCAGCAGAGATGACAGCACTTTCACTGCTGATGTGTTGGCCACATTGTGTCCTAATGTGGCTTTCTGAATCTGAGAGGTGGGCTACACAGGCAGAGGAGCTGTGTCCATGAGAGGAGGAGCGGATATGGCTGTTAAATTATTTGTGTCAACCACTGGTACTGTGACTCCTGACTTTGGGGTGATTTGGCTACTGTCATCATTGGGCTCAGGCACTTCCTAACATCAGGCATGCCTGTATCTATGGTGGAGAAACCTAATAACACAGCACCTGTGAAAGCACATAGGCACTGACAAGTATGTGGACGGATCATTCACCAGCACCCACAGCTCACTGAAAGTGATCCTATATAACACAGTGCTATGGAAAAGTCGCCATGCCCATTTGTTGCATAGTCCTGAGTCAGATGTGTAGTAAGGATAGTACCACAAGGTATAACATACCCACCAGGGGCATTGCCCACTGATATGAGAGGTGTTGTATGCAGTTTAGCACTGAAATCCAGGAACTCCACCATATTTACCGGAATTGTCCAGAATCCCAGACAGAGATGTAAGGAATTCCTCCATGTCTGCCAATGACTCTGTTGGTGATTCTCCACCAATGGCCTCCGATCCTGTGCCAGGTGGGTTGCCTTGATACATGCTTGTGAAATCATGCTGATGATCCTTCTATTGACCTGTTCATATGTCCTGTATTGGCCAGCAATAGCAATGATCTCTTGTAAGAACTCACAGCACACATACACACACTCGGAAGGGCCGGTCAGATATCTTGTTCTAGAGCATCCGCTTACCATGATCACAGAAGGCCTGCAGCAGGATGTCTTTCTATGCCTGGCAAAATTTTCCTTGCGGTGATGTTCACTTTCAGGCATAATAACCTGTAGTATCAAAGAAATATATGAGTAAAATGGCATGTCATACATGTTTTATCCCTAACTCTATTCCTCATTGCACTCTGTGGGAGAGTAAAGTCAGGCATGCATCATATCCAATGAGAGATCAAAGCTGGACCTGCATCATACCCTGCGGGAGAGTAAAGTTGGACCTGTATTATACCCTATGGGAGAGTAAAGGTGGGCATGCATCATGCCCTGTGGGAGATCAAAGCTGGAACCACATTGCACCCTGTGGGAGAGTAAAGTTGGACCTGTATCATAGTCTGTGAAAGAGTAATGACAGATCTGCATCACACCCTATGGGAGAGTAAAGATAAACCTGTATTATACCCTATGGAAGAGTAAAGGTGGGCATGCATCATACCCTCTGGAAGACTAAGGTTAAACATGCATCATAACCTATTAGAGAGTGAAACTGTACCAGCATAATTCTTTACATAAGAGGAAAGCTTAACATGCATCATACTGTATATGACACTAAAACTTAACTTGAATCATATTTTACTGAAGGGCAAGTATGGACTTGCATCATATCCTATGGGAGGGTGAAGATGGACTTGCATCACACCACAAGGGAGAATAAAGACAGACATATATTACACCCCATGAGAACATAAAGATGGAGCTACTTCACATGCTAATGGTGGAGTAAAACTAGACTTGCAACACAAACTATGGAAGAGTATATCATACCATATTGGAGAGTAAATCCAAACCTGCAACATATGTCATAATGAAGTAAAGCTGGATTTGTATCTTACATTATGAGGTGACCAAAGCTGGACCTATATCACACTGTGTAGGAGACTAACAGCGGACCTGTATCATACCGTGTAGGAGACTAAGACTGGACCTGTATCATACTGTGTAGGAGACTAAGACTGGACCTATATCATACAGTGTAGGAGACTAAGAATGGACCTGTATCATACCGTGTAGGAGACTAACAGTGGACTTGTATCATACCGTGTAGGAGACAAAGACTGAACCTGTATTATACCATGTAGGAGACTAAGACTGGACCTGTATCATACTGGACTTATATCATACCATGTAGGAGACTAAGACTGAACCTGTATCCTACCATGTAGGAGACTAAGACTAGACCTATATCATATCATGTAGGAGACTAAGACTGGACTTATATCATACTGTGTAGGAGACTAAGACTGGACCTGTATCATACCATGTAGGAGATTAAGACTGGACCTGTATCATACCATGTAGGAGACTAAGACTGGACCTGTATCATACCATGTAGGAGACTAAGACTGGACCTATATCATACTCTACAGGCATGTAAAACTGGATCTTTATCATATTCTGTAAGACAGTAAATATGAAGCTGCACCAAATCCTGTGACAGAGTAAAGCTAGGACCACATTATATCTTATGGGACAGTGAAACTGGACCTGCAGCATATCTTTGTGGGAGAGTAAAGCTGGATCTGAATCATATCCTATGGGCAGGTAAAGCAGGACCTGAATTATTTCCAGTGGGCAGGTAAAGCTGGACCCGAGTCATACTATATGGAGGAGTAAAACTGCACCTGGATCATATCCTGAGGTAGAATAAAGCTGGACCTGCATCATACCTTATGATAGAGCCAAACTAGACCTGCATCATGCTTTATGGAAGGGTAAAACTAGACCTGCATCATGTCCTATTGGTGAGTAAAACTGGACCTGCTTCATACCCTGTAGTAGAGTAAACCTAGACCTGTATCATACCTTATTATGGAGTAAAGCTGGCAGTGACAGGTGGTGATCTCAAAGAAAAGGGGGTTACAGGAAGCAACTTATTAGGTGTGGATAACTGGAATGGGGTGTAGCTCTTTTAGAACAGGTCAATGACCATTACATATGACCAAACAGCAGATGGGGGCATTCACATTCATCCACAGACTATATGTGTACCCTCTCATTACTGCTACAAGTCTGACTGCAGTCAACAAGACCAGTATTTAGGCCCCCATGCAACTTCCTTATGCCCAACAGCAGACACTTCCTACACCTGTTTTCTCCTCATCCTGGCCACATACTATCCATCTAGATTACTTATTTTTTCACTCTTTGTCTTACTTTTTATCTTTCTTCACCCATGCTTTTAACACATCCTAATTGGCCAAGATTCCATTATAGTAAGTTTGAAGGAAGTGACTAAATTAACCCAGAATTCATAGGGTTCTAGATGCCCTTGGGTGCATCTTTGACCATTTTGTACAATATTTTGAAGTAATGATGACCTGAACAAGAAATGATTATGGAAAGAAATTTAGTCTTATTTTTTCTTTCAAGGTAAAATATGTTGTGTCCAAAACCTAATGTTCAAAGCTAGCAAAATAGTAGTTTCCCAATAAAATGAGAAGAGAAATTCTTACAAGGATATATAAATCGTGCCTTTGATAGTGCATGCCTTCCTACTCCTCAAACAAATTAATTGCCTAATGTTTATAGGTAAGTACTAGGCTAGCTGTCCTTGTGGAGAATTTTAAACCTAGCAGATTTCCCTCACAGGTGAGAATCAAACCTTGTACCCAGAATCTGTGAAGTAAACATGCCAATCACCATACCAATCCCTAACCCCCTTTATAGAATTTTATTGGGAGACTAACAGTGCTGAAACAGATAATTTTTTACATCTGTATGGGCAGTTTTTAAGGCTTATATATCAGGTTTCTTGTTTCAGTTCATTGGCAAATACTAGACTATCAGTCTGCAAACTAATTCTAGCCCATAACCATAGGTCAGAATAAACCTGTACCTTGTATCGGTGAGGTTAAGACTTTAACCATTATGCCAACCTTTTCCCTATCCCTCTGGTATTAGTTTACTAGATTGTGTTATAAGGGTAACAGTATAAGGACAAATGGCTGGAGGCATATAGTGTACAGCTGAGGGTGTAGGGGAAGAAACCAAAGCAGACAGTAAAACCTGCACAGAAACATGGAGTACATGCAGATTCTACACAGATGGAACCACAGTGAAAAACTCAAGCAGAGAACTAAGTGCTTTTAGATGACAACACCATTCAATTGAACACTCTGACAATGATATGTTGCTATCTGCTGATGTTACATTGTGGTGGGAAGTGAAAAAATATTATGGACAAATTGCTACTTTTAGATACACAGCAATCCCACCCCCACCACGACACATACAGTTTTTATCATCACAGAAATCCACAAACTCACCATTTACACACAGTTTACTGACTGTGCACAAATTATTTATATGACTGTGTTAAAAACAGTTACAGTAAGGTATTCTAGCACTGTACTTCTGCAAACAAGGAATAATGACTGCTTAACTCAAACAAATGACAACAGTGTCAATCAATTTCATCCTCTGACATCCACTGCATCCAGCAATTAAAGCCAACTTTATTGAATGTACACACCAGATATCAAAATGGAGTGAAATAAAAATAATAATACCTGGCCACAGTAATTTATGTAAACATCTCTAAAAGCACACCCACACATGCACACGAATACATACAGATGTGACCTTCAATTACAGCCACCTGTATGACAGCGACTGTGCACTTCAGAAGTTTGAGTGTGCCAAATGAATGAATAAATATGTAAATAACTGCCATAAAAGAGTTCATCTTCTCAGCTCACTGCTGTCAGAATACAGTATGAAAAGCCACTGCAAGCCCCCCCCCAACATTTCTCTCAACCTCTTAGCTCTAGAATCAAGAAAAAAGTTAAAAATTATGATGGGCAAAGGACCAAAATCAGTGACAGCTATTTCCCTTATATAAACAGAAACTTGACAGAGTAAGAGACTTTGCATTAGCATGCTTTTTGAAGACTATCAAGTCTCTAAAACATAAATGTCTGTCATGATTTTTAGTTACTGCCGTCCTCATTCATTTGCCAGAAAAAACACAAGCTTTAATAAAATATGATGCAAAAAAGTCAGAGATATCCTGCAAAATCTGGTACAGTTGAAAGTATCTGTGCCACACCACATGTGGCCATCAATCACAACCACTTGTATGACTGATTGTATGTCTCAGATGTTTAATAGTGTCAAATGACTGAATAAATAACTGCTGCACAGGAATGTATCCTCTCAGCTCACACCCATTAGAATACAGTTTCATATACCTGTACCTCTCAACCTCTTAACACAGAAAAATCTGGACAAAACCAAAATAATGTGGGGACAGAAGCCCAAAGTTAAGGACAGATTTTAAATATTGTTCTTATAAAATTAGAAAGTTGATAGAATAATAGGTTTTCTATTAACATGCATTTTTCAAAGGATGTGAAGTTTGAAACTCAAATCTCTGTCATTTTTTTACTGACTTCAGCCCTTGATAATTTGCCAAAAAAAAAACTACAGATTTTGAGAAACAAACCAAAAATAAAATACCAGAATATGGACATTATGTGCAAATCTGGACATCTGAGAGGTATGATAGGCATATAAGCATACATACATACATTCATACATACATATTTTCACACACACACACACACACACACACACACACACACACACACACACACACACACACACACACACACACACACACACATACTAGGCTATCACATTGTTTTGTTTAATGATGACTACACTGCTTTTCTAATACCTTTATTGAATTATCACTTAAGATGCAGGCAAACAAATATTTATGTAAAAGAAAACAAACCATATTAACATTACATATATATTCTTTTATACAATTATCATCAATCCATTGCATAAAACTGATCAGTTCTTGCCTTCCCTTAAACCACACTTCTCCTCCAAAACATTATTCTGCATGTATTTTCCCCCCATTTTTAATTTTTGAAAGCAAGGGACAACTCCTGTCTGTCAGTGGCATCAGTCTGCCTTTGGCAACTATAATCTCTGGAGTAAAGTACTCAAGTTATAACACTTTAAGAATCCAAAAGGATTGTTCTCTCTTTCTCTAGAAATAATGCCTAGAGGGACTTGTTCTGACAAAGAACAACTTATACGTTTGGACAATAAATTTTCAATAGACATTCTAAATACATTACAAATGATGAGTTTAGATTTAGAAGTGAAGGATTTAATCAATCGTTATTACTGACATGTTGATTGTCAAACATTGTCATATGCCAGACTATAACGAATAGCACCTTCCATTTTATGCTGCAGTAATTACTTGGATAAAATTTCTAAGAATCTGAACAGCATTTGTATTAAGACGAGTGAAGAAACACAGCCTTTTTAAAGAATATCAGTACTGTTGTTATTTCTTTTTATAAATATTTGAAGGTCATGTCTGACTGATTTGAATTATTTGATTCATATAGCATACGCTGCTGATGTTTTTATTTTGTTTAAATGCCATGTGCAGTACTAAGGCCCCTGCAGTACTTTAAGCAGCAGCAACATTTATTGAAATATATTCTTCCCCAAATGGCCAGATGGACAAGCAAGGCAATATGATTTTTTTTTCTGATTCTGCTTTCTGTTTCCAACAATGTACTTAAAGTCCCCAGAAAATATTGACTGGTCCTCACTTTCAGCATCTTAATGGCAGTCCTTGCAATTATTTTCATGACCACTAGTTAACATTTCAGTAACTATTTCCAGTAATTGTCACAAGTGTGTTTTTCTTTTTGCCTTCTGCTAGACACACTGCAATAACCCTTCACGTTTATTTGCAGAATAAGCTTAAGCTACATCCCTTTATGTGAAGCCTAACAGTTAAATGTAGGTACCAATCCTCTCTAGCCACTCCTTCTGACACTCAGTGGTGTCAGATTTCATGAAGTTCTAGCCTCACCTCATATTTCACCTGTGGTTATCACTGTTGTAAAACAGCTTCATGTTTCCAGTAATGCAGTATGTTTATAGCCAGTGACAGATTTAATAGGGGAAAAATGGGCAGCCACCCAAGGCCCACAGTTTTGGGGGGGGGGGGGCATGGTCAGCCACCATAACAATTAAATTTTTTTATTCACACTTGTAGCCTGACCAGAAAAGGTTTCCCTTTTCCATGGACCATTAGGAACCGGGAAGTAGTAAGCACCATTCCACCCCCGCAGCCATGTAATACAGGATGTACAGGAAATTTTCTGAACAAGAATGGCTGCAGCAGATGAGTTACAGTAGTAGTTGCAGTGCAGGAAGCATTTGTCACATGTTATAGGCTGCTGTTACAGCAGACAAGATGAGAGTTATAGCAACAGGAAGCAGTTACCGTCTGTTACAGGCTGCTATTGCAGCAGATGAGACAAGAATTATAGTAGTTGATACAGTAAAGGAAGCAGTCATCATCTGTTATAGGATGCTACTGCTTTTGAATTGTTATAGCTGCTACGAACTGATTTATTAATAGCAATGGTCAGCAATTTCTCAGGTCCTGTCCAGACACTGGAGCTGAAGAACTGGTGACTTTGGTGCTCTTTTGTGACAGCGGTTAATTTCTCACACTCAAGCTCTTCCCAACCCATAATCCTCGGCTCCTGCTAACATCACCAGATCTCACTGGCCCCATTAATGCAATGATATCTCTAAGCAGCTTGAGTGTTCAGGGAGTGTATAATTATTTTTTTTATTAATTAGTTTATTAAAAAGTGTTATTCATTTTTTGACACAGACATCTGAGAAAGATGCAGTCAACAATGTAGCTAGGTTTTTGAGAGATATCTGCAGATAAAAATGACTAACCCTGCTGAGATGATAAAGTTAAAAAGTTATTAGTATGTGTTCGCAAGTCTAGTGTGTATTTGTGTAAAGCAAATTAGAATACTCTGCAGTGACCATTTTTATTACAATCAAAGATGAAATGTGTACACAGTCAATAAACTGGCTGTAATTGATTATACTGACAGCAAGGGGGTGACCTTTTAAGACTGAAATATTCTTAAATGGGTACTTCTTTCATTATTGGTTAATTCATTTTTGTTTCACTGCTTACTAGAAAACATTGTCAAAACTGCACATTTATAATATGATCTAACAAATTTATTTATTTAACATTTGTTAACCGGGAAAGTCCAACTTAGAACAAAGCCAATTTTCAGCAGAGGCCCTGGGAGAAATGCTCCAGATGAATGTCTTTGCAATGTGGGAGGAAACTGGAGCACCCAGAGGAAACCCACATGAAACCTCTTGCTGTGAGGCAACAATGCTACCGCTGCACCACTGCACCATCCATGTTGCCATATTAAACAAGAAATATAATTAAAAACAATCAGGAATGTGAATTGAAAAGAACACAAATTTATGCATGGTCGTAAAATGTGTGTGTGTGTGTGTGTGTGTGTGTGTGTTTGTGTGTGTGTGTGTATAGAAGGCCTGTGATTTGAAAACAACCTTGGACCCACCGTACACTCTTTATGGCCTCATTGGGAGGGAAAGAAGGCAGCTGTTTCTGCCGACTGACAATATACAATAAAAGCATTCTGAATACCTAGATATGCAATAGGTGTATGACTTCAAGTAAGAAGTAAATAAGGAAGGAAGGAAAAGAAACGTCTTGCTGTGTGGGCTTTTCCTGTATCATAACTTTTATAATGTGATTGTTGAGACAATATAAGAGTCTGACAGATGGTTTTCTAAGACTGCATCATACAATGTCATGTTGTCCTATGAGGAAGAGGAACAGCATACGATGTCAGAGAAAGGGAGAATATTTAAGTCTAGCGTTATTTATATAAAGCATGCAAGGGTCATTTTGCAGAGTGACAGATGCCCGGCAATGGTGTAATATTTTTATGTAGGATGCATTTGCCTTTTAACAAAAGGCACAAAAGATGGTCTGGTTGAGATTAAGTGGTAAGGCATAAGGTAAAGACATGAATTGCTCGAATTTTTGAAGGGGATAATATAAATATTCCTTTGAGTTATTTTAATAGCACTTGAAAGTCTTAGTCTTTTGCAAGGCATATAACATTCCCTGTTGGTTGGCCAAAATATTATTGTTGCCATGATCTTGTTACATTTGTCTTTGCTTCTGTAAATAAAATGTGACAAGATAGGTCAGTAGTTCTATGTAACATGGCAAGATGTCTTCACAGTTGTATATATTCATTAGCATGAAGTATGACAAACAGGGTTATTATTCTACAGCCTTCAGTACTGCCTGCAGCTGGAACAGCAGTGATAGGCATGGAAGGCAAAAAGGCTTTAAAAGTTTCATTGGTTCACAGAAAGCTGCCATTTAATTTATATTATATTGCAAATAATTTTGCCTTACGGTTTGCATCTTCTTGTTTCGCTAGAATGATTGCAAGTGTTGGATAAGATAAAAGCTATTTAATATGCAGGCCTCACTGCTGCTGTTTTTTTTCAGTTTCTGGAAGGCAGCAATATAAGTTTCTGGTGGTTCACTTTTATTCATACTTCTTTGTAATAAACATTAAAGACTCCACACATTCCAAGGTAATTTATATAATTGTGTCTTTAATAATATACATTTTACAGTTTTAAGTTCTTAAGAGATGCAATTAAATACTCAAGGGAATAGCACTACATGACCCCCTACCCCAACAGAAGCTAAAACAATGTATTAACAAAAAGTAATACAATGACACTGTACTTGAACTTAATAGAAATTGTATTAAAGTATACATATCAGTAAAGTCAGGCTTTATTATTAAAATAATTTCATTGCTTTTATTACTTTAACTTCTAAACCAGTCATAAGAATTCCAGGCTTTATTTTTTGGTTTCAGGTTTGCATTTGTGTTACATTTCCTGTAATTTTTTTTCATAGTGATCTGTTTGCGTCAATTAAAGCACATATTTCTGCTTTTTTATCATCGCTTGGATTCATAGACAAATTATGTACTATTTGCATGCATTTGGGAGGGAAACAACTAAACACAGGTTTGTAGAAATGTACAGTGCAGTGAGCAGAACTGTGCCACAGCGAATATATGCAAATGACTACATACCATCATGCAAATGAAACTGGCTAAGGAAATGCAGCCATAATGACATGCAAATGAATACAAGGTGAACACAGTTAAGATTCACAGACATAAGTGGAGAAAATTGCAGAGCAATGACTGCTAGACTATAAAAGGGTAAAATAAATTCAAAATATAGGAGATGCAAATGCTAAAAATGCATGGAATCATCTAAGTTCTCCACTTCCTGCCTGTGCATAGACTAGGAGGCCTCCGGTGGTAACCAAAACATTCTAGGAAATCAGTAACATTCCAGAACATTACTGACTAAGAAAGATATTATTGAATGGTTACTGAGACATAGTACAGAGCTTGACTAATATGTATCACCCCCATGTAGAATCTACAGGAATGCATGCTCTTCCTATCGCTGTGGAGGCCAAGTTAGGTATAGTGCTTTCTATACTAGATACAGGAACTAGTCTGTGACCAACTCTGGCCATGTGTCTTGATACTGAAAATTCTTTGCAGACTACTCTGTCAGAAGTATTGAGTGAGCAAACTGAGAAAGATGAGTTTAATTATGGTGGCTGCCAAAAAAAGCAATTAGCAGAAAATGGAAATCAAAGTCTAAAGTGACCGTGTTAAAAGTAGTAAATATAGTGACAGAGAAAAAAGAACTGGAAATGGCATCTTTAGAAAAGAGTAGGAGGAAATTACAAAGAGAATATGTGAATTGTGGGAACAATACATGCAGAATAATGTCTTGGAGGAGGAATGAGGTTTAAGGGAAGGTAGGGATTGAATGAGCTATGTAATGTCTGATTGACAATGACTGTGTAGAAGATTATATGTGATGTATAATGTTTGCAACTGAGAATATGTCAATGTATTTATATAAATACATGATTGCCTATGCCATAAGTAATAATTCAATAAACATGCTTTTTGTTTAAAAAAATATTATGCTTCTTCATGCAAATGTTCATGTCTGGTTTCCTAGTACACCTGAAGGGAGTTCAATCATTATGGAGGTGTACTTGGTGCCCTAGACTGCCCACATGTAGCAATAAAGGCCCCTGCTGACCCACTATCTCAGAGGAATTTGAACAGGAAAAGCTATAATTATGTGACCTATGAGGCAACATGTGATGCAAATGGGTTTATAATTAATGTGTCCACACAGCCCCCTAGTAGTTTGCATGGTTCCCAGTATATGACATACATCTTAAATGCATCATTATTTCTTACAAGGTGACATTCTACAAGGTCATCTAGTTGCAAGAGTTGGCACAGTAGATAAAGGAAATACATCCAGTTGCATACACCTTTACAGAACCCAAATAGCATTGCCAAACTCGGATTCAATACAGCACATGTACTGACTCATAATATCATTGTTCCTGTGTTTCACCAGCTCTAAGCCCACTCATGTTTCTTTGATATACCTGAGTTGGCACTACATTATGTACCTTCCATGTACTGTAAGGTGTTTTTAACAGGTGAGAGGGTGGACCAGGTCACAGTTGTCACCATTTACACAGATGGCTATCTTAGATGGCACTGTCAGTCTGGGCAGTGAGGATGGCACTTGCAGTCCACTGCAAGGAAATTTAAAATGGAACAGTATGCAATACCACATACCTTATAAAACTAATTGTTACTATTGCTCCTGTACCCCATGTTCTCACACAGCTGGCAGTGCAGGGCAAGAAGCACAAATGGACTCACTAGCTGCAGACTGTGCTTAGATGACCTGAATGATAATCTGACAGATCAGATGATTGATCCTTAGTGGCAACTGCGTGTCAAGGACTAACTCTGACACGTTATGGCATTGGGCACCCCTATAAAGCTGTATTATAGTGGGTGTACCCACATCAGATGCTGTGCGCTCTTCTACTGCAACAGTAACAGAGGAAGCATTAGTGGTTTTTGTAGCTAGTGGACACTCCCCCAATGGGGACAGTAGCCACTCTCACAGTATGTACAGCCTCAGGTTCATCTTTTGGTTGATGCCACATCTTCATCCTGTACTGGGGCTGGATGTCCACCCAGGACTGAGTCTGATAATGTCACTCTGTCATCTGACTGTGACACAGGCATTTTTGTGTCCTAATCATAGTCAACCCCTGCACAAATGTTAAGATTATCTGCTGTTATGCTCCATTCTCTGCAGGTATTACTGCAACAGTCAGTTGTCTGTGAATACACAACAAAAGCTATACCATAGTGAACATGAACACCTGTGCTACAGCTGAGGATGTCCAAGCAAGAAGTACCAATCAAACCCAAACACCCTCCATTGCCATCCTGACATAGTTAGATACTCTGTTTTCTTATGAAAAGCAAACTGCCTCTATGTGCTGTGCTCTAATGAAATCTGCAGCAAGAGTTACTAAGCTAGTGCATCATTCACAGAAACGCATGGGAGTTGTTTCATCATGATGCCAGTCTCCACTGATCCAGAGATGATCCCAATTCTATTATTTCCTTGAAGGATAAATTAGTAGTAGGGATAACAGAAAATCCTGCAGATAGGCTGCTGCTCCTGGGTGTTACCCCTGTGGCCAACTTCTCAGTTGATATGGAATGCCCCTTTCTCTTGGTATGGCATAACATGTCAGTGACATGCTCATGGTATTGCTGTAGTGTATGATTAGCCCTCCACCCCACCCCAAAGCACTGATGCCAAGGACTAGTGTCTGCCATACCTTGTCCCATAAAGGATGGATAGCACCCCTCTCTCTGCCACATGCCCAAGCCATGGGTCCTGAGTGTGCGTGTAGATGGATGGTTTTTCTGCAAGGCTGAAATTGTCCTTCTGTCATCCACCTCATCCTCCAGACATATAGACACATGTGAACACAAGAGACATGGCTGTAGACTATATAATGTTGACTACTGCAGGATGACACCTACAGATTCAGGGATAAGATAAATATATCATGCAATAGCCAAAGGAGTAAGAATGGGAGCATGTCATAGCATAATCAAAAGGACAGATACAGCTGGTGTACTTTTTACTCCTTTGCACATATAACACTCTATCAAGGGTCTAGCCTCTTTCTTGGGAACTACAGTTATTTATAGATGAAGGCAGTTATCTTTGTTGCTACTGCTAAATAATTCTGCCAAATTCAAATCTAAGCAAATGCACAGAAGATTAATAACATGGAGGCAAAATAGTCAGTTTAATATGTAAAACTAACTGGAATGGTGCAATCAATCGAAAGATGGCAGAAGGAATGTGGCAAAGTCTGAAAGGAAAATGGAATTAAAAATGTTTAACATCAGGATTCAGGTGCTCAAGATCAGGAGGATATATTTTCATAAGAACAAGATACTTAAGATAAAAGATAACAAATGCAAGAAATGGATAGAAAGTCGAACTATAAATATGAAAACTGAAATAAAATGGACAGGCAAACAGTGTGAGACCAGATCAGGAAAAATGAAGAATATTTATGTAAAGATATTAAGCATAAAAGTTTACCATTTTATAGATAAATAAGACGTGGTGGGAGTAAAGATATACAGATTGATAAACTGTGTGTAGATCCTAACATTTATTGTCAAACACAGCAGATTATAGATACAGTTCCAAAATCTTATGCAAACTAGTTTGGCTCCAGAAAGAGAATGACAATTTGTGCTAGTAACATCCAAGTAACTTCACGTACTATAATCAGATTAGAGTATTCTGAAAAAGGACTATAACTGGACCCAAACAAAGCACAGAAAGGAGACAGAATTAGTAATAATGACCAGAGAACACTTCAGCATGAAGTTACAGTAAAATTATATCTGTTATTCACTAAGTCATTTAAGTACAGAAGATTCCTCAAGATTGGAGACATGCACGTCAAACCCATCTTTAAGGGAGAAGGGAATGGAACAAACCTAGAATCATATAAACCGATACATTTAATTTGTTATTGTGGAAGAATAATGGAGAACTTTGGTTTGAAAAAATTATTGTCAGAAATGGAAAGGTCGGGACTTGAAATCATATATCAACATGCATATGTTGAAAATACATCTATAACAACTTATAACATGATGTTCTATGATAGTATTTTAACAGTTATAAATGACAAAAATGTACTGTGACTATAAGTTATAAAGACTTAACTCATGCCTTTGAAAAAATCATTCACAAAACACTGACCAAAAATTATGATGACTAGGTACTAATGAAATCTTGATAAGATGGATAGTTGCAAGGCTTAGAAAGAGGACATGGCAAGTATCATACAGCAACTAACAGGTGAAATTGTAGGTTATAGTCAAGGAGTCCCACAGGGGTGTGTCCTAAGTCCATACTTGTTTAAGGTGTATTTTTCGAATCTATCTTTTTCAATGCAGGTGTTCTATAGTCTATATGCAGATTGCATGAAATGGGTAAACTGATTACATGTCTTACAGAGAGAGCATGTCTGCAAAAGAACTTGACTTAATTGATTGTTTGGGTACAACAGGATAATATGCTGATAAATACATCAAGAACTAAGCATATAAGGTTTGGGAGACATAGGCTGAAACATGAGCACGTAATACAGCACACAGTCATAGAAACTGCGAGTTTAATTAAAGACTTGGGTGAGTGTACGGGTAGACCAAGCTTTGAGTTTTTCTGATTATATCAACCAATTGGTTAATGATAGTTATAAATCTATAGGATGTATGAAAAAATGATAAATTCTAGAAAATCAGAAATGATGAAATAGTTGTTTGTAAGTTACATTAATGCCAAAATGGAGCATGGGATAATAGTTTGGAAACTATATAAGAAAGCTAGCATGAGTCAATTGGAAGGATTGCAGCAGAAATAAACCAATGACATCCATGGAAGTATTTAAGGTATTATGAAAGATTAAAATATTTGAATTTGTACAGTGTCTTATGCCTCACATACCTATTTAAGACAAGCCCTTATTCAGATATATAGGTCCTTTACAGACAACTGTCTCTGGGATTGTTTATGAGTCACACAGAGTAGTAGAGAATTATCAGACAATCTGTATAAGAGATGCTATTGGAATGAGAGATGAACTAAATGGTACTCTGAGTAGCTGATGCATAGAATAAACTAAAAATTTTCATTAAAGCAAGCACTATTTTAATTATTTTTAAGAGCAAGTTAGACACGTTTTATTAGAATGACTGTTTTGGTATATTGACAGGCTATAAAGGCCCTATTACCTATGTTTGAAATATTTGTATGTATGTATGTAACACTAGGAAACACCTAGGGAAACATAAATAACATAGCTATACAGTATTAAACTAGGAGAGATGTATATCTATGGGCACAACATTATTGTATCCAACACCATAGGCTACCAAATGACACTTCTCCATAAGAATTCACAGGCACGTGCATGGACAGTTTTCCCCGATATCATGGGCTATCTTGTTACAACTGATGCACACATAATACAAACAGGTATAACTATTCATATTGCTAGCCTTATGTATACTAAATTGCTGTGCAAAGGTACATATTCTTAGGATGCTTGATAAAGACAATTTACCACATACTTAGACAGCACTGTATATCTCCTGAGATCTGCCTATAAATCTGAAAATTGCTAATTTTCCTCCAAACACTGCTGCTTAAATCTTTAAAATAGCTTTTAAAATGGATAGGTGGTAGCATACACAAGGATGGTATTTTCTTTCTAATTGTGCAACTTTATATCATGGCACATAGGTACACAAGATCAAGTACTATGAATGCCTATCGAACCACTTTATTTTATCACTGTGCATTTATGACATGAAGTGCAGCTTCATGTTTAGGCATGGGTCTCACATCCCAAAGCTGCCCTGTTGAGCAAGAGACCTGCAAAAGTATCCATCATGCTTTTGTGTTGCTATAATCTGTGCTACTCACTATGCAGAAATCAGTTTGAAATCCATGATATACAATTGTCATTATATTCATCATGCCACAATTTTCTGAGGATATCAACACATAAATGACTACCTTTTCAAGTGCTTAATTGAGCCAGACTGTGCACTTTCACCTCCGTGGCTGTTTCAGAGAGTAGCTACTGGGACCCTATGCTGGTCCATTTCATAAAGCTGATGCCTGGGATGACCTAGCTGAGGTATTGTCCTCACCAACAGGCTCTGTCAGGTAAGAAAAAGAGTGCAAGCATTAGGATGATGACCTGTGATTCTGCTGCACTGATGTTGTGCATGCAAGGGAGTTAGATTAGGCATCAGGCATGGAAATGGTATTGGAGGTGGAGTGCATTGTATGTTTTCTTTTGAAATTTTTGGGAAACTGGTCTTGTTACTGGCAGGTCCTTATCTTATGCAGCATAGCAAATGTGTGTGCACTGAATGTCAGGCTTCTATGTTGGGTGCAGGGAGCACTGGCATGTAGTTTGATATGCCAACCACATTTATTATGGTTTTCAACAGGAACCTGTTATGTGATGGGGCTATACTGCTTCACTTCAGAGTAACTGTATACTACCAAGAGTGTTGACTTTCCCGGTCAACAAATAACAATAAATAAATAAATAAATAAATACCTGAAGTGTCCTAGTGTGTAACAAGACCATATTTCTGTGTAGGGATTGTTAAGTTTGCATATGCATTTGACACTATTTTCTGAATCAAAATATAAGAGCAATGTGAGATAGACTTAAATCAGAAAAAAAACAACTGCAGCAGATGATAGACTTAAATCAGAAAAAACTGCAGCAGATGAACTAAAATATGCAATTTAATCGGTTATATTTCTGTTTTTTGTGGCGTGAAAAGATGCAAGAACTTAAAATCTTTTCCAAGATTGTAAAAAATCAAACATACAAACAAATACAATTATGGAAGTTGGAACTGAAATGGAAACTGTACCTTTCTCTCTCCTGTTGCTGATCACATCAAGTTATGCAAATAAATATACATTTGGTTTTCCTGTCCAAAGGCCGGCTCTCTTCTTGCTCAACATGAGGATAAACTATATCCCTAAATATGAACAAATATCTCTTCATACCTTACTCCCCCTTCTTCACTTACTTCCTTACTTCTATCAATCTGTCTTCCCTGGCTTTCTCTCTCTAAGTATAACATAAGCCTGATTTTCTCTCACTTTGTATTACAATTTCTGTTTGTATTAAACTAACTTAGCTTTCATTTCTGTATAACCTGGCTAAAATTTCTCAAGTTTTAAATCATCATCATATAACTTGCATCTATCTTAACCAATGTATTAATATTATGTCTAATTTGGTATGTGTATTTGTTTTTTGTATTATTTTTTAAGTCTGTAAAATTATTGTTCATAAAATGTTTTTTAATACTTTGGAGCTTTTTTCCCTGGACCTTCACTGAAAATGAACTCCTACCCAGTTAGACTTTCCAAATAATCAAATGGCAATAAATAAATAATAATAAATAGATGTGAAAATGTTAACTGATCTGCTATATATCTACAGAATCTGGTCGGTCCCTTCCTAGAAAACAAGGGATATATAAAATTCAATTAAAAAAAACTTCAAAGAGATAGCTGAAGAAAGAGCAAGTAATGTGGCTAAACCACTTTGATTACATTGGTGGTGTGCAAGCTATAGAACACACAGGTGAGATCAAAACAGTGAGATGAAATTCTACCTGGAGTCTGTGACTTGTTTTCATTACTTGCATCTCCCTGCCTGGAAATTCAGTCAAGTTAAGCTTAAGATTTAGTTATTCTTGTAGTTTAGAATTAATTATATAAAACCATAATTGGATATTTTTCTTTATTTTTTGTTTAAAAGGATTATTTTGTTTTTATATGCAATTCATTATCTCTGTATATGTAGCTATTTATTGCATTTCTTAATTCATTATTTTCTAAATAAAGTATTTTTATTTATGTACTCCTAAATGTTTTATGGTCGGTCATCTCTTTATTTATATATTAATTGACAAAATATATGAGTGGACCTGGTTTAATTTTTGTCCAATGCAGTATGGTATTTGGTTGGGAGGTGGCATAATAGTTAAGGTGTTTACTTCACAGGCAAAAGGTACAGGATTTGATGGTCACTTTTGATGGAAACTCGCTAGGCTTAAAATGGCCTACAAGGGCAGCTAGCGTAGTACTTGCCTAAGAACCTATAAAGCATGTTTATTGCTAATGTGTGACAAGCTGCTAGCAATCCCAAACAAGCTAACCCAACAATCTCATTACAGACCAATTTCTGTCCTACCCATCCTTGGAAAACTACAGAAATTGTAATCTACTTACAACTAACTGCATACAAAAGTACCTTCAACCTTCTCTCACACAAACAACATGGGATCAGGTCAGGTTGTGGCATCCAAACTGCACTATAAACCCAGGCAGATAAAATCTTACATTGGATTAATGACATCTACCAGGTGCCATCTTCATGGACCTCACAAAAGCATTTGATCTGGTTGATCACAACAACTTTTTACAACATCTCACTGAAATCAGCATAAGCCCAGACCCCCTCCCATGGGTTCATAACAATCTATTCAATTGCCACTTTATTGTTAAATTCCACTCATACCTACTTTATACCACTGAATTGCAAAAAAGGTGCACCACAAGGCTTCATACTGGCTTCTTTCATCTTTTACATTTTCATTGACAGACTACAATATGATCTACCCTGCCTCTCCGTACAACTATACAGTGAAGATATGGCAACTTTCCACACCCAGTATTTCCTCAATAGAATTCAAAACATAATACTACTTCTAAACACCATCTAAACAAAAATGTTTTTTTTGTACTAAGAACAGCTTAGCAAAACCCCAGCTCCTCTGCAAATCAAGGATCACAATCATGCACCCACATAAAACATTAACTCTTTTAAATACTTAGGCATCTGGATGGACTCTTCCATCATCTTTGCAATCCACCTAAACAACAGGAGGATATAGATCAACTCACTACCCTTTTTGTGCCACAAAAACTTGACCGTTTCTTATAACAGCAACCAGGACAGTAATAGGAAAAGGTATCCTGCTAGCCCAGTTGGAATATAGCCTACCATTAGTAGCCTCAGCATCCAAGAATAACTCCATAGACTATCAACAGCATAATATGCAGATTCATCACCCATGTCTCAAAGCAGGAGCACCACTGCAAAACCTGGAAAGAGCTCACAAATCAAAACCAAATTCTACTCACATTACAACCACTTAAAGCTGAAGTTCACTTCACAGAGAACTGCTTCTCCTCTTGATCACCAAACTATGTATATCTATCTCAGTCTATGTAAAAAGGCAATACTTTTCATCATGCATTCCTATGTCAGCTAAAATCCCACCTATTCACTTGCCACATACAGCTGTTACCCACCCAATCACATAACATGATCCCCTCCACATTTTTTCTTTATGAATAAAGCTTTATTATGCTTATCACATTCCTCTCTGCATTCTTAATGCCTATTACATTTACTTCACTCACTCTTCTAGCTTATTGCTCAAAATACCCTTCACTTTCTCCCTCCTATAATGCAACAAACTGAAGCTACAAATAATACAGTTTGTTATTAAATTTTTAATCTTTCTCTTATGATCTCATATATTATGTTCCACTTAATTTAAGTGAAACTCATATTGTAAACTTTCACTACATTTGCTATGTACATATGCTATATGTCCATTTATATGGACAACTGGACAACTCATGATTTGCATATGAATGTATTTGTCTATTTTTATTTGTACTTCAGTTTCAGACTCCAACCTTGGCTGAGACTGAAATTGGACATTTGTGATCAGTTCTCTACCCTGGTTAACAAATGTTAAATACATAAATAAATCTGCATCTTATTGGCCAAGCCATCCTGCTATACTCTATCCTTTGTGTTTGCAACTATGTGACTTATTTACAAAAATGAAACAATAACTGTGGAGATACCCATGTTGGTAATCCTGGGTGGTGGCAGTTTACTAGTGTGAGCCAGAACAAAAGGCTGTAGTGATATAGATTCCAGCTATCCATGTGTGCTTGTGTGTGTGTGTGTGTGTGTGTGTGTGTGTGTGTGTGTGTGTGTGTGTGTGTGTGTGTGTGTATGTGTTTGTGTGTGTATGTGTGTGTGAGTGCATGTGTACATGTGTATTTGTATGTTTTTCTGTGTGTGTGTGTGTGTGTGTGTGTGTGTGTGTGTGTGTGTGTGTGTGTGTGTGTGTGTGTGTGTGTGTGTGTGTGTGTGTGTGTGTGTGTGTGTGTGTGTGTGTGTGTGTGTGTGTGTGCGTGCATATGTGTGCATGAATGTGTGCATGAATGTAAGAGGTTTTTATTTAAAATACAGTTACTTTGGGCAAATGAGCTCTGGAAAGCAATGAAAAAGTACTTAAAAATAAATCTGATGGAGCAAGGTCAAAGTCTTTGCTTGGTGTGTTGTTCAGCAGGAAAATTATTCTTGGATGTTAATGTAGAAGTCCCATTCCCAGGGCAGCAGTACTTTTTTTGCTGCATGTTCTTTTGACCAGGCTGCATTTAGTGAGTTTTTAATGGTTAATATTGTGTGACGTTTTTATTCATTAATCAGTTTGGTGTCAGTGGTGTGACTTTATAATCATACTCTTGGTGATAGTCTCAATTCAAATTAGTTAGCAGTGGTGAGACTGGTGGCATTCAAACACAATCCATCTTAAACTCCAACCGCCCTACATTGCTGCCAGTGATGGTATACTGAAATGAACTTATTTAGCTTTTACAGCAGTTTTGACACCATAGTTGCATGCACTCTTGCAGCCACATGATTACTATATAGAGGTATATATATTGCACAGCAATTACTTAATTTTTTGTTACAATAGTTAGGAAAAGTAACTTGCAGAAATGAGTTCTGAAATGTTTATCAAAATGCCAGTTTCATGGCTAAATAAGGACTATAAAACTAATGGAATTCTTCATGTCAGAGTGTGCAAGGAGGTCATAACAACAGCCCTGCATGCAGCTGAAATACAGCTCACTAAAGTGTGAGACAACCTGGTAGGTGCTGTGGTATACAGAATTCAGAAAAGGGATGGTCCAGTCCAGCTTATCCACAGATAACCACAAAGCTTAGCCATAATTACACAAAATGGCACTAGAGATGAAATTTCTGGAGCCTGAGGTAGCTGAGAGAATGTAGTATCTGGAGGCCAAAAAAGAGAAAAGGAGCACCAGCATGAAAAAAATGTTAGTTCTTTGCCAGAGATACATTAGTTCTAGTTGGAGAAAAGCCAGATCCAAGGTGTCAACGTCAACACCAAAACACCAAAGTAATTCCACTGTATAAAGTGTGTGGGGGGGGTGATTTTGCTTGTTTCTATGCTTACAGATGACTTTAATTCTACAAAAACATAATTACAATAAGAAGTAGGTATTATAAAAGAAATGAGTTGAACTTGATAAAAATATATGAAAACAAAAACACATTATTTGTATTCATCCCATAGTGAAGATCTTTTATCTGTACAAATTAAGTAGGATAGACATGCAGCTCTCATTTTTTCAAGGAAAACCAAAAGTTAAAACATGATGAGGCAGTGTAGCATTCTGACAAAGCTTATACATTATCTGGACACAATATTCATATGACATGTAAGTCCAATCATTCTTCTAATCATGTGCTTAATTTTGACCAAACAAGAACACAAAAATGAGCTGGATTCAACACCCAATACAGAAGCTTTAATCCAAATATCTTGAGCAACACGCTTTCGGAAGGTGCAATGACCCTCCTTCCTCAGAAGACAAAAAACAATGAACACCATTTTACAAGCATTTAAATAAGTCTTCTAATTGATCTTTAACAACAGAATAAGTGTTAATTAAATCAAGCACACCTATAAACCTATTAATGAAGCTAGCACAACCACTGATAACCACAGTTATAAGCTGCAGAGGACTGGAAAAAAGGCACAACTACATACTGCAGAGAAATAGGGGAAATAAGGTGAGGGATGGAAACATTCCACTTCATTTTACATTAAATAGGCCACAAGATATCCAACTTAATAGAAGAATTATTCAAAAGTTAAAAAGATTGGGTAACTTAGCATAACCTGATGTGAAAAATCATAAAATTCAGATAAAATCCCTTAATTTTATACGAATAATTAAAAATGTGTTAACACTTTAAAACTTTATACAATACTAAAAAATCATTGTTCAAATCCTAAAATACATATATAGCTGATAGCCAATATTAAAATAGCTGAAAACAGCACATTGAAACAACAAATCAACACACATATATTTTATCTCCTTAAGGCTAAATGCTTAAGGAGACATGCTATAGACACATGATCATTGAGCCCAGGATGGAAATATGAAGCCGTACAAATTTGCCAGCATAACTCTTCAATTTCAAGTTGCGTTTGCCAAGGGCCACCTCGATTGTCCTGAGTAATGTGTTTCAAGATCGTAAATTTAAAAAAATGGTCATGATGCGTCATAACATGTTTGGCTAAAGCATTAGACTGGTCTTGTTTGGTTATGGCATATTGATGCTCATATATGCGTTTCTTGAGTTTTCGCTCGGTTTTGCCTATATAATAGGCAGAACAAATTTGACATAGGGCATATACCACCCCATGAGTGTGACAGTTGGCTTTTACCTTAATGTTACACAAAAAGCTGCCTAACTTAACTTGTGAATCGGTGCAGATAAACTTGCACTGGTTGCAACGCCCACATTTATTTATACCAGTGCCAATGTGGGGGCTTTCTTTTAACCTTGGTTCTAAAAGGGTTTTGAGACTTTTACCCTTCCTGAACGTGATCTGAGGCTTATCACCTAATTTATTGAAAATTCCCAAATCATCTTTGATAAATGCCCAATTTTTATTTAAAATGTACCTAATTTGAGAATGGTTAGTGCTAAAGGTACACAGAAATCTTGTATTAGGTTGTGTCACAGGCAGATTTGAAATGGGCTCACCTAACAAAGAACTATTACAGCCTTCCACTTCATCTAGTGTTTCCAAGCTTGAATCGCGTTGAGTATTGGGTACCAGTGGTGGGGAGCATGTGGCAAGGGGAGCAAGTATAGGTTTAAAATGACCACTCACTCTTTTATTAATAACTTCAGATTTAACTTCTTGAATAAGATGGGGAGGATAGCCTCTATCAAGGAACATGTCATAAAGTTTGTCACATTCAATTAAAAAATCCCCAAATTCAGATACCATCCTTGCTGCTCTAACCATCTGTCCTTTCACCACGGCCTTCTTTTGATGGTAAGGGTGGCAGCTCAAAAAATGAAGGAAGGAGTTCGAGTAAGTGGGTTTACAAAAAATGGCACTTTTGAATTTCTGATTAACTTGATCTTTAGTTAACAATATGTCCAAGTAGCTAATACTTGAATCCTGTAGATCAAATGTAAACTCTAAGAAAGTGGTGGTTTTGGACAACACTTCCAAAAATTCAGGAACATTTACTGGGGACCCTTTCCAAAGAATGAAAATGTCATCCTGGTATCGAGTGTACCAGGCGACATTGGTAGAAAAACATTCTGTTGGAAAGATGAATGTTTTCTCCCAGTAGGCAAGCACAACATTAAACTACCACACCAGATTTCTGCAAGTAGGCTTGCCCATCAAATAAGAGAAAATTATTAGACAAAACAATGTCTAGAAGAGTTGCTACGACATGCACGGTATCATTGTTTATCTTAAGATCATACATGAACTCTCTAACCCAATCAATTCCGGTAGCTTGGGGAATAACTGTGTACAAATCTTTAATGTCAATGGTTAAAAACCAGTAACTACTGTCAAAGGGAATATGGTCAAGATTCTCTAAAAAACTCCATGAATCTTTGCATATTTGTTTTTCATGGTTTAAACATGGCTTCAAGATGCTGTCCACATATTTAGCACAAGCGTAGGCAGCAGATCCTCTTCCATCCACGATACGGGGGATCAGAAAGTGATTTATGGATCTTAGGGATTCCAAATAAAACAGGAATCCTAGGTGCTACCATAATAAGGTAATGATGTAACTCAATGTCAATGACTTTTTCAAGAAATAAGTCTTCTATCATACTATTTATTTTGCTGTGTGCAATATTAATCTCGTTTTTACTAACTTTTTGATAAAAGTCACTAGTGAGAAGCTCTTTAATTCTCTCGGCATAAAATAAATGGTCCATTAGGACCAGTCCACCACCCTTATCAGGCTTCATAGCCCTGATATTACAGTCATGCAAAACTTTAATAAAATCCCGTTGGGATTGTGTGATGTTAAGATGAGAAGGGTGGGAAGTGCTTTTATTGTTATTCAAAGCCCTAAGGTCTAATTCACATACTCTTTCAAAGGTACGCAAGGTTTCATGCAGAGGAGGATTAAACACACTTGAAACTCTTAAATGTGGTTCGTACAAAGTTCTGTCTCCGAAAAGAAGTTTAAGATTTAATTTTCTTACATATAACTTAAGGTCAGTAATACACTTAACCAAGTCAAAGCTAGAATCGGGAACAAAAGACAAACCTTTTGAGAAAAGCTCAACCATTTCAGAATCAATGTCAAAAGCAGTGTAATTAAACACTTTAAAGTCACAGGTAACGTCACGAACAATAACAGGGTCGGAAAACCTGTTCATTAAATCTTGTGTTATGTTTTCCGATTCCTGAAATAGTTCTGATTGTACTTCCCTTGACGTTGTTGTTGTGGTTGCTTTTGTAATTGCTTTGATTTTCTCTCTTGTTGATGGCCCTGCTGAAAATTTGGTTGTTGGTTAAATAGAAGATTAGGTGACTGGGAAGGTAAAGGGTTATCGATAACCTTCCTCAGTTACCTCTCTGTTACAATTGTTGTTAGAGGTATTTTCATCTTCTCTTTGGGCCATAAAACCAAGCTCATCAGAGTCATTGTTACCATCGAAAAAAGTTAAGTTACATGCCTCAGCAGACCTATTCTCTTGAGGACCACTTTTTTGAACACCGACAGCAAATTTTGCAGCCTTCAAGGATGTCCTACATGCTGACAAATTGCCTTAATGTGAACAGCAGTATGCAAACAGTGATGCAGAGCCAACAAGTCCATGACAGACCACAACAGAGTGGAAGAGGGAGAGGACAAGAATGATGACAGACTTCAGCACCCCTATTTATAACTTAAGTTCCATAGTCTTGTCTCAAGCAAAGGTACTTTTGTTGTCTAAAGGTTCATAGTTTATTCAAATAGAGAAAACCTGCTAGACACATTATTAGAGTTATGATTTTTTTATGTAAGAAACTAAATTTGGATTATGCTTTGCATGAATTATCAGATACTTTTAACAGGCAGACAGACAGCCTTTTTTATCAAAGTCATAGTACATGCAATCCAGCTTTAATTCCTGCTTTGACTGCTTTTAACTCTTGCAAAAATAATTTCAGACAAATTTTTAAAGGACAATGTACACACAAATTTTATAATTTAACTGCAACAGAAAGAGGTAAGCACTGTTTGATTTAATGCATTACAGTAAACTTCAAATAATGAAACCCGATAAGAGCAATGTTATTAAAATTATGGTCCAAGGGAAATATCTGGATTGCATCAAATTCATTTTGGATGATCTGAATTTTTGTATTGCAAGTGACATAATTACAGCTAATAAATGTTATAAATGTATTCATATTATTTTGTTGGATTTATTATTACAAAGTTATACTGGTTTAAAAAAATTGAGCTTTTACAATTGAATAATTATATATTAGTTCAACCATTTAATTCTAATTAGGACAAGTATTCGGTGTGCCTGAAATAGATAAGAATAATTTCCAATCACCTTTTCAACCAGTTGTTATTGGCTGTGGTTCCAAGGTGGACTATATTTCCTTCTATATAGATAGTGTGCTTACTTCAATAGCACAAAAATTCCCTTTCTATGTAAAATACTCATACTACTGTTTGGGTTTGTTGAGAGATTATGTACTCACAGGCATGAACAGTCCTATGTTTACTTTACATATGAAATCTTTATATAACACTATTCCACAAGGTGATGGATTAGGGCATATAAGGGATTATTTGTATGTATAATCAGATACCTCTAATACTAAAATAAACATGACTTGTTTACTTACTGATTTATTTCTTAAAAATATTTTTTGTCCTTAGTATTTGAGTGTTTCACCAAGTAAAAGGTTTTGCCATGGGTGTTACAGCTGCTCCTGCTTTGCCAGTATGGTTATGGCTAATTGGGAATATGTTTTTCGTATAAATGCCCATTGTTTAAACAAATTGCCTTTTACAAACATTTTATTGTTTACCTCTTTATTATATAGACAGTAGAAGTACAATAAATTAAATAATAGCACTAACTTCCTACATTTTCATGTTGGGCTGTAAGGGTAACGGTAACTTAATTAGATGCTAGTTTAACTTTACACCATATTAGTAATAAATACATTGGTAGGATGCATCATAAACCAACATTTGTTAATAATTATTTTTACCCCAAAAGTTTACACCCCAGCTTTATGAAATTTGCTACTGTCAAAGGCCAGATAGTTATAGCATCCAGACTAACATCAGATAAAACTGTTTTTTTTACAAGAGGTACATTTTTTTGCCAGAGTGGATTATAGACAGAGATTACACATTTGATTTAATTCATAAACATTTTAATTTTATTGGGAGGATTACAACAAACAACAGTTATTAATGAATATCTTAATAATGAATGTATTAGTCCTCTATTTCTATTAGCTTAGACAGCAATATCATCAAAAATGTTATTAAATCCAATTGGAAGATTGTTTTGGGAAACAGTGAACTTACTAAAATTTTTGGTATATCACCAAGATTTACATAAGAGTTAAACAAATTTAAAAAGTTTATTAGAAGCTAGTGCCAATTCCACCAGGAACATGATCATTTCCACTGTAAATTTTTTCTATGCACAAATTGTAAATGGTATAAATATGTACACAAAGTTTTGTGAGCTTTCTTAAAATGGATACAAACATTTGCATCAAGCATTATTTCAATTGGCAGAATATGGGGATAGTTAATATTGCCTTTTGTTCCATTTATTCATGCTTCCATGTGAGAAAAATCTCTAGAAAATTATGCAAACATCTTAAGAAATATATAACAGGAATTAAGAAAATAGATTTATACTGTAGCTAAGAATAGTGCAACCTGTTCATGTTTTAATAAGCTTGTATTTGCTGTATTAGATTATGTGTCACAGACTTTAAGGGCAGGGATTTCATATATCTCCAGAGGTGATAGAACTGTGCTAGCAGTTGTATCTTAAGGCACACAAATACCCTATGCTTAATGAACATATTAATATTAAATGTTATATAAAATATTTGCAAGCTAGGAAATAAGTTCTTTAAACTTTATTGCTTTGAAATTGTATTGATATTTGGCTAGGATAAGTTGTTTATATATTTAAATTACTTAATGTATCATGTGATTACTGAACATGCAACACTTTTACATTTGGTATCCAAACCATTATTGCATGGTAGTTATGATGAAGTTCAGAGGTTTCAAATGAATAAAAGTTCTCAACTGTACTTTACAGTGTGTATTGTCTTCAGAACCAGATCTAGCATTAGGTGACCTAGGCAACTGCCTAGGTCCCGGTGGCTGAGGGAGACAGCCACAACATTAATTTAATAAAAATAAATAAAACTTTAAGTGTTCCTTAATTACTGTCCATTCATCTTTCTCTGTCTATGTTGTGTCTGAGTGTAGCCACCTTAAGATGCACACAGACAAACTTTGGGATAGTAAGAGCACACAAGATTTAATTTCTGGATGAGTATTATGGATTTTTGCAGAAAATATGATCACCTATTGATTCATTTGCAGTAGCATTTTGAATGATGCTAGGAACTTGCAGGTACAAGCTGTGTGTGCCTATTGATTCATTTGCAGTTGCATTATAGATGTCTCAAGGAACTTGCAGGTATATGCTGTATCCTTGGCAAAGTTGCAGGAACACAACGGCTTTTGTAATTCAAAGTAGAAAAAGTCACCACATACGAAAATCCACTTTTTCAAAAAGAACTATAGCTCCACATGAAGTAAACAGGGAACGTTCTTTATTATACGATCAGTGAGCGCTTTCACCCATAGAGGGCTTCATCAGACTGTACAAAGTAAATTGGTTGTAGCAGTCCTTAAATAACTAGTGCAATTAAGGAATCAATTAAAAAATTTACATAAAATCGAAACATTCAAAATCTATTGAAATAAAAGCAGGAAATCATCTCATTCAATTCTACTATTATTATATAGAATAATGGATATTATCATGAAACATTAATTAATGCTGCTCTCTAAATTAATGTTATATAGCTCAATATTCTTATATATATACATTTCATTTGAAGAATTGCTTGAGGAATATTCCCATTGTAGTAACCACTAAAATCCACCAGATGGTGGTAGTTCACATATTGCTTGGTGTATCAAATACACTTAATTTAATACAAAAGCTTTGGTCATAAAAATAATAATAATTTATACATGTATCAACTATAGATGTATTATATCATATGCTTAAAAACATCATAAAATTTATTAAAACTTAATCCTAAGTATACTTACAAATGAATCTACGGAATTGTGTATATTTAACAAATGCCATAATTCCTGGTCATGTTACTTTTGTAGTGAGTAAAAGGCCATTTGTTCATTACAATATATTTCATAACATTAATGACCATAAAAATAGAGTAGAATCAATGCGTTTACTTAAACGTTTTACCTAATCTCCTCTTTTTGAGAAATGGATAGATATTAATTTTGTCATTCAAGCCAGGGGGGTGATCCGCTTTACAACGAATAATCCATCTAGCCTCATGTTCTAGGGTGGTAGTTTCTATGTCCCCTCCTCTTAAACTCACTTTGATGACCATGTTTTTAATATTTTCAATTAAAATATTATGTTATAAATAATATAATATAAAATAATATACAATATATATATATATATATATATATATATATATATGTGTGTGTAGATATATATATAAGTTCCCTACATTAGACCGACAGCACAAAAGATCGACACGCAAAACACAGATGCCAGAAGAACGACGAAGCAGATGACCGACAAGTCGTAATCCCAACAGTGAAAACACCAACAGGGGTAACTTGTGAGCATGACCCAGTAAGTGTGCGATAGTAAGGGACTTAGGGTTAGGGTGCAGGTAAGGTAAGTGTGCGATAGTGAGGGACTTAGGGTTAGGGTGCGGGTAAGGTTAGTGTGCGATAGTGAGGGACTTAGGGTTAGGGTGCTGGTAAGGTTAGTGTGCGATATTGAGGGACTTAAGGTTAGGGTGTGGGTAAGGTAAGTGTGCAATAGTGAGGAACTTAGGGTTAGGGTGCGGGTAAGGTGAGTGTGTGATAGTTAGGGACCTTAGGGTTAGGCAGCGGGTAAGGTGAGTGTGCGATAGTTACGGACCTTAGGGTTAGGGAGTAGGTAAGGTGAGTGTGTGATAGTTACGGACCTTAGGGTTAGGGTTTGGGTTAAGGTTAGTGCATAGATAGTTTTGTGTAAGGTGTAGTGTAGGTTTTTGGGTTGTTGGTGTGCTTGTGTTGTGTGTGTTGTGTGTAACAGTGAACTTTTTGTTTTGTTAAGTGTCGGGATTGTGATGTGTCAGGCATGTGAACTTTTGTGTTTTTGAGGTTTTGTTCTTCTGGCGTCGGTGTTTTGAGTGTCGATCTTCCGAGCTGTTGGTCTAACGTAGGGAACCCATATATATATATATATATATATATATATATATATATATATATATATATATATAGATAGATAATGCTATATAGTAATGTTTGTGAATATCAATATATATTTTATATTTAATTATATTGACTGCTATGTTATATATACAATGTAACATATAACGGCATTATAAAATGTGTTATTGTAAATATTGATTACATTAAATGTGTCACCTTGGAGTTTTCTCTCTGGGCATCCACCAAAAAAGAGTAACTGTGCAGAGTTGGACTTTACTGGTAAACAAATGTCAATAAATAATAAATAAAATATTCCTAGTCCTAAATTGATTGTATAATGGCACTTTAGATATCACCTTCCATGTATTAAAGGTATTAATGATGTTATCAACTTTATATCTTCTCTGTTTATATTTGGATAACATCCATAGACAATTCCATTTAGATCAAATTCCTTAAAAAATTCCCAACTTAAATTGAATCCCCTCTCTTCCTCTCTACAATTTATCACCTCTTTTAACTGGATTCAACTTGGTTCCCCATATAAAAGTAAAAAAATCCAACAACATTTTCTCATACTCAATTGGAAACACATATATGCCTCCTATATAACTATTTTTTTCTAATACATATGTATGGATCAAATAGACTTTTTGTTAAAAACTCAAATAAAATTTCCACATACTAATAGTATTTTTAATGTCACCTAAACACTTCAAACTCGTTTCTTTATGTTTTCCTTTCCCAAATGTTATGCCTGACAAACCATTCTTTGAATTTGAAAAAAAAACTCCTCTTTCAATAGTATCCGCAACACATTTATATGTTTCTTTATTCATATTGTAAACCTGCTTTCTTTATATGCATTTCAATATTCCACATTGTTTCCTTAATCCAGCATCTATCCTTAATAAAAATTACTACATCATTTGCATAAATCGAATATAGTGGAATTTCTATTTTTTTTCAAATATTCACACAACCTTCTTTAATGAAACTTTCTGCTTTACTTATAATAGCATTCATAATTAACGTATATAAAATACTACTCAGTGGGCACCCTTATTTGACTACTCTTTTAACATGTATTTCCTGACCAAACCAACCATTAACTAAAATCTTTTTCCTGGATTTATTATATACAGGCTTAACTGAATTTAACAAATTGCTATGAAGTCATATTCTTTTAAAATTTCTCTTACATTTTTCTATGACAGATTCTATCATATGCTTTTCCTATCTCGTGTAATAACTTATACAATCACTTCATTCTCAAAATATTATTTAAACTTCTTTAACCAAAATTAAGAATTTTTTACTATTTTTCAACAAGCATATATATATATATATATATATATATAAATATAGATACACACACCTTCAATTACAGTTCTAGCTATCCTAATAATCTTTATTTGTATTATTCTCATTACAATTTTATAATCTACATTATTTAAAGTGATAGATCTCCAAGTTTTTAATAACTTCTTATAATCTTTCCTATTATCAATCTTACAATTCCTTTACAGATATATTTATTTTCTATACTATTATCTAACCAAAAAGTTAAATACCTTTAGTAAAATATATTTATTTTTGTTTATAACATTTAAAATATAATTTCTCTGGACCTGGCATACTAGCTGTTTTGATTCCATGCAATGCATTATCTAATTCCTCTATCTCAATTCTTTTGTTATTTCATCAATTTCTTCTTTTTAAATCTATCACACCATAAACCACTTTGTCTCAAATGTATTTCCATATATTTTTCTGAAATATTCTTCTGTTTGTTCCATATTATTTTTACAAACATTTTTCCTTTCCATCCTCTCCAATTAGACATTAAATTCTTCCAAAATCTCTCCTCACCTTTTTCTCCAAGAATGGCAGTATTTCTTCTGTTTTTCCATACACCACATATGTTTGATTCTCTAATAATTTCTGGATCCTTTTTAAATTCTCCTTTATATAATTCACTTTCCTTTATCCTACACTCATGCTTTCTTTTAAATTACTTTCATAACCTTTCATAATTTCTAAATGCTTCCTTTTCTTTCCTTCCCAATACAACTTTTCTGATTATATTTTTATACTTGATTTCATACTGTATCCAGCATTGTTCTATATTTTCATAAAAATCCTACACTGTATTATGATCTTTTCATAATCTCACCATATAACTTTTGTACTTCTCAGTATCCTGAACTCTCCCTCTTAATACGTTTAAACATCTCTAGAGCTAACATTGTTTTCAATTAAATTATTGGCATATTTAAAGTACTCTATTTCTGTCTTTAAATTACCTCTTTTATATGTATAACTCCTTTCTTTACATTAAGTTAGTTGTCCGCAGATTGTCATTCCTAGTTGTCTTAACATTTCTACCAATTTTAGCATGTACCTTTCTTAATTTACAATTAAAAGCCTCTGCAATAATTACATTAATTTTTATCAAAACAGGCTTTTTAATCTCTTGAAAACGTTTTTTCCCTTTCCTTAGCTTGAGTATAAGCAGAAATACAAATCAATCTCCATAAATTAGCTCAGTCTCTAATATCAAATATAATTGCTATTTCAGGATGCATAATTACAAAATTATGACATCAAATATTTTATTTTTTTTAAGTATAGCTACACTAGAACAAACATCTTCCCCAAAACTCCATCTTATTTATTCCCCATATTATCTGTGTTTTTTTCATCTAAAAATCTAATATCCTATAAGCAATTTACATCACACTTTTGTTTTTTAAACAAATCCAATATTAAAAATCTTCTTTTCTCATTAATTAAACTACTAACATTCATAGAAATCTCCTTTAAATGAACCATTTCCTTAGTTACCAATTTTAGCTCACAATTTCATTTTACTTTTCTTAACTCTGTTTTGTATGATACTAAAATTTTCTTCCTTTCCACTTTCTTCCATTTCTTCTTCATCTTGATTTAAAAATTAAAATTGATTTTTCACTAACCCTTCCTTCATTATTATTTTTAATATGTTCAACCTTATCTCATGTTATTTCAATATTGTCTTCAATTAATTTATCACAATCAAACTCCAATTTTTTGTTACTTCCAAATTTCTTACACACCGTTTTACAGTTGATAGCAATATGTCCTGTTTCTCCACATTGAAAACATTTCCTCTTATTACATTCCTGTTACTTAATTATCCCCAGCACCACAATGAAAACAAATCTTAGGTTGCACCCAATATCTCAATATCCCCCCTTTTCAATTTATATTAAAAACACATGTTAAATGCTTAATCATTCCATTTTAACTCCTAAATAAATATTTATTTCCATCCCATCCCTAAGTTTTCTATCATCATATTTTTAATCAATTAAATACTTACATTTATTTAAAAAAAATAGTTCATTTACAGAAATATTGGAAGACTTACATTGTAATGTAGTATTTTGTTTTAATAAAGCATTAGTACCTGTGGTGATATGTTTGTTACATGGTTCAAGTTCCTTTTTATTATTAAACACAACCAGAAAACTTTCAGCATTTCCATAGTCTTCAAATTTAACTTCACCAAAAGTTTTGGTTCCTATTTGAATACATGTGCTTACATCTTGAGGTTTAACCTCCAAGGTGACAACCATCATCCCAAGCAAAACATCTGTTTAAAGGAAAGCCTTGTTTACTCTCAACATGAGCAACTAAATGTCTATTAACTAAAGGTGTACCTTTATCCCTTAATCCTTTTCTTTTGGAAACAACTTAACACAAAGTTTTAAGCTTCTTATTACTTTCTGTCTGTCTTTTACTAACTTTCTCCTTGTCCACACATTTATGCACAATATTTGCCCATAAAACTTCATTTTATTCCTCTAGTTCTTCCTCATTTAACATCTTGATAAGCATTGAGTTCCCCATCTGCCTTCCATTATTTTCATAATTTTAAGTATGAGCTATCCTTGCCCATAGTATTTGTATTATCCACAATTTGTTTTTCAAAAATGCCATGCTTGCTAAACATTTGATGGTCCATTTCTCCCATCTCCACACACATGCTCATTCTATCAGCTCCCCTCTTTAGTGTAAACAAAGGGGGCATGTGTAGTATTGATATCCACTGAGGCAAGTTGGGAAACAAAAGCATGGGAGTCAGTAAGCAGGGTTAGTTCTATAATAGTTGTAGGTTCTCTGTGACAGACATGGCTTATTGGCTTAAACTACCAAAAGGGTCTTTAGTCTGCCTCGGTGGAGAGAAGAAAGACCTTCACTAAGAAGAGTATAGCTGATAATATAGTACCTTGTATACATATGCTTGCACACAACCAGTCATGGAGGCAAAGAAATGGGGAAGGCACCAGGGAGAGACCAAGCCAGTACCTACACCTCCAAGTGAGGTGAGTGATGTTGCTGTTTCAGGAGAGGGGCAAGTTAGTAGAAGTGAGCTTAAAGCTTCTGTCAGAAGATACCAGAATTCCTTTGCAGGGAGAACTAGAGAGTTTCCAAAATTAAAAGAAAGCGTTCCGTCTAACTGTTAACAACAAGCTCAAAAGTTAAAGAACACTAAGTCCACGGACTCCTGAGATGCCAATACTTCACTGGCAATAAACAAACCACTAACAGTTGGGCTATACAACAGCTGTATAAATATACACCAACCACTCGGTTAAAATTAAAATCTTCACTTTAATGATATAAGTTAAGCGCTTTCACCCGCATGAATAAGGGCTTCATCAGAACATCTCAAAACTGAAACTGTTGCAGTTTAAATACTGCATTTGGCACCAAAAATAAGTGAATTTAAAGGGACAAGTGCTCCCTACCGTTCCATACATAAAATAATTCAAACACTCAACTGCATATGTTCAATTCAAAATACATATCGGACATCCTCAATACTCCTCTAAAATATATGACATATACAAAATATAAAATAATATATAAAAATATTTCAGTATGCATACACAAACATTTAAAAAAAATTTGAAAACTTTTGAAAACTTCTAGCCCCTTGTAAAATACAGCAGGCTTTTTTTACTATGTATGACAACGACTGTGTTAAACAAAAACAATCATCCTATAACTATATGCAAGAAATCTATTGTAAGAAATTTTTTGTATGGCATCTATCCATTGGGCTCGCAAATCAACAGTTGGCGTAGCCCTGTAAGTATTCTATAATGAATAATTGGTGCCTATTTTATAGATAGTAGTGGTTTGGTGGTTATATAATCATTAAGCCCTGGTGGTGTCGAGGCATCAGTAAATAGCTGCCACCATAATTCTATAAAGCCAAAGTGGCCTTCATATTACCCCCTCTAGGATCAGGAACTATATTTTCCAAAATGGCAAATTTAAAACAATGCCTTTCCCCATACTTTTCTATGTGCCTATATAGGGCATTATTTACATCCTTTCTCCTAATGCTGTATAAATGTGCATAAATACGTTTTTTTAAATTTCTTTCAGTCTTCCCTATGTAATATCCTGGGCATGTTTCACATTTAGCCAGGTATATAATAAATTTGGAATTATGGTTACTTTGTTTGAACCTTATTCTAGTCCTATTGACATTATTCAAAATAACCCCTTCTTTTTCATTTATTGCCTGACACTGACTACAACTACCACATTTCTTAGTGTGCTTCTTATCACTGTCAACTCCTCTAACCATTGATCTTCTTTCCAGATACATCTTGATGTTACAACCCATTTTGTAAACAAATAAGGGTTTAGATCCCAGTATCTTTGTTATATCCTGGTCAGCCATCATGACATTCCAATTACTGGTTAGAATGTTCTTAATTTTATTGGTATGTGGACCATACTCTAATACACAAGCTCTGTTATAATTCGCATTTATCCCTGTGTGGTTGGTAACATACCGTTCAACTGTGTTGTTAACCCTATGTTTACTATTAAAACCTAATAGTGGAATGTATTTGTGTCCCCATTCCTTCACAACATATTTCCTCACATCCTTCATCATGTTCATATTGTAACCTCTTTCTTTAAACAATTCAGTGATGAAATCCACTTCTTCTACCATCTCTGCATGCTGCAAGGTCATTTTTATAGCCCTAATACACTGTCCTTTATATATATTATTTAACAGTTTCCTAGGATGATTACTTGTGTATTCCAAATATCCGTTGGTAAATGTACTTTTTCTGTGTATTCGGGACTTAAAACATTTATCTCAATTGGAAATATATGTGTCTAAGTATGCTATACCATCATTGCTACTCGATGAAGTAAATTTGAGAAAATTGCTACTTTGGTTTAAATATTCAAAAAAATTATTCAGAATAGTCTGACTACCATCCCATAGAATGTATATGTCGTCTAAAAAATGGGAATAATATCTGATGTGTTTGTAATACTCACTTTTGAACACAGTTGTTTCTTCCCAATCTAGCATGACCAGATTAGCAAATATGGGGGCACATGCTATTGATGTTATTGATTTATTTTCGTGCATTCCCAAGGATGAAGGTATGGAAGCTTTTACCAACAGTATCAGGAAATATACTGATCTTGAATGGGATAAGGTTTGTCTGATTCTTGAAATGCTGTCTATAGTTTTAGATCACAACTATATACTATATGAGGGAGAACATTTCAGACAAACTAAGGGAGTAGCTATGGGGGCAGCATGTGCCCCCATATTTGCTAATCTGGTCATGCTAGATTTAGAAGAAACAACTGTATTCAAAAGTGAGTATTACAAACACATCAGATATTCCCGTTTTTTAGACGACATATACATTCTATGGGATGGTAGTCGGACTATTCTGAATAATTTTTTTGAATATTTAAACCAAAGTAGCAATTTTCTCAAATTTACTTCATCAAGTAGCAATGATGGTATAGCTTACTTAGATACATATATTTCCAATGGAGATAAATGTTTTAAGTCTCGAATACACAGAAAAAGTACATTTACAAACAGATATTTGGAATACACAAGTAATCATCCTAGGAAACTGTTAAATAATATATATAAAAGACAGTGTATTAGGGTTATAAGAATGACCTCGCAGTATACAGAGATGGTAGAAGAAGTGGATTTCATCACTGAATTGTTTAAAGAAAGAGGTTACAATATGAACATGATGAAGGATGTGAGGAAATATGTTGTGAAGGAATGGGGGCACAAATACATCCCACTATTAGGTTTTAATAGTAAACATAGGGTTAACAACACAATTGAATGGGATGTTACCAACCACACAGGGATAAATGTAAATTATAACAGAGCTTGTATATTAGAGTATGGTCCACATACCAATAAAATTAAGAATATTCTAACCAGTAATTTGAATGTCATGATGGCTGACCAAGATATAGCAAAAAAACTGGAACCTAAACCCTTATTTGTTTACAAAATGGGTTGTAACATCAAGATGTATCTGGAAAGAAGGACAATGGTTAGAGGAGTCAACAGTGATAAGAAGCACACTAAGAAATGTGGTAGTTGTAGTCAGTGTCAGGCAATAAATGAAAAAGAAGGGATTATTTTGAATAATGTAATAGGACTAGAATAAGGTTCAAACAAGGTAGCTGTAATTCCAAATTTATTATATACCTGGCTAAATGTGAAACATGTCCAGGATATTACATAGGGAAGACCAAAAGAAATTTCAAAAAACGTATTAATGCACATTTATACAGCATTAGGAGAAAGGATGTAAATAATGCCCTATATAGGCACATAGAAAAGTATGGGGAAAGGCATTGTTTTAAATTTGCCATTTTGGAAAATATAGTTCCTGATCCTAGAGGGGATAATATGAAGGCCACTTTGACTTTTAAAGAATCATGGTGGCAGCTATTTACTGATGCCTCAACACCACCAGGGCTTAATGATTATATAACCATCAAACCACTATTATCTATAAAATAGGCACCAATTATTCATTATAGAATACTTACAGGGCTGCGCCAACTGTTGATTTGTGAGCCCAATGGATGGATGCCATACAAAAAATTTCTTACAATAAATTTCTTGCATATAGTTATAGGATGATTGTTTTTGTTTAACAGTCATTGTCATACATAGTAAAAAAAGTCTGCTGTATTTTACAAGGGGCTAGAGTTTTCAAATGTTTTCAAATGTTTTTTTAAATGTTTGTGTATGCATACTGAAATATTTTTATATATTATTTTGTATTTTGTATATGTCATATATTTTAGATGAGTCTTGAGGATGCCGATATGTATTTTGAATTGAACATATGCAGTTGATTGTTTGAATTATTTTATGTATGGAACGGTAGGGTGCTCTTGTCACTTTAACTTCACTTATTTTTGGCAACAAATGCAGTATTTAAACTCCAACAGTTTCAGTTTTGAGATGTTCTGATCTGATGTATCCCGTATTCATGTGGGTGAAAGTACTTAACTTATATCATTAAACTGAAGATTTTAATTTTAACCGAGTGGTTGGTGTATATTTATACAGCTGTGGTATAGCCCAACTGTTAGTGGTTTGTTTATTGCCGGTGAAGTATTGGCATCTCAGGAGTCCGTGGACTTAGCATTCTTTAACTTTTTGGCTTGTTGTTAAAAATTAAAAGAAATAGTCAAACCCTGCTTTGCATGAGTAGATGGAGGTAGCCAAGGAGGCTGATTATCCTCAAGTATAGGGGAAGTCTGTATTCTGGAACAAATTTGAGTATAACTGGTACTTGCTCATTCTGTGTAAAGTTCAGATACACCTTATATGAGTCAATACATCCTGACCTTATTTGAGCAAGAATGCAACATTTCAGGATTATTTGTTTAAAATTATAGTTTTCAGGCTACACTTACCTTAACTGGTACATTATATTTCTATGTACAATATAGCAACCATATTAAGCACAGTGTATAATAAATAATTTGACATATCACAGGGTCTTTCAGTTTTTTTTCATTGTCAACACCTTTCTAGATGATGCATTAAACTGATTGAATTGGTGGTTGTCCTGGTGGATGTAAAACATCTCATGGCACATAATGAAAAGGAGTGGGGGTTTATTTACCACATCTTCATTCAATATACACTTCATAAATCCAAAAAAATATCACAAACAAAATAATGAAACAATAAAACTTAACAAGAATCATACAATCACATTATCCTTCCCATCATGTTTCCATCATCCATCATCCATTTTTTATCTTATTCATAAGAATCTTGGGGTCTCATATCTGATTATACAAATGCTCCTTACATCTCATATTCCACATATTCTATATTATGCTAATCACTGGTTTATGCAGGACATCAAGAATTTCTCCCTTTAAAATTTTATAATATCCATACCCATATAAATTTCAATAAATATTTGTATGAAATTTCTTGTAACATTATTCCCAAAGTAGTTTAATTCTCACATGTTTAATGAACAAGTGTTCCATTGTTTCTTCTATATTACATACTATATACAACTGATCTTTTTGTTTATATTTCATATCACTTTTAACAGGCAGTTTTTTTTAACATTAATCTCCACAAAAAAAATCTTTCTTCTCCAAAACATTTTTAGATCCTTTCTGCCTCCTTCTAATGATCTTTTAGTGTTATTTTAATTTTATTCCTGTGGTTTAACATAATATATTAAGTTTTTATACTGTTCCTTTGTCAATATTCTTATTTTTCACAGCAATTCCCATCTTTTAATATTCCTTTTAACTACATTGCTTATTTTCTTTTTCATTCAGTTACTACAAGTCCTTTTTCTTTTCCCAATTATTCTACCTGCATAATCTTTCCCTTTCAACATTTTTATTAAAACTCCAACGTACATCCAATGAAACTAAAAACACAACAGGATTTTTCAGTCCTAATCCACCATCCTTATAGTCACAACATAGTACCCGTCTCTTAATTGGATTAAGCCTAGAACTCCAAATTCAAGTAAAGACACAATTTCAAGAGTTCTTTTCCCAATATTTTTGGATACAAAAAATACCTCCTAGATAACCTAGTTTTTTTAAACAATAGAAATGCATCAAGTACATTGTTTTAATATATGATACATCAAAAGGTTTCCAAATAATCATCACATTCCCAATTTCTAATAACATATCTTCCCACTGTTTTCTTATTATGTCACAATTTCTAAATTCTATACCTAACAAATGAAATTCTACTTTAGAAAAATATATTCCAACCATCTTAACAATTTCACTAAAGTCCTTATAATTTTTCTTATTTATATTTAATCCAACTTTCACAAAAAATCACCAGTTTCCATAAAGCATTTTCTAATCCATCCTTTGCCATTTGGTGCTATTATTAAATTATCCATACATGACATAAATGTAATTTCTATTTCTTTATACATTTTCAAGATTCATTCTTGTACTTTTTCTGAAGGATTGACTAAAGTAACATGGACCACTAAAGCAAACAGAATGCTACTAAGAGGGCACCCTTGCTTGACACATTTCTCTACTTTAATTTCATAGTTTATTTCTGTTTTAATATTACATCTTTTATGTGTGTATTTCCTTTCTTTTCCCAAACTTAATAAGCCCAAGCTCATCATCTTCTTATATTCCTGTACATTGTTAGTAATTTTTGTCTTTTGTTTCTTAAATTGCAATTAAAATAATCTACCATAACAATCTCAAAATTATAAATTGTATGCTTTACTATTTCTTTGAATATAATTTTCCTTTCTTTAATCCTAGTAGAAACATACAGCACAACTGCCCTCCATACTTTTCTTCCATCCCTTATATCACATATAATGGTCCTTTCATGTTTTAAGGTAACATCCATTATTTTCATCACATTCATTTTTAACATCGCAGCAATTCCAGAACATGTTGTTTCTTCCCCAAATCTGTTCTATTTGCCTCCTCACTTTTGCACTCAACAGTCTAATATCCAACATACATGTATCATGTTTGTTTTTGTAACCATATAACTACATTTAACCTATGTTTTTCGTTAATTATGCTGTTTAGATTTAATGATGCGATCCTACCATTATCTCTTTCCTTTTCTGGAGTTTTTTTTCCTGTTGTAACTTTATTTTTCTTTTCATTACTCTCTTTGCTATAGTTCTTTTCCTCAGTATCTTACTGATGGCCACCTTCACACTTTTCATTCTCCAAATTCTCTAGTCAATAATCCACATTGACAACATATTCATCCCTTTTCATCACATTCTTTACTGCACACATTTCTCCTTTTTTTCATTAGACATCACTAGACTACAGTCTTTCTCACTTTCAGAAATGTTTACATTTTCTTTCTGTGCATTTTGTTATTTCTCCTCACCCAAAATCATATTTCAATCAAACCAAAAATTATCTTTATCACCACATTTTCCACAAAAGCTCACCAAATTGAAAACAACATCATTTAGGAGACTCACTCATCAAATGGTCCCCTTTTCCAAAGTGAAAGCAAGTTTTAGGTTGCCACCAGTATATTAACATTCCTTTCTTACCATTAATTAAAATAAAATTAGGAAATGTATTACATTTATATCCTTATTATCCAGACACACTAACATTTCCCATTAAATATTCCATGATTTTCTCTCATCGTAGCATTTTTCACATCACATACAGCTTTGCATTTTTCTTAAAAACATTCTGATCTCATTTCCCCCAATATAAGCAGTTCTAAATTGCAATTTCAATTTTCTTTTAAACATTGTATCATAACCTCTAATAACTTAATTATTTCATGATGAACAAAAGGATTTTGTTTCAAAAATCTTAAATTTTCAGTTTTTTCAAATGTCTCAAAAAATCACTCCACTTAAAGATTAATTGTAAATATGTATGCAGGTTCTAATGTCCTCAGGAGTAAATCATTATGCTCTAAAAATATTGTCCCATACAAAATACCTGTCTATATAATCCCCATTTATTTTATCACTTCTTATGATAGGCTTTAGCCTTTGAAAAATCTTTTCAGATTTTTTTCCAGCCCTTTATCACAACTGCAGTATATGACGTACTACTCACAGTTTTACTTTGTGTCACTTCTCTTATTTTTTATGTAATTCATAGCTTAACAAAGCAGTTTCAATCTCCACATCATTTTCTCCTTCTGTAATCCGCATTTCATCATCAAGCAGTCCCCCAGCAGCAATGTCTGACCAGTCAACACCGTTTTCAGCTTCCAGTTCTACCTCTTCCATCACACATTTCAGAACATCATTTTCTAAGCCACCATGTTGCACTCCATTACCCCTATAACATATATCTGTTTTGTCATTCTTTTTCAGTCTCATTGTTTAAATTATCACCTTCCTTCACTTGCTCTAACCAACATTGCACAACAATCACTCAACCTTTCCTCATCCTTCTCCTCCATAGCACTTCCTTCTGATCTTTGGCTCTGCGGCAAAACAAAAGAATAAGGGAAGTTCCTCAGTGTCCCAGCTAAATTCTTCCTAGTCAGACAGGATACTACCTCAAGTCTCCTCTGAAAAGAGGTCACTGTACTAGTGGGAATAACCCAATCAAGAAGGCGTAATAAAAAAAAAAAGTCAAAAAGATGTAGGACTACAGTTCCTAGCACTGGCATTTCTAGAAACTCTATTGTTTTGAGTTTATAATTTCTGCCCATTGCTTTCTGCATGCAAAACAATAACTTTTTGAATTTATGTGGTGTATAGTCTTTTACTTCTCAATGCAATTTAAACAAATATTTTTTGAATAACAAATAAATTCATTTAAATTGTAGTAAATTCAAAGAAAGTGCAAACAAAATTAAAAAAATATATATCTTTTGAATAACAAATACATTAATTTAAATGGTAGTAAATTCAAAGAAAGTGCAAACCATTACATTTATATGCAACTGCATACAGTTTAAATACGTTCTTAAAAAGAAACTGCTGATATCCTATTATTAGAAAACAACTTTTCAGCACAAAGCTTAAATTGCTGGCTGGATGCTAAAGCGCTAAAGCACTGGCATCGAAAGGTGCCTCTGAAGCCTTAGCAAAGATTCGGTCCCGTGTACTGCAAATGTCTTTTATAATGTCAACTGTATTTTAGGTTAGTAAACAGAGCACAAGATCCTATCAATATAATAACAGCCTGTCCATTGTCTGAGAAAATGAGGTGAGCATTTCATGAAAAGCAAGATGTGAACTGTTCACTTCTGAAAGCCTGGGTAAATGCATTTATTGAAACTATAAGATGAATTGTTTTGATTCTAGCAAACAAAATCCAAATCTGTTTTGAAAAAGCTTTGAACGGGAATGCATTCTTCTCTGTTAGACTTACAGATCCATTGACTTTAATCAATTAAAAAGGATTCACTTCTCAATAAAATAACACAGCAGCACTTGCCCTCCGTCTTGATGTTTTTGTCCCTAATAGTAAGTATAAATAAATTTGGTCTGAACAGATAATGCCAGCTGTGAAAGTTAAATGGGATTGCATGTGTCTTCATGCATGGCATGCTTCATATGAAAAAAGTCTGGTGAGTGTTACACACTGATCCCCAGTCTCCATCGCCCTAATATAATACATGTCAATGAGTAGAAGGTAGTAGATAATAAAAGTTTATTCTGTCTATATCCCTATTAGTTACCACACAGTTCTCTCTTTACAGCTACCCCCTACAACAAACACATGCACATGCACATGCTCACACACACACACACACACACACACACACACACACACACACACACACACACACACACACACACACACACACACACACACACACACACACACAATCTTCCATACACTTTTTCAGATATCAGAATAATGAACTAAGATAAACAAATGCTATTACTACAATGAGCAAGAGATTTAATGTAACTATTGTAAATATTCTTCCGTGGTGGTACGGTGGTAGCGTTGTTACCTCACAGCAAGAGATTCTTCTGTTTGATTCTCGGCTTGGCTTGGGAGTGCCTTCTGTGTGGAGTCTGCATGTCCTCCCCATGGTTGGGTAGTGTTCGAAAGACATGCGTGCGCAAATGGGCATGCCTTCGTTGAAGGTTGGGCGTCGAGATACACCTCGGCGTTTCGTAAAAATCTACTGCCAATCATTAGCAGACCAGAGTTCTGCTGTTGCAACCCCTTACCGGGAAAAAGCCGAAAGACAAACAACAACATTGTAAATATTCTTCCTATATATAGTAAATAATTTACTGATTTACATTATCATCCCAATAACAAAATAGAACAATACAAAAGCATGGTATTCAAAATGTACTGCTTACACAATGTATACTAACTTTGATAACTCTATATACATTAACTTTGTTAGGTTTGCATTATTTAAAGTAGGCTATATTAAATTATATGATCTGTGACCTACTTGTATGGAGTTTTCACTCACCACTACTTATATTTTTAAAGTATATAGTCTGTCTGTGCCTTGAATATTTATATTGCCTTTTTCATCTGAGCCATGGCCAAAATGGTTATTGAATCAGACCACCTACCAGATTAATATAAATAAGTCTGCAAGAAGAATATCTGTATCTGGCAGCCTCTAGGAATTGCATTGCATCCATTAGGAAAGCTTGGTTGATAAAACTTTCACAGGTGTCTGACAATCACCTCTTTTATTTTCATGCATCACACAATCCCCCACTCAACAGTTCTGAAGTTCAGTGGGAAAGCTGAGGAAAATACAATTAAAAAGCAAAGGATAAAAATGGCAGAGAAGACAAGGTAAATATATTCAGATGATGAGTGGGTGTGTTACCAAAATTGGGTCTAATAAAGATGCTTCTTGTTTTTAAAAAAATGGGTCTTCTTATAGATATACTGTTATTGTAAGTAAATAGATTTTATATCTGATAAAAAGTGGTCCATCTTCAGTAACCTCTAGGACAGGACCCCTGGCTAATCCTTCTGCATGGCCACTCTCAGTGGACTGTGTCACTGATGACAGTAGTTTGAAAAGAAGAGCTGGACCTGGAAAAAAATTATGGCCTCTAGTGCTTTATGATGAATTACAGAAAATCACAGACAAATTGAAAACAACAAAAACACCACATAGCCCAGTTCTTCCTTTTCCAATAGTATTTTAATAATTACATAAAATGAAAACACAAGTATAAAATAAGTATAAAATAGTGATAGTATAGTGCTTTATGAATAAATTCAGGAAACTCCAAGTTGCTGCTGTATAGATGTCATCAAAGATGGCATTAGCAAAATGGGTTGTGAAGGCAGCAACTGCAGTACAGTGAGCTTGCACAGATACAGGTAGAGCTTTTCCATATTTTTCAAAACAGAAATAAGCAATGCAAATGGCTAATCATCTATAAAGAGTGTGTTTGACAACTTTATTTTGAAATTTCAAGTAGGTAAAGGAGGCAGACAGTTGACAACCCTTGAAGAAAGAGTTAGCCAAGATGTAAGCTTGCTGGGGACTTGCATCCAGTAGAGAAGTAGCAGTGCTAGGAAAAGCAAAGGCAGACTGATAGAGTGATATAATTAGACTATATGGCAGCTTGGGACATAACTCATGTATTAGTGCCAAGCACATTTATTTGATGACAGAAGGAGACACAACACTGCCTACTCTGCTTATTCATGTGTATTTAACAGCCTTCCTCCCAGCCATTCACTGTCTAGTGCTGTCTTGAATGTCTTTGTGGTTTTCCTCTCCACAAACCAGTCAAATGGTCTATTTCATGAGTCTACAACCCTGTTTGTGTAAAAGTAACATAACTTCATAACTCCAGGGAGTAGCTTATCCCTATAATCTGCTGCCTTTGCTCTTTTTTCCCATTTTTAATCTACTTCTACAGGATGACACCTTCATATCTCTTTGATATGACCATATGCTCTATGTCTCAAGTGAGAAGGGCTATAGCTTCTTTAGCTTTTGGTCATATCTCTCATTCTGCATTTGGCAGATGTTTCTGATAGCTTTTTGTCAGCCAACAGTCTGATGTCCCTTCCATTCCTTTCCTTGTATAGCTGCCTCCAGTACTCAGAGTGTGGTCAGATCAAGGCAGTGCAAAGGAAAAGCATTGCCTGTTTGTTTCTGGAGTCTGTTCTCTGAACATACATCACAACATTTTGTCTGCTACCATCTTAGTTTGCAAATGATAGTCCAGTCAGATGTGATCAATACCTCCGATCCTTTTCCTGCTCCCTTGCCATCAGTTCCACTCTAATATTCTAACGCTTCCTGCCAGGCTTTGGTTTGGTATCAGTACAGTACTTCAAGTTTGTCTGCATTGAAACTCATCTGTTGCAATACTACCCACTTGTTTATCCTTTTCAAATTCCTCTCCTAGACTCTACTGTCTATCTTCCATTGCTACACCTATCTTTGTGTCATCAGCAAAGAATTTAATCCTGTTCTCTATTCTCTTAGATATGTCTAAGACAAGCATATTCAACAGCAATGGATCCAGGTCAGATCCTGGCAGTACTCCACTAGTCATCCTCCTAATTCCTTGAGTAGTGCCTCTCATCTCCATCCTCTGTATCCTACCATTAAATGTCTTACTTAGTTTTAGTGTTATCTCAAACCTTCCAATTTTCCTACCAGCCTCCTGTGTGGGAATTACTCAAAGATCATCCTGAAATGTGGATGGACTACATATACTGGTATTCTCCTGTTATGATCATTTGTAACCCAATTATAAAACCGGATCAGGTTTGACTGACAGCTTCTTTTGTTCATGAACTCACATCTGTTGGTGTCTTGTAGATTGTTGTCCTATAGAAATGTTACCAACTTTTGCTGTAGGGTTTTTCCTCGACTTTTCCTGCCTCCTGTTGTTGGTTAACAAGCATGTAGCTTCCTGGGATTTTTTCCCTCCATCCTTTTTATAAAGGTACTCCACTTGTTGTCTTTCAGTCTTCTGACATTTCTACATTAGCCAGTGATCTGCTGAAGGCCTTTAATGAATGGATCGGAGGGGGCTAATAGCAATCTGGCCAGATTTTTGATGACTCTAGAAGATAGCTGAAGTGGTTTCTTCTCTTTAAGAGCATCAAGTTCTATTTAAGTCTCTTTTCACTCTATCCTAATATCTATCCAATGTTCTCCGCATTTCATCTTGTCTTCCTTAACATGGAAATCCATGGCACTCTCTGAATTCTATCCTTTATGGTGCAGTACTGCACCATTTAGCTGAATCCTTTATGGTCCAAGATCTTAGTCAGCTTTTCCTCCTTATCTAACCTGGAGCTTGGAATCTCCCAGTCTGCATCTGCAGAATCATGTCCCCAACAGTATTACCCTCTGTTTCATATCCCACTCCTTTCTTCTTTTCTCCAGTCTCTTAGTCTCATTACTTGTAGTATCTCAAGGATAATACACTGTATCAGTCAACTATCTCTCTCCCCCTTGATTACCAAGGCACTTAACTTAGTTTAGAACCATAGTTGCAGCCTTTACCAAGTCCTGGATTGGTGTTTTTCAACCCATCTGACTTTACATCTGATATCCTAATTTATATAGCTAGGCTGTTACTCCTCTCCATCTCTCCTTTAATCTTCAGAAACATATACTGACTAAGTTCCATGGCCCATCCCCCTGTACCACTTAACTAATGCATGCTAAACCTAAACAGGCCTCATCCCTAATCCCAGCCCTACAACTTACCGAAGAAAAATCTTTCCATAACATTACCACTATTCAGTATATATATGCCTGGATTTAGTGATAGGATTTTGTTGAGTAATCAGAAAAAGAAATTGTTTAGTTTATTTACTTATTTATATATATTTTTCTGTGTTTTTGGTAAGGTGACTTTCGGTCACTAATGTTTAATTACTTTGCATTTGAACATTAGGGACTCGCCTTGCTGGTGCAGTGGTTAGCATTATCACCTCACAGCAAGAAGCTCTCCAATTCGATTCTCGGCTGGAGTGCCTTCTGTGTCGAGTCTGCATGTCCTCCCTCCGAGTGAAGGAACATTAAAAAGATATGCAGGTGGGTGCGTGAATGTGTTTGTGCCTTCTCTGAAGATTGGGTGCTAGGCTGGCAACTCGACACCGCAAAAATCCACTGCCAGTTATAAGCTTACTAGAGATCCATTGTGACTACCCTTAACCGGGAAAAGCCGAAAGACTTTTTAGTATTTTGACCAATTGACATGCACTCATATTTATATATGCTTAACAGTTCTCTGGACCTCATCATGATAAAGCAAGTCAAAAATCACAACATACTAACTCTTTTATATTTACTCCATAACTGCTTCTTATATGTGCCTAGCAATGGACTCCAACTGTCAACTTTTGGTGATAAACTCATTTCTGCTTGTCATAACCCACCCTTGATGCACTGAGTAGTGAAAACTGTCTTTCATACATTTTTTCTCCCCCTTATATGGAACAACCCCATAGAAATCCAGGAAATGTAGCCATGTAGCTATGTAGCACTCTATCTCTACTGACTGACTATCCTGTGTTCCAGACATTAAAAAACATTGGACCTCCCTGCCTAGGCATTGAGCTCTCTTCCTGGTTCCATTTTAATTTTCAATCTATCTTTTTTTAAAGAAAAATTCTTAATTTAACATATTTACAATATATAGACAGAAAGGAAGCAATTCAACATCACATACTGTTATACAATGTTAGGAATACATTGAATCATCAAGGTAATTTTGTTTCACTCATTAAAAGTCTTGGTATTTCAAAAGCAATATTCCAAGTCTATCACGACCACTAAAAGTCTTAGCATGATTTATAGATCGTATTCTGATCACTTCTTTTTCAGTTTTACATAGTATTAGTGTTAAATTTAAAAATTCTTTGAATTTAGGAACTGAGTTTGATTTCCATTTTTTTTTGTAATAACTTTTCTATCTACTGCCAGGAGAAATTTTTTTTGTTGTTTGGCTTTTACAAATAAATGAAGTGGGATATTCATTAATATTACTGATCTAGTTAAAAAACAATTATTAGACCATAACCACTTAAAAACATACTCACAATCTGTAAACGTGTGTCCAGTCAACTTTTACATCTTCACTGCATCTTGAATAAACTGAAGAAGTCATTTTACAAACCTTAGCGACTTTATAGGATCATAGGATCATAGGAGATTTCTAGGCTATCGATCCGGAGGTCATTTTAAGCCTAGAGTTTCAACACAATGCAACGTAATAGAAATGCTAGTCGATACCCAATATTGCATTTAGTGATGACTGCCCATGTCCAGGAAGGTTGTGGGCTCTCTCCCTGGTAAGAATATATGGTGTCCCATCCATTGTCCAGTTCCTCTTGAACAGTGTCATAAAGGAGCTCTATTGCACATGAATTGGTAGCCTGTTCCAAATATGCAGCAGTCACTGGGAGAGAAATCTGTCCCTTCAGCATGTCCTATTTAAGTCACAGGCCATATTTAGATCCCTGGAATGGGTAGCCATAGTCCTATTTGATTTATGGATATGCAGCAAGTTCATTAGGTTTGGGTCTTGGATTGCTCTGTAGGCCAGGCATAAGTCTCCACTAAGAAGTCTATACAATATGGAGTATAATGACAGGGACTTTAGTCAGTCTGTGTAAGGCATATGCTGGAGCTCCTTGATCTTCTTTGTTAGAAACCTCTGAGATCTCTCCAGTTGCTGCAGGTACTTAGTACAGTATATGCCAAATGAGGCATTATACTCAGTAAGTGCCAAGTATAAGGGGTTATAACTTCTTTTGCTCTCAAGGGGATGCCTTTACTAATTAAGTATGCTATATGGAAAGCTTTTCTTACTACAGTAGACACATGGTAGTTGAAGTTAAGGTCACAGTCAGCTTTTGATTCCAGGTCCCTTACCACTTCATGGGTACTTAGGGTACTGTTGTTGATTTGATAGTGTGAGGGGACATTGCGCTGAAGGGAATGATGATGCATTTCTTTGCATTCAATTTGAGACTGTGACTAATACACCAATTGTTGGTCTGTGTGAGACCCTCCTGGAGTATACTGACATAATTTGTGGATTCCGTGATTGCACCTAATTTGCAGTCGTCTGCAAACTTGGTCAGTCACAGCCTCTTAGTTTTGACCTGAACTTCTGAGAAGTATATACTAAACAGTAAGGGGCCCAACACTGACTCCTGTGGCAGCCCACTGGTAACAGGTCCACTGGTTGATGTGGAGTCACCCACTTTGATAGTGTGTGTCTGGTTTGTGAGACAGTTGGCAACCCATCTTACAACAAAGGGGTTTACATTCAGTTTGCTAAGTTTATCAGTAATGCCTGAAGGTGGGATTGTGTCAAAAGCCTTTGCCAAGTAGCGGTATGCTGTGTACACAGATTTGCCCTCATCAATGGCCTTGGTCACATTTTCAAAGAAATACACCAGATTTAACAGGCAGGATCTGCCTTTCAGAAAGCCAAATTGGGTAGGATACAGGGTTTGGATGTCACCTATACCATTATTTATGAGGTCCATAATGATACGTTCCATGGCCTTACAGATGAGGCTGATCAGGCTCATGGGTCTGTAATTTCCAAGGTATGTTGCTAAGCCACCTTTGTGGAGGGGAATAGCTGTTGCTGTTCTCCATTCCACAGGAATAAAGCCTGTGGTTAGGCTATGATTGAAAAAGGTACTTAGTGGTGATGATAGTTCATATTTTACCCTGTTTAGAAGACAGCCTGGGATGTCTTCTGGTCCAATAGAGGCTATGTTTTTTGCCTTAGACAAGGCTTTGGGGACCTGCTGTTCAGATATGTAGGGTGGGGGGGGGTGTTTGGAGGAAGGTTGGTTGTATTTTAGGAGGGGATAAGGGAGTGACATTTTCACCAAACCTATCCACTAGCAGGTTTGTTATCTCTGAGGGATCAGTGTGTGTGATACCATTGGCCACTAGTTCTGCACATGCCTGGGTCCTACCCTTTAGGTTACATACATAGCTGTAAAAAGCCTTATGGTTATCCTTGGCTGTACCTGCTAAGTTTCTGTTAAGGGAGCCCTTGGAGGATTTGGAAAATTGTCTTATTTACCTGTTAAGGCTGAGGAGGCTGCTTTTCCTTTGTTGAGGCCTTGCCTTTGCTTTCTTAGACAGCAACGTTTTGTGTATATTGCAAAGTTTGGTGATGCTGGATGTCCACCATGGCAGCTTGTTTTTACTTGGGGCTCTGGCTTTGATTCATTTTGGTATGGACGAGTTTATGCACTTATGCAAGCGATTGTACAGGGCTTTAGTGTAAGCTTCCACATACTTACCACTTCCAACTTTGGGTGGGGCTTGAAATGTATTTATACGTTCACCTAGTAGCTTACAGTTTTTTTATTCTGATTTCATTCAACCTTTGTGAGGTCTGGTGCTCATGCTATCTTGAAGGTGACTGATTTTTGGTCAGTTTTAACTAATGAGGGTCTGACAGTTGTGGCAGTGTACCTGTTTGACATGTTGGTGAGGACTAGATCCAGAATGTTTGCTCCCATTCTTGGGGTATGGACAATTTGTTCCAGGGCATTTGAATTAACAAAGTCAAGGAACGTTTGCACTAGCAAGTTAGGGCTAGTGTAGGTTTTCCAGTTGATGGTGGGATAATTGAAATTTCCAGTAATCAGTGTGTTTAGTAAAATGTCTCCACTTTGGTCAAGTAGGCTTCATGGGCTACATGACACATGGAGGGGGAATCTATAACTGGCAATGACTTCAATGGGGGTCTTACCCACCGTAACCTGGACCTTGAGTAATTTCATGGAGTTGTCCAGTCTAAATAGATGGGAGATTAATTTATCTCTAATATAGATTGAAACACCACCTCTTTTGGTTTTCACACATTCATTTTGTGGTCTAAAGCTGTGGAAGGCATTGGAGCCTTGCAAGGCTGGGGTACTCTCTGATGCCTTGAAGCAGGTTTCTGTGACTGCACAGACATCTACATCTCCGAGTGATAGAAGTGTTTCCAGGGCGTGCAGTTTTCGGTTAAGCTCCTAGCATTTAGCAACATGACATTATTTTGTTCTGATTGGTTAATTTCACGTTGGTAATGTTGTTTCGAGGCCTTGCCAAAAAAAGGCACTATGGGCATGGCAAGAGCCTTTCCCAGCAGCCAAAAGCCTAGAGGTGCCAGGTGCAAACTGTTTCTGCAAAGCAGCAAGGTTTGTCAGCCATGGCTTCGCAGGCTGACAGGAACTGGATCCACTTTAAATGACACCAAAAACTGAGCCAATTATTGAAATCAGTTATTATTTATTTGCTTATTCTGTGGCATCATTCAAGGTGAGGGTAGTATACTGCTCAAGGCTAGGGACATACCTGCTTGGGATATACACTCAGAGAGCTCAACCACGTTTCTCTTCATATAGTCTAGTGAGGTACATCTCAGGTCATTCACACCGACATGAACTATAACAGAGACATAAGGGTACTTATTACCGAGAGTCCGGAGTGCATGCATGATTTGATGAATCTTGGCACAAGGCAGGCAGCTGACTGTGACTTTCTCCTTGTCCAACCTGGTGAGTGGGGCATCCATGTGTCTTACTACTGAGTCTCCAATGACAAGAAATTTTATTTTTTGAGTAGTAATACACCTTACTGGCTTGGTGGGTGAGACACTGGTATTGCTATGTATCATGGGTGCTGTGAGGACTCTGTTAGTTGTAGCAGTCTAGTGTTTTGGAGAGCTCTGGTATTTTGGTAAGTTTTTTTGAGAGAACCTACACGTATGTGGAGTTATGTGTTTGATGCATACTATGTGTATGAGTACTGGTATGTGTATGAGTAGTGGTACTATGAGCCTATGTAGTGGTGGGTGAGTTTAAAACCTTCTCTGTGTTACTGTTTTAAGTGAGAGAGAGCATGGATTTGAGATTCTTGGTGTAAATACATCTCTCACACTCTGCAGCAGAGTGTGTTATTAGTAGAGGGTTGTCTGTGTACATGAGGCAATTGCTACACTGCCTCAAGAGACCCAAGTCAACAAGGTTGGCAAGAGAAACAAGGGTAGTCCAACTGTCCATAATGCTAGTTTGAAGATTGTTATCAGTAAGGATGGCTATTCAGAATTGATCACAGAGGAGCTCACTGAATGAATATTTCTGACTAGGTTTTAGGGAAAATGTGTTGAATTTTACTGTCCAGGTTTAGTGCACAACTGTGCGGCAGTGCACAGTGCTGTGTGAGGTGCAAACAAGCAGAAACCTGCTCAAATGCAGGGCCTAAATACTAGAATCTAAAAACTTGAAAAAAAAATTATAAAGATTCAAAAGGACCAATGAGGATGCTTATTCCAAGCCCTAGATTGGCCTCCCTTTAGTAGACAGGTCCCAGTCAGCACAATTCTCTCAAAATACTGCAGATAGGCCCCTTCCAATCTAAGATAGCCTGGAAAATGTGCTCAGAGCAAATAAACCACTGCAAACAGTTCCAGAAGCAGCAAGCCTGTATCTGGACTATGCTACAGCTACAAGGTACCCTAGTTTCAGCGGGCATAACAAACATTCTATGTCTATATTTCCACATAAAAACTCTCCAGGATAAACTTTAAGAAATTTGACTAACTGATTTAAGTAACATTTTATTATTACCATCTGTTGAGTCAATCAGTCCACTACTATCTAAAATGTTCCAGAATTTTGCATAAAAAGTATTGTTATTATTTATAATTAACTTAGATAACTTGGACAAGCTTCCTTTGTAGGTCAATTTATGTTTGATGATAGCATTCATATATTCATATAACATGGAAATAGTTGCCTGGTCCTCTTCACTCATATTGTATACAAATTTACTTAATTTCTTACTGATGGATAATAATAAATGGTTAACAGATTCATCCAACTTACAAACTTTCATTAAATATTCTGGTGACAGATTTTCCTTTTTCAAAGCAATCAGAACATAATACTAATCCATTCCATTTTAGTAAATGCATTTTAACATTGTTCTGAGTTTCCTTAAATTAAGAAGTGTGTGCAATGGGAAAGCACAACATTTTCCATTTTAATATTAATGTAGTTTTAAAAACATATTCCTTAACTGTTTTAAGAATTTATTTCATATATGCAGAGTTTAAAGTCAGAAATTAATTTCTTCATTTATCTACTATATCTCTTAGTCTTTTGGCGAAGATGGAAGCAAATATATTATAGTCTACATTTAATAATGAAGTAGGTCTATAAGAGGAAACTAACTTATTATCCTTTACTTGTTTAAGAATAGGTGAGATTACAGAAAATTTCCATGAGGGAGGAATTATTTTGTCACTCTGAATTATCCTGAAAACGTCACTCAGTAATTCTAAAATATTTAAAGGAAGCAGACTCTATAATTCCATACTTAAACAATCCAAGCCTGGAGCTTTACAATTTTTCCATTTTTTTAAAGCTTCTTTAGCTTCTATTAGAGTAACGGTCCTTTTTCATTGTCTATTACTAGTTTTCTCAAACAAATCCCCAAGAAGCACACGCTCTAGGGATCTAAACCTCACCACAATGATAAATAGGACATGCTGGAGGGATAGATTTATGTCCCAGAGACTCTCCATGATTTGGAACAGGATTCCAATCTACATTAGGCAGAGCCCCTCACTAACACTCTTCAAGAGAAACCTTGACGAGTGGATGGAAAACAGAAAATTTACCCCGGGGATCACTGCAGTGGCTCTGCTG